>NC_053156.1:231746415-232065165 GCF_016835505.1 Polypterus senegalus | reverse complement strand
TTATATTATGTACTAGCTGGTGTACTTGGCACTGCCAACAAAATTGCAGAACAAAGCATAGCCTTTGGTGTCCTTTTGTACAAATAGGGAATCTGCATACAATTTGGTGGCGACAGATACAATGGTGTGAATCTGTATACCAGACGAACACACGCTCTGCTTCATATATTTGAGCCTAGTAGTAATTAGGCTTGCATTCTGAAAGAAATTTGTCTTTTTTGTGAATAGATAATACAGTTATAATAAAGGAACAGGGAAAGTTATAGAATACTAATTACATACTTATGAATTGGAGTGATAATTTTAAATTCATAGCTAAATATGGTCAGCTGTGTAATTTGATATTGATCAATGTAGAAGGAACTGAGATGGCGATGGTTCTTATTTCTTAAGGGACACTGTTGATACTATCATTTTACATTACAGAAAACCAAAGATGCCAAAGGAAAATGGAAAGGAAATCAAAATATTGTATTATGCTTCCTTACAGTAAAACAACATAAAATGCACATCTTAATACACAAGAAACAGAAAGAAGTAAGGACTGAAATATGTGAATGTCATTTTTGAAAAATGTGGTGCAATATTTTTTATTAATGATGAGAACAAAAAAAAAATAGAAGAGTAAACAAATATTTTTTGGATTTTTGATATGACATATATACTGTTGATAATTATTCTTCTGCATATATTTTTGTATATAAAGCATAAATAAGATGAAGATGAAAAAGGATACAGGCAGGATGTGAACAACAGTGTTGCTGGTTTTCAATCAGAAATCTGTGCTTGTCTGCAGCTGCTGTAAACTGGCAGCTTGCAAGTGAATAAAACAATTTTGGTTTTCTCTGATTTTTATCGTCATTAAAATAACTTTCAGGTCTGGCTGAATTATTCATGGCCACGATATTGATTCTTTTTGTGAAAACTGTTTTTCCTTGGGTTGTCTGAAAAAAGCTAAGAATTTTTTTCATGCAGCTGTATATTATATTATATTATATTATATTATATTATATTATATTATATTATATTATATTAGCCAACCCGCGGCGTACCATACGCCGCCTAATCAAGCCGGTTTTTTAATGATTTTTAAGCACAGGGCGAAAATTAACATTTGAAAAATCGGTAATGTAATAAATCAGCAAGAAAAGCAACATTGTAACAATGCACGGAACGAACCAACACACAATCGTCTGAAGTGACTGAAAACTGGCACACCGTCCTCACGCCTTCTCCTGCCAGACGGAGGGATGGGGGCGCACGGCGCGGAGTGTGGAACGGGAGGAAAGGAGAATGATGTCCATTCAACTCCATCCGTCATGCTAGTGTGCTGATTTCTCGTTCAGTATGCACTGCCCGCTCATGTGCCCACCTCCAACTTGTCGAGTCGCCGTCTTTACATAGCCCAGATGTACCTGTGAGTGACGTAGACTTTTCATTGCTCTGTGTGGATCTGGCTGCTTTTCTATATATAATCCACCAAGACACCCGACCACGGTAGTAGCGAGGTGGGAGGGGGGTGTGTACAAAGGGTTGGGACGCAACCAGTGGGAGCGTATGAATCGCACTTAGTGGGACTTAGTTTGCAGCCCGAATGAGGTTCAACTGCTTACCCACGCTGGGTCGACACACGCTCAATGACATGCATAACTATTTATTGAATGCTAAACACTTCTGGAAAGACACGGTTGTCTAAAACAGGTTGGTGTGAGAATACAACAGTAAGCGAATGAAAAGATGGAACTCTGGAGAGAGCAAAATACAACACAATAGTGAACCCGTGGCATAACAAACGCCGCATAATTATTTAATGATGGTTGAACACTGGTGGAAAGATACAGTTGTCTAAAAAGGGAGGGTTTGAGGATAGAACAGAATGACAATGAAAAGATGGAACTCTAGACTTTTCATTGCTCTGTGCGGTTTTGGCTGCCTTTCTATATATAATCCACCAAGACACCCGACCACGGTAGTAGCGAGGTGGAAGGGGGTGTGAACAAAGTGCAGGAGCATCTAAGAAGACACATGTTTGTCACTGAAGCGAATTGCTGCATGTAGCGTGTAAAACAGTTTGCTATGGTGCACGCAGGCGTGCGTCGTAACCGAAAACTCTTTTTTTTAAAGACTGCCTACTTCATTGTGTTTTAACCTCAGTTGTAAAGGAATGTTTTAAGGACACCATGGGATACCCCTCGGTTTTGGCTGCTTTTCTATATATAATCCACCAAGATACCCGACCACGGTAGGAGGGGGGTGTGCACAAAGGGTAGGGACGTAATGAGTGGGAGCGTATGAGTCACATTTAGTGGAAATTCCATGGCTTGCAGCCCGAATGGGGTTCAACGGCTTACCCATGGCTGTCTGCGTTGGGTAGACACACGGTCAATGTCATGCATAATTATTTATTGAATGCTAAACACTTCTAGAAAGACATGGATGTCTAAAACGGGTTGGTGTGAGAATACAACAGTAAGTGAATGAAAAGATGGAACTCTGGAGAGAGCAAAATACAACACAATAGTGAACCCACGGCATAACAAATGCCGCGTGGCTCAGACGTGCATGCGGACTCTTACCACAGACGAAAGGGACTAACTGGGTGGTCGGTGAGTTTTTGCGTCCGGGCAAATGGGCATGCAGTGTGAATGCCTAGAGAGCGAGGGTAGACACCGGCCGGTGAAAAAGGAGCGTTGGTGGGCAGGAAACATGCCTCTATGAACAGTCAACGTGGCTCAGAATCGCATGTGGCCTCTACAACAGACGAATATAAACGACACCGTTTTTACTGTGTCGTCGTGTCCAAGTTGGTGGGCATGGCTCTGCGAGTTGTCGTCGTGTCCAATGGTCTTGGAGTTGGTGGGCGTGGCTCCTTCCTGCGTGCGCAATAGGTGCCTCACTTGTCGGCGACTTAGTGAATCCACGCCCCTTCCGGCGTGCTTTCCATGGGTGTCTTGCCTTAGTGAATTATACAGTATATATAGATTATATTAGCTGTTCTATCCATCTAAGACAGGCTGAAATCTAAGTAATTAACATAGACCTCAGCATTAACCTATATAGTGCATCATGTAATGCATATTTCTCTATTATGGAATGACAAATGCTATGGTGGGCTGGCGCCCACCCTGGGGTTTGTTTCCTGCCTTATGCCCTGTGTTGGCTGGGATTGGCTCCAGCAGACCCCATGACCCTGTAGTTAGGATAAAGTGGTTTGGATAATGGATGGATGGATGGAATGACAAATGCAATGCCTTTTATCACCATAAATGTTTGTGATGTGTTATATGGTGGAATGACAAATACAATGCATTTTATTACTAAAAAAATTGTGATCTGCTGGAATGACAGAGGCACAGTAACAGGACAGACACACAGACAGACACACAGACATTTAGCCCTTAATTAAGATAGATTAGAAATTGTATTGCACAGTGCTTAACAATCTTGCCGTACAGCTCTATGGACCTGGTTCCCAATTCCAGCACAGTCATTCTGTATGTTTCGAGTTTGCATGTTCTCTCAACGCTTGAGCTAGGTTTCCACCATGCAGTCTGTTTTTACTTCTAAATCCTATAGGTGTGGATTTTGGGTTAATTCATTGACTATAATGGGTGTGAGTGTATAGTTATGTGTATGTACAAGTGTGCCCTGCCAAATGCTTTTCAGGATTGGTTCCTGCCTCGTGGACATTGCTGCTGACATTGAATCTTGCTCCCCTCATCCTAATTTTGGATTAAGCAGGTTATGTAACTGGTTAATCTACAGATATTCCTCACACAATTAGGTTTGGTTTTTTTTATTATTTAACTAACAGTGCTGAAAAATGTGAAATTGTGAAAACATAACCCACTCCTCCCTCTAGTGGTCGTATGGATTACTTTCTAGCAAACACCAGTCACTTCCCAGCACTGATGCTCTGTAAGCCTGAATGAATTCTGCTCTTCAGAAATGTATTAGATTATCTGTATTCCTTTTAATAAATTATAAAAAGCGTGACTACTATTTTGAGATGTTTCAAATCACACAATCTTCAAAATAAGTTGTCACAAGTTGTCTCCTGGACTTAGTACAGCTTGGAGAGAAGTGAATCTGTCATTCACGTGTGTCATTTAACAGCCCCAAAGGCACAGTGATAACTTCTCAGTCTATGTTCTACTTCTCTATGGTCATGTGTAGTGAATTTCCAGACAAATCTATGGATTCACATTGGATTCCAGAACCATGCTGTGTAAAAAGCGTCAGTACCAAAGGTGGGTGCTAGGCAGCTAGTTAGAACACTAGAGAGGAAGGAGCAAGATTGTGCCGGTTGGGCCTCTTTCAAAGTACCATCTGGAGCTCACTGTATACACAGAATTAAAGTGATAAAATTGTACACCACTAAAAATTAATTTTCAATTTAAACACTGGAGCAATTGTTCTGTTTGGATCTTCTTGGCTGGTCTTGCCACTGCTAACTATTCTGCAAGCTAATGCAGCAAAGGCTTGTCTTCCATTGAACTCCAGCAGTCCATGACCTCTCCTTTCATTCTTCTTGTTTGTTTCCTGCTCCAATGTCAGGTCTAAGGATTCTCCTGCCTTGCCTGTTCAATGGATAAGGAGAAACATAATTTAAAAAGAGTGCTGTGCATATCAGGCTTGCAAAACATTGTTTTGTCAGCATGTCATTTCTGCAGTATCACACCCTGTGTTGCCTGGGTGCTGGCCATGGCAGGACAGGTTCTGATACTTCTTTTATTTCACATTTAACTTAATCAGTTAAGAAATCAAAGGGCAAAAAAATCTGATTAGTTAGTGATTAATTAAAAAAAGTCAGCCACAAAAAATCAATTGAGTACAGAGTTGGAGAGGCAGGAATCAAAATCAATTGAGGCACGGCTACATCACAGATGAACTTATCATGCAAGTCCTTTATAAAATCTGTGAAGAACATTCACAATCCAATCAGATATTTATTGGGTATGGACTTGAGCCCATTGCCCTAGAACTGTAATATGACAACACTAATCACTGAGACACCCAACTTACTCACAAACTGATCGATGTAATTCAGCCAAAACTGTGAAATAAACTTTTAAAAACTAATTTATTTTAAAAAATGTAAAATAAAAATCTTAAAACTAACATTGTAATATAAAGTGAATATAGGATCTAATTAAACACATGTGTATACACTCTTTCATGAACATGCCTTGGTACCCAGGCACCCCCACACAGCAGACAGACACACACACATGCTCCTCCAAAAGCAGTCGAGACATGTGAAGAATGGCCTTGAATGTAATCCCCTTGTAATGCCCCAGAGCTCATCAACTTTCTACAGGTCAAAAAAATAGCAAGACAAATCAGCGTGAAGGCATGCAGATTGTTGTGTGTGTCCTTGGACGTGCTCTTGACTTGTTCCCATTTCACCAGTGGCAGCAATGACAGCTGGTCTTGCTAGTCGACAGGAAACTGCGGTTCTGCTTTGATGAACTTAAGAGCACATGAGGCAAAATATGCAGCTAGTGTGGTAACTTCACAATAACACACAAAATTAAAAAAATATGATGATGGAACAAATTTGGAAAACCACAATAGAGTGAGCAGCCCCTGTTAATGTTACTGCTATTGTAAGCTGGTAGCTATCCCTTAAAAGGTTTTTCTGTTTACCTTCATACTCAAATTAGTTTCCATCCATCCATCCATTTTCTAATCCACTGAATCCGAATACAGGGTCACGGGGGTCTGCTGGAGCCAATCCCAGCCAACACAGGGCACAAGGCAGGAACTAATCCTGGGCAGGGTGCCAACCCACCGCAGGACACACACAAACACACCCACACACCAAGCACACACTAGGGCCAATTTAGAATCGCCAATCCACCTAACCTGCATGTCTTTGGATTGTGGGAGGAAACCGGAGTGCCCAGAGGAAACCCACGCAGACACGGGGAGAACATGCAAACTCCACGCAGGGAGGACCCGGGAAGTGAACCCGGGTCTCCTAAATGCGAGGCAGCAGCGCTACCACTGCGCCACCCCCAAATTAGTTTCCATTTATGTATTTCCTGAACCAGCTTATTCTGTTTATGGGCTGCGGTGGGAGGAATGGAGCATATTCCAGCAGGCCTGGTCACAAGGCAGGAACAAAACCCGGATGAGACACCAGACTCCTTCAGATTTTTAATGGTATTTCTTTACCCGTCCACTGTCCTTCACATAGATGCCAATTTCCTTCATTTTTTTTTGGATTTGTATCACATTCCTACGTTTCCTTGAGGAAGCCAGAGTCTATCCCTTGATTGGATGCTGATTAGCCCTCCAGACTATTGCCACTTACATTTCGGTCCTTCTTTTTAAAACAAAGTCTAACCTAATTAGTATCATTATAGATATCAAGGCATACTGTGCCCAGATGACATGAGTGGTACCCGTGATAGGACGATCCTTGGGAAGTGGTAGTCTTCATTGACCAAAAACACAATGTAGATAACAAGCACTTGCGGTCAGTAGTGCAGTAGTCCTAGAAGCTACCAACAGCATTGGGTAGGAACCGATTAAGAGATCTGAAAAGCAGAATTGGCTGTCAGTATGTGGAGCGATTTGGTGAAATCCTTCTGCAAGTTTGCCTAAAGCTGCTAACCATCTTGGAGTGCTAGTTGTGACCAAATGAAAAACAGAGCTGTATGATTTGTGACTGCTTTAATTAAAAAAAAAAGCCATGACTTAGCATGTGGCTCTACATGAACATGGCATGCAGGAAAGGAACAGTGACTGGCTACTCATCCAGGTCTCTCCTTATTCCAATGTCTCTCCACATCAGTCCTCTTCAGGCATGGCTACACCCGGCTAACATTTCACCATGAACTTCTCAGCTAGGGACATACACTAAATGAACACTATGCTTAGCAGTGTAATTAGCCTGGCAGGTAAATGAGGTGATAGTTCCTTGCAAGCTGATGTTTTGCAATGTTCTGCCAGACCGTACAGAGTTGATAATCTTGTTAACTTTTGGTGAGTTTCTTCAGTTAGTTATCCACCCATGCATCAATTGAGTAGAAGATAAACTTCACTTCAGTTCTTGTAAATGGCAAATACCCATTTAAAACAATGCAGTAAAGTAAGTATTCTAAAATATTTCACACATTTTCATTTGCTTATGAAACCCTGTCCCTCTGTGCTCACAGTAAACTTCTGAGACCAGCAACTTTTTGAATAGTCTCTGTTCTCTTAGCCACCTTTCATTCTGTCACTTGTGCCATGTTCATTTTTTTTCCGCTATTCAGCCCACAACATTCAGGCACAATGAAAACAGGACTAGTGCAGGTATTTGGCAATTACCCATCACTGGATACATGGAGCTCAGTCTTGGTCAAGCAGGAGTAACATTCGCACACCACTGAGCAGATGGAGCCAGATACTGTCCTGGTAGCACTGGGCAAAAGGCAGGGAACTCATGACAGTGCCCACTCTCATACACCCCAAGGAGGTCCAATTTCAAGTTCAAGTTACATTTTCTGTTACACATACAGAGAACAGTGACATTCCTACCTGGGAAGTTTGAAGATCATGCAACATGATGAGCCAGCATTTACACAACAGGATTTATAGATTTAACAGAATTGAGGAAGAAATGAGGGATATTAGAGTTTTAATTGAAAATGTGTTCTTTAATAAGAGTAGGAGCAAAAGAGGATGCTGAACAACAAGGGTAGGAGCACAAGAGTAACACTTTTGCCCAAAACATGCTTTCTGAATGCATTCATTTATTAAAGTAATTTACCCAACTTGCTGTGGTGGGCTGGCGCCCTTCCCGGGAGTTTGTTGCCCAATCATTTGGTATGTCCCATATAATGATGAAAAAAACCCAGAGAATTAGACAAAAGTAATCATAATCCATCCATTCATTATCCATCCCGCTGCATCCTAACTACAGGGTCATGGAGGTCTGCTGGAGCCAATCCTAGCCAACACAGGGAAGGCAGGAAACAAACCCTGGGCAGGGCACCAGCCCACCGTAGTAGTAATCTAAATGGTTATCAAAATCACAAAATAAACACAATTTCACTATTCAAGAGCTGAAGCGCACCTTTGGATATTGGCTCTGCAACTAAATGCCATCTTCCAGCTCTGTCAGTTTTTATGTTCTGTCCAAAGCATAAGGGGACGGGCTTTCCAGTTAGGTGGCAGAGGAAGTGTAGTGGGTGGTCTGTCCTCAAGTTACCAGCAGCACCTTTTTACATTAAGAGGTGGTATTACTGGCATCATCCTAGACTTGTAAAATTGCTTTTTTTTACTGGGAACAGCACTCTGAGAATCTGAATTAAAGCGTAAAGGGGAGCAACAATCAATGCCAGCATCATTAGGCTTCATGTAAGGGCAATCAGTTTAGATCTGCCGATTGGATTTAAACAGACAGGGATGTGGGAGTAAAGTCTATGCAGTCATAAGATGCGTGTGTGGGTTTTTGAACCCATGACATTGTAGCTGTGAAGCTTCGTTAGCATCGCTAACCAGTGTGCCACTGTTCCTCTAAAGCAGGGGTCCTCAATCACGGTCCTGAAGGGCCACAGTGGCTGCAGGTTTTTGCTCCAACTCAATTGCTTAATAAGAATCATTTATTGCTCAAGTAACATTTCTGCTTCACTTTAGTTGTTTTGCTCATTAAGATTTTGAACCCTCATTGCTTATTTTAGTCTTAAGCAGCTGTATTCTTAGTTTTAATTGCGCCTAATTAGCAATAACATGCAAATGACAAAAGAGACCAGCATTTCTCTATTTAGCTTGTTACCATTTACACCTGTGTGTATTTATCATGTACTATTAGTACTTGGAAGGAAAGTGAAGAGAAAAAAGTGAAGGACTGAGAATTAGTCATCCATTTCAGCTTTCAAATCATTTGGATGATATAATTAGTAAGGGGGAAAAAAAATCTAGGATATGAGAGTTACCTGACTTTACAGAGTTAAAGCACTAACAAGCCATGCAATTAAATTATTGGCAAGGATTGCTTTCTAATTAAGCAACCGGGCTAGAACAAAAACCTGCAGCCACTGCGGCCCTCCAGGACTGTGATTGAGGACCCCTGCACTAAAGATACTCCTTTGTGTGCTTTTTTTGTCTTTATGAGCATTGTCTTCATTCTGAGATGGACTGACACTGACATTTACTGCTTGTTGATCTTGTAAAGTCATTTCCGGCTGAATTCAGGTTTCATACCTGCATGTCGACATCCCGATCAGAGTGACACTGAGTCTACTTGCTGATCATCATTCATTTTACTGAAAGCGCAAACAAACTTCCCTATTAATTAAGACTTTGCCCTCAAACTGTCCACCCCAGAATATCTCCTCTTATTGTGCTCAGGTCTATATTCACTGAGTCCATTTGCGTACAGTTTCTTCAGTGTGGCAAGGAGGAATTTCAAGAAACAGGCACTGACAGAGATAAGTTGTATGTGTCAAGCAGATCCTTTTTATAGGGGAGTGGAAAACAGAAAAGACAAAGCGAGGCACTGGTGAACAACAAGCAGCCACAAATACAGACCACCCTCCTATCTCCCACCCCCTTGTCCATTGTGTATCACAGTTGTTTCTAATAATACTATCCAGTGGCAAAGCAGAAGGGACAATGTGAGTCCAGGTTAAATAGTGAGCACAATTGCTGTGAAGCGACTTGACACTTTGTCAGCCCAGCTCTGCGGTCTTCACATCTTCAGAGACAAGGTAAGGACTGAAGGGAATGGGAGGGAGGAAAGATGGGTATGGGTGATGAAACTGAGCAAATTAAACCAGTAAAACCTGCACACCGAGGCCTGTCAAGATTCAATAGGAGATGTTTTAACTTGTAAGGTTAATATTATTACAGCAGGTAGGCAGACATCAACTACATTTTACTGCAGTGGTCTCATTTGAAGTGTTACACTGCATACGTTACTTTTTTGAACAAGTGCACACCTGGCACTCCTATGATCTGATAATTGTGATAACAGATTGGCTTTTTACAGATGTCTGCAGATGTTACATTGTATTTATCTTAATTATCTCCCTCCTTTTACAAATGGGGGTTCTGCTCTGTGTGTTGCCTGTGACATAGCATTTGAAAACATATGGGTGTATAAAACTCCAGTCCACTATTGTCTTTCACCACTGCCATTTTTGTCTGTTTGCCCAAATATAGAAATGTGACTTTCTGCTTCCATGTAATGCAGCCCGGTGCCAGGCTGGCATTCTTCAGATCTATTTAAAGGAGACAGCCTGCGTGTCAGCCGGTCTAATCTGGGGCACACACGCATTCATTGTTCTCTCTCTGGAACTTAAATGGCGCTCTGCTTTTTTTTTTTTCTTATTAGGCAGTCACACATTATGGTGGCGCTGGTTGAGGGGGTGGGGGTGGGGGTTGTGGTTCTATTTGAGGCTTATATGACTGACGCATAAGCCGATTCTGCTGCTAATAAAAGAAGCTCTCTAATAATGAGGAGCTTGGGGAGTTGTAGGGTTGCAGGATTCACCTGCCACATGATGTCACATATTTATTCTTTCCTTAACATTTCCTCATTTTACTATTTAACTTAAATATAGACAAAGCCTAAACTAAAGAATACCTTTGTTTTAAACAATCTAAGGCATGGCAGCCAGCAGCACCCCTCAGTCTTTTTGTTATATAGCTCCCTTCAGAGTGAACACTGCCTTAATTGTGCAGAGCATAAACAGAATGTCAAGCTGGGAATCTGGGTATCAAAGAGATGCCCTGCAACCCACCTTGTCATTCAACGGTAATGGACTGATGGGAGTAAAGATCAGAGTGAAGTATCCATGAGTAAACCATACTGCAGAATTTGATCTTCTGTGGGGAACCGGTGAGACCGCAAGAAATGCTGTGTGAACCAAGGCTGCTCTGGTGGTTAGTGGTTAGAGTATTCCCCCATCTTATCAGATGGAAAGACAGTCAGAAGAAATAAGTAAACTGCCCTGAGTTGTCCTTGCTGGTTAAAATAACTGAAATGTTGTAAACTGGGCAGCACAAGGGCTGCTATGGCTACTCAAAACTGAATAACTTTGGGAAGCATTTGAATTAAAGAAATTAAATATTTCCCAGCGAATCCTACTACAATTTTACAAAGCCACAATTGAAAGTGTAATCACATTCTCCATTGTTGTCTGGTTTCGTTCAACAATGGTACACTCCAAAAATAAATTAGTGTTTTGTGAGGTCTGCTGACAAAAATCTGTTGCAGACCTGTATACATTTTGTGTCACTAACCATGTCAAAAGGATCACCACGGACTCAGCTCACCCAGCTCATCACTTGTTCCAAAAACTTCCCTCTGGTAAACGTTTCAGGTCAATTAAAACTAAAACTAACAAATACCTAAACAGTTTCTCACAACTTTAGCCCTCACAAACCAGTAACGAAGCCTGTCTTTTTTGCATATTCATGCACTCTGTCATATACTGTATGAATGTGTGTGCATTTATTGTAAATATGTGTACATGTGCATACACACTGCATATTCACACTATCACTTGTGCAAATGATGATGTACATCTCCTTTATAATTGCACTATGCTGTTTATGTTATCCATATGTAATGTTGTGTTATTTTATAAGCCGTTCCAAATCTATCAATTCAAATTCCTGTACTTTAAGTACTGGCAAAATAAAGTGATTCTGAACCTGGCATAAAATGTGTTGAATATTAGTTTAAAATATTCATTCTTAAACTCATCAAATCAGACAGGAAACTCACAGTATCATTCATCAATCAGTCAACTTCTAATATATACATCACTACTCCATAAAACAAGACTAACCTCAAGGAAAAAAAAAATATTATAACAAGTAATAACCCAAACATAAAAGGACTTTCTGCTTACTAATGACAATAGATCTGTTGCCCTCTAGTTATCAATAAGATTAAAATAGTGGAACAATCTGGACAATAACGGGCCATACAGCCCAACACAGCTCACCAGTCCTGTCCACTTCTATAATAACATCAAGTCTAGTAATGAAGGTCCTTAAAGTTCTGCTGTCTACCACACTACTTAGTAGCTTATTTCAAGTGTCTATGTTTCTCTGAGTAAAGAAAAGTTTCCAACTGTGTCCCCTGTGTTCTTGATGAACTCACCTTAAATTAACAGTCTCGATTAACTGTACTAATTCTCATCATAATTATCAACACTTCACTCATGTCTCCTTTTCATCTTCTTTTTCTTAAACTAAAAAGGCTCAGTTTGTTTAACCTTTCTTCATAATTCATCCCCTATAGCCCTGGAATTAGCCTAGTCACTCTTCCAGCACTTTTCTAGTGCTGTTGTGTCCTTTTTGTAGCCTGGAGACCAAAAATGCACACAGTATTCCAGATTGGGGACATTATAAAGATTGAGCATAACCTCCTTGGACTTGTACTCCACACATCATGCTATATAACCTAGCATTCTGTTAGCCTTCTTAATGGCTTCTGAACACTGTGTGGCAGTTGATTGTGTCGAGTCCACTACAACTCCTAAATTCTTCTCATAAGGTGTACTTTCGATTTTCAGACCTTCCCTTGTGTATTCAAACCTAACATTTTTACTATGTGTAATGCTTTAGATTTACTTACATTAAATTTCATCTGCCACACATATTCCCAAGCCTGTATTCTTTCCAAGTCCCTCTGTAATGATTTAACAGATTATTGATTATTTTTAAATCCAAATAGCTTGGTATCATCTGCAAACTTAACTAGCTTGTTACTTATATCCCTATCCAATTCATTTATATATATTAAAAATAGCAGTGGCCCTAGCACTGATCCCTGTGGAACACCACTCTTAACATCGGCCAGTTCTAATAAGGTTCCTTGCACAATAAGCCTCTACTTCCTGTATCTGAGCCAATTGCACACCCATCTACAAATAGCACCCTGTACTTCCAATTCTTGTTGTTTCATGGTCAACCTCTCATGTGGCACCTTATCAAATGCTTTCTGAAAATCAAAATAAATAATATTGTATTCACCACTTTGATCATATCCTTTTGTTGTTTCCTCATAGAATTCGATTTGCAGTTCTACAAAGATCATTGAGATACAGAGCACTTAATGTCTCGGGCCAAGATGTCACCATCAATCCGTTAGACAAAGTAGGGCAGAGAAAACTAAGTTGGCTCCTGGACAGCCAATGACACTGAGTAAGACTTTTGTACAGGGGGTGCCATTAAGCAAAAGGAGGCCCCGATCTACTCCTATTGGAGCTTTGATTTGTCCTTTGCTCTGTTTTATGCTGCACTCTCTGAAATCGTGTTGTCCATGTAATGACTTAGGTAAAAAAAGAAAGAATTGATTAAAGAGTATCAATGAGTACAGCATTTGTGAGCAAAGTGGGAATGTTTACTGCAAGATGAGATAAGATGAATGAGAAAATAATTACAATTATTCAATTTACCTATTGAACCCAAAATAATCAAAGGTGACTCTATTGAATTGAATGCAACTTTCATGGTAGTTTAGTTTCTTTACTGTGAACAGTACACACACACAAGGAAACACAACTTGTATTGTATACTGTATAATAGTGTGTACAACAGACATATTAGAACAACGGTAAAATACAAATGATTACATAAGTCATGAATGATGTGATGCAAGTGATGCATGTGGGGCACGGTCTCACATGAATACTATGGATACTGGACAAAAAGATACTGCTACCCTAACATTACCAACTGAACTATCAATCTTACCACTTTCCAGATTTCCAAAAGTAAACCTTCAGCTTGTTTAATGGTAAATGACCATGGATCGATATGAAGAGGTCCATGATCAGTTGTTTCTGTTGGTTAAGTGTCTAAATTTTTTATTATGCTTCATATGTTGGCTACTACTGGATGTGTTTATACAGGAGAGTATTTGATGGACTGATCAAATGTTTATGATGTAAAAGCCAATCCCAGGTGGAGACACCAGGGGGTGTCTGTCTTCCACCATTGTGCCTTTTCTGTCCCTCAGATTTAAGGCTTCCCAGGGTTGCTTGAGCATGTAATTTGTTGTAATCAGTGTGCACCTTTCTAGATGTTTCTTTTGGGGTTCACTCTCTGATGTAAGTGCACATGCCTAAAGTGACTTACAGTAACCTGCAATCTGCTTCCCTTTTCAGGATCAACTTCACCTGCAAAGATGCCAGAGTAAGTAAAAGCTGACCTGAAAGTAGCCGCATGCCACATGTATGGCATCTGTATTCCTTCACAACTGACCTCCCCCTCCACTACCCGTCGAATCTTGACAGATTTATACAAACAGGCTGATTAGTTATGCTGTCTGCTCCAATACCCCCAGCATGCCAAGGGGAGATGCTTCATCTAATCTGTGAATTGTGGAGACAGCCTGACCCATGCATTTATACCTGGTGTCACAGTCTGAAATAGGTGAGGTGTCTACAAAAAACAACTTTTGGGAGTCTGCTTAATTCCTTGAAAATGTAAAGCACAAAACAATATGCAGACAGCACAACAAAACAAATGCCTAATTTGGTTGCACAAAGATAATAGAGTCTCAGAGTAGATCGGCTCTCAAGCAAGCGTGAATTCAAAAGAGATGCCATTCTGTGGGCCTGGCGTCATAGCCAGAAGTGGTGCAGCATACTCTGAGTGCTGGGGGCAGGGCCACATGCCCTCATTGGGCGTCTCCTTGGAGCTGGAGGTGAAAGTGAAAGGACAGTTAGCAACAGCACCTCCAGTTGGATTTAGATGGTAGTGCGTACTTCTGAGAAGCCCTGAAGAAGATCCCCTGGCGAGTGCATGACACTGGTAACAAGCCCTGGCTGTGGAGGTCCACAATGGCTCCTGGTTTTCATTACCATCATTCTGTTGATTAGAAGTCAAATGGAATATATAAGATAATTATTCCTGCTCGAGACAAAGACTGGACTCCTTTGGTACTGTGTCTCTCCGGAAAATCCTTGGGTACCGATGGTTTGACTTTGTGTCGAATGAGAGATTGCTCATGGAGTCCCGAATGAGGCACATTACCTGCATTGTGAGGGAGCGTCAGTTACAGCACTACGGCCATGTGGTGCGTTTCCCCAGGGGTGATCCGACTCATAAGATCCTCATTGTTGGGGACCCAAGTGGCTGAACCAGGCCAAGGGGTTGCCCATGCAATACCTAGCTGCGGCAGATAGAGGGTCATTTCCGGAGGGTGGGACTGGACCGCGTGTCTGCCTGGGGGGTTGCCAACCGGGCATGCGGTTGGGTGCGGCAACGCATGCTCCCCAACTTGACTTGACTTAATCTGTGCTGCATAGTTTATTACTTTAAGAGTATATTTTATCATTTTATTCATTCTAAGAAATCAACTTTCAGAGGACCAAAATAAATGAGTACTGTCAATATAAATTTTTCTTTTTTAAATCTTTCGACATGTTTATTTAAACAGCACAATAGGATTAACACATGCAGGTATAATTGGTGCCAGGCACCTGTCAGTGTTATTATTGACATTTGATTGTTAAAAGATGATTGAAAAAACAAAGACTTAGGGGCTCACTGTCTTATTAAGTGATATGAAATGAATAAACATTGGTCATAGCAAAAACAAAACTGTAATGGCAATGAAACTTCTTCTGAAGCTCAGAAAAATATAATACAAGCAGTTCCTGAGATGACAGATAGAGAGCTGGGATCATTTTTCTAATTAAATGCGAAATTCAATGACCAATGGGAATTAAAAAAAAAAGAAAACCAGTCAAGTGGCCCAGCAGGACCAAGGCTGCTCACCACTGCTGACTTCTGTCTACTTCTGATGCCCTGTGCTGCCTGCCAACACAATAGAGAATTAAAATAGATGGATTCTGTAAAGTTTGCATTTGCTTGTTTTTCATGGCATACTGCTCATCCCATGTGACCTAACTCTTTCTTTCATTTCTATTTCAGGCCAGAGGTATGTATTCTTTCCTTATATATGTCTATATGAGTTTATAAAGGATAATTATTGTCATGTGTACAAACTATAATGAAATTCTTTAATTATGACTATAATTTCCATTTATAATCTTTAATTTTCTTGTCCTAGATTAGTCAGTCATTAGTGATGCTACATGTTTCCTAAACTGTTTTCATAAATCCCATGTGTTCACTTTCTACTTGAATGACATATTCCATTTTTTGTTTTTTTCTCTTCTATCCATAGAGGAAATCCAAAATCACGGCATCTCGCAAGCTGATGCTGAAGGTGAGTAAGCTTACACTTGCAAATGGTGGTCTGTGCCCGCTTGTCCCACACTCTCTAGCTCATGGTGCTCCCACCTAGACACTTTCAATACTAAACTGCTATACAACACCCAATCAGCGGGTTCGGAAAATGGAAATTATGTTATTGTGTTATTTCCTACATTATTGTGTATATTTTGTATTCTCATTCTGGTTTAGTGTCTCATATTCTAAATTCAAAGCTTTGTGTTTCCTGTATTTATTTTTATATTTAGGGATTGTTTAGTGTTCTATGCAGATATTATTTCTTAGCAATATTTTATATGCCCTGTTATTCATTTTGAATGTCTGTGAAGCAATTTGAGCATGGGAAAGGTGCAATATAAATAAAATTTATTCTTATTATTATGGGCAGCAGGGTTCCACAATGGTGGCACCATTCACATACCAGGTCATCCCCATGTCTGCATGTATTTTCTCAAGGTGCTTTGCTTCCTCGCACTGTCTAAAGACAAGCAGGTTAAGTTCATTGGCAATGCAAAATTGGCCCTAGTGTGTGGGCGGTGTGTACATGAGAGTGTGAGTGTGTTCGCCATGCAATGGGCACTGGCACCCTGTCCAGGGATTGTTCCTGCCTTGCACCCTTTACTTTCTGAGATAGGCTACAGCTGCCTATGACTCAGCTCATGATTAGAAAATGGAATGGTATTATTATGATTATTATTATTATTATTATAGATGAATAGATATTATTTCAAAGCACATTTGTATCTAGGAATAAGTGTAGTGAGTTTATTGACTTACAGAGAGCTAAGGGATCTCATCCATGAGACCAAATAAGCTATAAAGTCTCACCAAGTGTTTGCGTTTGGTTTTCACCCAGTAGTTCTTAATACTTTGTTTTTGCCCACCAGGGGGAGCAAATGATTTTTGCAAAATTTAAAATAAAGTTAACAGACTCAATTTCATGGTGCTGCTTCAGGCTAGATTTGCAAATGTTATATTTTAAGTGCCCTCAAAAGTGCTATTAAGGTATGAAAATCCATAATGGCAAGAACATTACAGAATGTGCTTTCTGCTCTCCTCATGCCTGTGTGGCTCTCGTAGCCATTTTTTTATTTGTTAAGTTAAAATGTAGCTGTAAACTGGTCTTGTTTGAATGGGAGTTTGTGTGTGTTACCTGTTCTTACCTTTGGGCCCAGTACTACCAGTACAGGCATCAGTTACCACTCGCCCTAGTGATTGTTCTGCTCCCAGAAGTCCCTGTTTCTCTTGTTTTGACACGTATGCCAGGGCTGAGACTGTGCATGCTGGGTTGTACAGTGAATGCACACTTCAAGAGTGCCCACTTACAGGCTCCTTTGCAGTGCACATGAGATGCACACTTTAGTAATGAACATGTCTTATGATGTGGATCACCCAGATAGCCACCACATTAGAAGCAATTAAATAAACTGAAGCATGTCCCGATGGTCTCAGAATAAAGGAATCCGGTGATGTTCAATCACAAAATTATGTTTTCTTGTTTGCAGAGCTTGCTGCTTGCAAAGGCAAAAGAGGAATTGGAACAGGAGATTGTGGACAAAGAAGAGGAGAAGGATCGCTACCTGACTGAACGGGTGCCCCCACTCCGAACCAGTGGGCTCTCCTACAATGAGCTGCAGGTGCTGTTACAGAACTAAAGCAATATGTGGCTGCTGTCTGGGTGCAGTGGGAAATAATTATATTTTATTAACTTCTATCTGTTACCTCTTGTGGCTGCAGGAACTGTGCCGAGAACTGCACGCTAAAATCGACGTTGTAGACGAAGAAAGATATGACATTGAAGCAAAAGTCATCCACAACACCCGAGAAGTAAGCAGGCTTGTCATGGGTGATTTTGTGCCTTTATAGGGAAAGGGCAAAGGGGTAGAATGTTAGAGGCTGAGTGGCAGACTTGGTCAGCACATTTGAGCAGGTGGACACACTTGTGCAAGTTTGATGATGGTGAGACGGTACTTGAAGACAGAATCTGTGACACTCATTTTAGCCTCTAGGCCACACTGCCTCGCTGCAGACAGACAGCCCTAATGCCTATATTTAATTATTCATCGGATCATCATTATCATGTGTGTAGAGTGCAGTGAAAATGTATTTATGTGCAGACAGAGATGGAACTGTGTCTGCAGAAAGACACATAGACAGACTGGATTTATCTGTATACAGACAGACAGGGAGACTGTTTAACATTTAAGATTAACATTATTTATATAGATATTGGGCAGCACAGTGGCGCAGTGGTAGCGTTGCTGCCTCACAATTGGGAGAACTTGGTTTGCTTCCCGGTTTTGCATTTAAAGTTTGCATGTTCTCCCCGTGTCTGCGTGGGTTTCCTCTTGGTGCTCTGGTTCCCTAACACGGTCCAAATACATGCAGGTTAGGTGCATTGGCGATCCTAAATTGTCCCTGATGTGTGCTTGGTGTGTGGGTATGTGTGTGTGTGTGCCCTGCGGTGGGTTGGCACTCTGCCCGGAGTTTGTTCCTGTATTGCGTCCTGTGCTGGCTGGGATTGGCTCCAGCAAACCCCCGTGACCCTGTGTTAGGATATATGCAACAGGCTGGATAATGACTGACTGACATATAGATATCTAGATAGAGTGGCAGGACTCATAAATACACAAAGAGAGTCAGACATCTGGACTGGCAGGAAGGATTTATATGTGTGCAAAGAGAGGGGTAGATGGGTAACAGGACTGCATATATGCAGACAGACAGTATGTATGGGATGGATTAATGCATGTGGTCAAGAGAATGAGGTGTTGGGCTGAAAACCTCAAGGCTGGAGTTTCTATATCCGCCATTGACTCACAGAGTGTCCCTGAATATACCAGTGAATCAAATATACATACTGCATTTGCCAATAAATAATGATTGGTATTTCAAAATTAGGACTTTAGGTGACATTAAACAGACATACTGTGCTATTTAGTTTACTGCAGTTCCAATGAGCAGACTCATCTCAGTCTTCGAGGTGGGGAGCCGCCTGCTATGTCCCTCAGACCAGGCCTGTCCTGACCTCTTGCCACCGAACTAGGCAGGCAGATTTAGGCAGGAAACTCTTGACATCATGGTTGCATGATATTATAGTCTGTCTGCTTATGAGGGATCAACCATCCAGGGTGGGGAAAAAAACAGCAGCCAGTACTGAGAAGAAAGCACAGTAAGAAAAAAAGGTGGAAGAATCTGCCACTGACAGATGCTACCAAGTCAAGCTATTTTTGTGTGGTGCTCTTCACTGAGTACCATGTATAACATGTGCATATCTAAAATATACAATATACTAAAACTGATTATGCCATCAGATCCAAGACCTGAACATGAAGGTGTTTGACTTGCGAGGGAAGTTCAAGCGGCCCAACCTCAGGAGAGTCCGTGTCTCTGCTGATGCCATCCTGCGTTCCTTATTGGGATCGAAGCACAAGGTGTCCATGGACCTGAGAGCCAACCTCAAGTCCGTCAAGAAGGAAGACACAGAGAAGGTAAAGCGAGCTGAGCAGGTCTGACCTCTTCTACTAAGAGCAGGGATGCAAAACAAATTGTCATATGGTGAACAGGCAGTCACAACTCTATTCTCTGAGAATAAGATGCTTTACTGAGTGTGCTCATTTTGGATGATGTCTGCTTTCAAGGTGATGTCTAAGGCTAAGTCCACACTACTAGGTTTTTGGTAATGGGTTAAAGACACTCACATTTGTCCACACTACTCTGCTGCTTTAAACCCTTAAAACGGAGATTTTTAAAAACACTCTACAGAACCGTGTATTTCTGAAAATGCCAGCTTAGCATTGCAGTGTGGATGGGTGAAAGTAAAAAAAGGTTTTGAAAACATAGATTCTAATTAAAAAATGATTGGTTTTTGCTTATTACAGGGCCTACATTTTGTTAGCCGCTTTCTCCGCATGTAGGTGAATAGCTATGCCAAATGCATTTTTGGTTGTTTTAGTGTGGGTGGTGATACTTCAATATGAACCAATCAATGTGAAAATGGTAGCATGGACAGAGATCACATTTAGTTAAAGAAATGTAGCAGTGTGGATATATAATAAAATAAAGAATGTCTGACATATAGATGCAAAACACCAATAAAGGCAAAAGATTACCATTTAGTCAGATCATCAAGTGAGGAGGAAAGCATAACATTTTTAGACTTACTAAAATTAAATAAACTCTTGAATAAGGTGTCACAAATGCATATTGTAAATGGCAACACAGAAGGACCGGCGTCCCAAATGGGTTGGAGAGCTCTTACTGAATAGTGTAATGGAAAAAGCAACCAAGCCAGGATGGCTAATGGCTAATTCTTTTGTAGTCCATCAATCCATTTATTTACTGAACCCACTTCATCCCATTTACGAGTTGTGGAGGGTAGAAGCAAATTCCATTCACAATGACTACAATGCAAGAATCTAAGTATTGTGTCAAAACATCCACTTTCTTTCAATGGAGAGGTGTGGACTTTACCAGAAAAATGATCAAGTGCTTCAAATTGTATTTGAACATTTTCTTTATTTTTTTGTGGTGTTCACAAAGCAGTTTGGGTTCCTATCTAATTTCAGCATTTATAGCATTATTATTTTGCAATTCCAATACTTTTTTTAAATACACTTTGTGGCAAGTATTACGTAGGAGGCAGCACAGTACTGTGATAGTTAGGTTATTACTTCATAGATCCTTCATCATGGGTTTGAATTCCCTTACTGTTTAAATTTTGTATGTTCTCCCCATGTCTACATGAACTTTCCCCCAGTTTCACCCACTTTCATTTCCATCTACAAAGGTTTGTGTATCAGTGTGGTAAGTTTATGAGTGTGCTCTCTCCAGGGCTGTTAGCTGTCTTGTTCCTAGTTCTGCCAGGATAGGCTCCACCCCCTCATCACTCTGATCCGGATCAGAGCTGTCAAAAAAAATCTAAAATTTTGAGGGGGTGGGGATATTTGATTAATTTTGGCCTTTGCAGCTACCCAAAGTAAACTTTGCTCTTACTTTCAGTCCCAATAAACTGCAAATGCGCACCATTGAAATTTGAAATTATAAAAACAGTCAGGTTGTTATTTAGTTAACTAATATTTCATTATCCCATTAATAATCTCTGCTCAAAAAAGCTAATTAAATAGACAGATAGATAGATAGATAGATAGATAGATAGATAGATAGATAGATAGATAGATAGATAGATAGATAGATAGATAGATATGTGAAAGGCTCTATATAACAGATAGATAGATAGATAGATAGATAGATAGATAGATAGATAGATAGATAGATAGATAGATAGATAGATAGACAGAGAGCACATTTATAAATGCTAATCCAAAATAAATGCAACTGTTTTAATCGGGAAGCTGACTTTGCTTGCTAAATAAATGACATAGACTCAAAATGAAAGTAACATTGTCAGTAATGCACTTTACCCCATAACTGTTGAGAAATTACTCAAAAGATTGTTGGAAAATTACAGAGGTTTCTTTTTTTCCACTTTGTAGCGTTTCAGTACAGAGAGGAGTCCGTGTAAACTGGGCAAATGAGCAATTCTGCTGTGCCAATATGTCGCTTTTGGTGTAAATTGTTGGGTATGATTATCTGACCACTGATGAAGTACCACTATTTTTAGGATGCAAACTAAATAGTAGAATGTGTTTAAAAATACTTTTCCAAAACTGATTGGGCAGAATACTCCAGTTGAGGAGTTGACATGCCCTTTTGCTCAATGTGGTCCATGTCTAAACTGGATGATCAAGTGGAAAGTGTTGTACTAAATGTCATGGGATGTGGGGAAGAGGAAACATAAGACTATTCCTCTACATCAAGTATGTGCTTTTGCAGTCCTCGTTCATTATTTGTTGAAAGTATTCACATTTGGTGGTGAGTGTCAGTCACGTTTGTTCAACTAACACCATTATGCACTGGATTTGTTCTTACCTGGTGATGAACTGTCACCTCCTGCTGTTTCATTATTTCAGGGAACTATATTGTCAGAACTTCTTTTGTTTTGCATTATGCTTTAAAAGATAGATAATGAGAATGAACAGCTGTTTGTGGGAAATAGGAAATTGGTTGTGTTGTATCTCTTTTTTAATTTTTTTAAACAAGTGGTATTATTTGAGAAGGGCCATCCAGTTTAATTAGCTTTTAATTTTATTGGTATTTTGTAGGGCACTAGCATGTGCTTTTTAAATGCAATAAGTCATAGATTTCTCCATCCTCACCTCATAACTCAATAAACCTTTGGCAGTGAGGCAGCTTTAAACCCAATCTTGGGATAATGTCTAACCAAACCCCATCATCTCTCATAGGGTCAAAGGCTGCTTTACATTTGCTGCAGGATAGAATTCCTTTTAGCATCTCCGAGGCCTTCTGCTGCTTTCCCAGTTAGTACACTTTTAATGAAATGGCACAGTCCCACACACTCATATCTGGGATGGGATTGTCACTAGGGTCTAGGATGTCTTTCAGGCTCTTGCCTTAGAGATGCAAGCCTCTGCTGGGTCACCTGTCCCCTTACTGGTAAAGCATTGGGTGCTTCCGCCAGGGCCATCACTTATCAGTCTTTGTTCAGATATCCTTGCTTATTGCCCCTCATCAAAGGCACACACAAACAGGTCAGACCTCCCCCTAGCAGTTCCACACTGGCATACACAGAATTTGTCCCACCTCTGAATGCTTATTGTGAGACGTAACTCTGTTTTGTTCCAGGCACTCCTTCACTGCACTGATCCCCCTGTTTGCATGCTTATAATTTAATTTATTATTAAACAACCCATTCTCAGTTTTCAGGCTCACAATGCTGTATAGATATATACATTAATGAAAGTTATCAATACATTACAAACAAAACTCCATTTAAAGCGTAGACAACTGACTTCCTAGACCCCGTACTGGTTTCTTCGCTGCACTCAGATCAAACTGCAGTACAGTGTCAATGGCAGGGGTTGGAGTACTTGACATTTTGTGGCTAGGGCTTGCTACTGGGGCTTCCACGTTGAAATCAAGGTCAAAAGTAGTTTCTTAGGATAGCTGTAGTGACAAATTTTACAGCAGGACACCTCCATCTCCAATGTGACTGTCCCTTTAAAACCTGCAGTCTGTCAATGGCAATATTTTTTGTGCTTATATTATGGCAGTTAAATCCAACGGCCCTTTTGTTTTGGTTTTCTATTTCCAGTTTTTCCGGTATTGCAGCACTTAGTCATTTCCAGTAACTGGAACTCAGCCAGAAAGTAAAGCAATTGCATATGAATCATCTGCAGCACTGACCCTTGTCTGTTTCTGACCTTTAGGAAAGGCCTGTGGAAGTAGGAGACTGGAGGAAGAATGTGGAGGCCATGTCTGGTATGGAGGGCAGGAAGAAGATGTTTGATGCTGCCAAGTCCGGACCGCCTCAATAGACAGGTATGCTGCTGCAATAAGTGAAGTACTTTGGCTGGAAGCCTTCAGTAAGGCGTGGGCAAAATGAAATTTTAGCCTTCAACTGTTTCCCACACATTGGCTGCATTTATACAGTCCTAAGGATGATAGCTGTTCCTTTTCAAATAACCTGTCCTTGAAATTCCTTTCATCCTGGTCCTTAAAGTGTTAGACATGCTCTGACAGAACTCATAATAGATATACAAAAATGTCTTCTCAGCATTTTTATAGTGCTCTTGATGGAATTCTGACTTGCGCTTCTCAGTGTCTTTTTGAAGTTAATTATTTTGCTACTTCTCTCTCACATTCTTACAAAGCTCCTCATACGGTACCTCAAGAAGCTTCTCATATAATTCTTTACAGATCTAAAATGCTGTGTGTTCATTTTAGCAAAGCTGAGGTTTATTAACTCTATATTGAAATGTTCCATTTTGAAAAATAAAATTACATTTTTCAAAAATAGGTGATCCAAAAAGTTTTTATCATAGAAATGCAACATATTCATTATACATGTTTATAAAATGCTACATATATCCACATGAGTAACAAATGACAATAATACATTTTAAAAAATTTTATAAAATTACAAAAATAAATGTAATAATAATAAGATAAGAACAAAAATACAACCAGAAAACAAAAGATAAATAAAGTTCACAAGCAAGAGCAAAGGAATACCTTCAGAAACCCAAAGCAAAGCACGTCGTGAAGATGGCATTAAGCAATGCCACCAAGACTACGGTAAAGCTCATGAGGCACCGTACAGATCATACAATTATATCCAAAAGTTTGTGGACACCTGGCCATCAAATCTTATATGAATTTGTGGCCATTAATATGGAGTTGGTTCCACCGTTACAGATGTAATAGCCTCCACTCTTCTGAGGAAGACTTTCCACAAGATTTTGGAGTGTGTTTATTTGTATTTGTGCCTCAGGTCAGGTACTTATGTTTTGGATGAGAAGACCTAGCTTGCAATCTGCTTTCCAGTTCATCCTCAAAGTGTTCAGAAGGGTTGAGGTCAGGTCTCTGTGTGGGCTGCTCCCCAAACCTAACTTCTCAAAGCATGTCTTTTTGGACCTGTTTTAAGGAACAGCCATGCTGAAACAGAAAAGGGCCTTCTCTAAACTGTTGCCACAAAGTTGGTGGCACACAATTGTCTAATTTGTCTATGTATTTTGTAGCATTAACAGTACCCTTCACTGTAATTAAGGAGCCCTAGCCCAAACCCTGAAAAACAGCCTCAGACCATTATCCCTCCTCCACCAAACTTCACAGTAAGCACAGTAAGTTATAGTGTTTTTCTGGCAACCACCTAACTCAGATTTGCCCATCAGCCAGGCAGATAGTGAAGGTTGATTCATCACTCCAAAGAACTCCATTCCTTCTGAGTCCAATAGTGAGGTGGTTTGTATCATTCCAGCCAACACTTGGCTTTGGATATTTTGATCCTAGGTTTGTGTACAGCTGCCTAGCCATGGGAATCCTTGACAAAATCAAGTCTACCTAACCTATTTGTCAGCACTGGCATCTGGAGGTGCCTTCCATTGTGGTTGGCTCCTCAATGTTTCTTACTCTACAGTCTTGTGGTTGCCTGGCATGCCATTATAATATGTGAATCATCCAGAGATGGGGACAAGTCGCATATGATCAAGTCCAAGCAAGTTTCAAGTGTTAACCATCAAGTCTCGAGTCAAGTCTCAAGTCACAGTTAAGACAAATCAAGCAAGTCAAGTCAAGTCAAGGGTTCACCCTAAGCAAGTCAAGTCGAGTCCTGATAAGTTTCAAGCCAAGTCAAGTCAAGTTGCAGTACTAAAACAAACAGAGGTTAAATTTTCTATACGTTTATTTTTGCACAGAAAATTTTTACAGAAAAGATGAACTTATATACATATATTATGTATCTTATTTGCATTGCTATATTTAAATTATATGGATATCTGTGCTACATTAATATCTGAAAATAAAATTGTGTTGCTTATACAAAATGTTTAAAACTAAGAAATCCAGTCTAAAATGTATAATGCAATTCAATCTGAAAGGATTAGTTTACTTTGACAACAACAATGTACAGATAATGTACTGACCCCCTTGTCATCCAATATGTTCATGTCTTTCTTTCCTCGGTCATAAAGAAATTGTTTTTTTTTTTTGTTTTGTTTTGAGGAAAACATTTCAGGATTTCTGTCTATATATAATGGATATGTATGGTGCCCCGAAGTTTGAACTTCCAAAATGCAGTTTAAATGCAGCTTCAGAAAGCCCGAAATGATTGGTTATTTTCCAAACAAATTGACAATTTATATACTTTTTAGCCTCAAATGCTGGTCTTGTCTCCTCTCTGTGCAGTCTGTGTGATTCGGGTAAATACAGTTAATAGATGTCAAAAAAACAACAATCTCTTTTATATCTTTAATGTCAAAAACATCCTGCAATGCTGCTTTTACCTTTTTTTGTAAAGGGCATTTGAGCTTCTATACATGTTAACTGTGTAAACACTGTGTCTGCACTTTTGCTGCAATCTAAGACTGTATTTACCGAATCACACAGACTGCGCAGAGACAACACAAAACCAGCATTTGAGGTTAAAAAGTATATAAATTGTCCATTTGTTTAGAAAATAACCGATTGTTTCGCTAGATAAGACTCCTCCTCCTCGGCTGGAATCGTTTAGAGTCTTCTGAAGCTGTCATTTAAACTGCATTTAGGAAATTCAAACTTTGGGGTGCCATACAAATCCATTATATAGAGAGAAATCCTGAAATGTTTTCCTCAAAAAAACAATTTCTTAATGATCGAGAAAAGAAAGACATGAACATCTTGGATGACAAGGGGGTGAGTACATTATCTGTACATTGTTGTTATCAAACTAAACTAATCCTTTAACTGGAACGGTCTAAAACACGTGAAACCTGTAAACATGCATTTACAAAAAATAAGGTTTGCCAAAACATTGGAACTAAGTTGTTGACGCTAGGGCCACATATTAATTCCTCTGTGACTGAACACACACCGTTCAATTTACTGGAAATGGCCTAAAAGGTGTTGCATTTACAGAAAATAAGGTTTGCCGAGACATTGGAACTAAGTTGTGAACGATGGGGCCGCATTATAATCCCTCCATGGCTGAACACGCGCTCGACAGGTGCGCTTGACACAGGCACAGCTAATACCCTCATTGCTATTTGGAACAGTGAAGGCATTTTTTCCTTGTTCATTCCCCAAAACAAAAGGCAGTTCTGGCCATCACAATTTTCCAGGTACTGGTTAAGCTGGGCAGCAGGGCTGGAATGAGTGGATTTCTTTAGCTTTTTGTGGTAAAAGAACAGCCTAGTTTCCTCATCTTCGATTTGCTCTTCTTCATCCCCATGACCTGTTTGTTCCGTACTGGTATGGTCTGTCTCCTGAAGAATCAGATCTAAAACACAAAAACTTAAAATTACAAATAAACCTACACAATATTCTATATTGTGAGCTGCATGAATCTTGATACATTGAGAGTCATTATGTTTTTTCCATGATTCTCCCACAATTCTAAATAGACAATTAAACAAAATCCCATTTAAGCTATCATAAACTGAATAAATTAATCAATGTCTCATTAATAAAGGATTCATTTCTTTCATTACTGGATGCAGTGTGTTTTAAAAATCTCATTTACAGACAAACTGTCACTTGTTTCCACCTACTAATGCAACAATGTAACTGACAGAAACTTTATTTGGTGCATCAATTTAATTTCAAATTTACTTTAAGTAGTTTTTTTTTGTCACTTTCTATCACTACTGTAGACATCAGTGTGTATAGATCCGTATTTATGTGATGATTTGAATGGTTGTAACAGTCAACAGCACAGTATATGTATTTCTATTTCATACTTGTACGTGATAACTGCTCTCTCTGGGCCAGCAGCAGTGCCAACGCAGAACTGAATGTTTGCTGTGGTCATATGTTAAACATTGTCTTTTAGGAATTAGATTGCTTTGTTGTTTAAATCAAGATTACAATCTTTTAGTGATTTATTGTGCAGCACTACTAATTTCTGTAAAAACAACAACAAATAATATTTACCATTATGGGGTATTATTCTAAAATTGGTCACTTACTTTTTACTTCCATGGTCAACTGCTCTTTTAGCTTGTCATCAACCAATACATCGTGTTCGATCCACATAACCCCAAAGGCTGGATCAAGAACAGCTGCTTTGACATAAACAGGATCAGAGAATGGTGGAATTCCTTCATTGGTCTCTGGATGAGACATTTTTACATTGACGAAGATGCCTTTGAATCTTCTTTGCAGTGATTTTTGAAGACTGTGGTTTAGGCTGATCAAGTATTGTGTTCCTTCTTTCTGGTTTTCCAAGTGATGGTTGAGAGAGAGAACACAGGGAATCACAGCACTTACTGTATGGTTACAACTTTGTCTCCCTGTGTGAGATCAGTGGCATCAGCAAACGGCTTCAGAATGCTGACCAGTTCTTTAATCTGAGCCCACTCTCTTAGAGTGAAAATAGTCCCTCTTTGCCCTCTAACATCTAACACTTTGTACAAAGTTTGGTAGTCACACTTAAGCAAAGACCTCAGCTGTCGGAATGTCGAATTCCATTGAGTAACAACTGAAGCAGGAACTCCACGTTGGCCAAATTCTTTCTCAAATTCCTCCTTAAAAGAAGTACTTGTGTGGAGCAGAGAACTGATCCGCGATGCTTTGGCCAGAGCTGAACTGGCTGCCCTGGTCTCTTTAAGGCCATCACCAACAACCAGTTGTAGTGTGTGTGCAAAGCACTGTAGTCTATACTGACTTTTGGAGGTCAATGTCACGTTCAGCCTCTCCTCCTCTTCAACCGGATGGGCATTCCATAGTTCTGCATCATTCAGGCAGTCATCATCATTCTCATCTGCTTCATCTGGACTGGGAAAACATGTGGTGAATGCCTTCTTCATGTTTGCAGCATTGTCACAAATTATATAATCAATCTTTTGTTTAACTTTATACTGATCACATATTTGTTCAAATTCCTCACAAATTCTCTCTCCTGTATGTGACCCCTTGAAGCAGTTGCAAGCTAGTAGATGAGATTTCAGTGTTATAGCATCTGCTGCAGTGTTCATCCAGTGAGAGGTGACGCCAAGGTAGCCTCTCATTCTTCTATCTGACCAGATGTCCACAGTGACAGACAGATTTTCAACTGCGGCTATTTGACTTATTAGTTTTGATTGTCTCTCAGATACCATAGCGTCAAGTCTTGAGGTGACTGTTCTGCGGCTCACTGCAGTATATTTTGCGTCCATAATGGACAGAAAGTGATTGAAGTGCTTGTTGTCAGTGATAGACAGGGGCATGTTGCAATTAATGATAAGATCGGATATTATTGCTTCTGTAATGGCTTTTTGTCGAGGGTGGTTGACTGGATATGTAGTCGTCTGGGGCACAATGAACTGCGACATGGATGGCTGCTGTGGGTCGCTGCAGTGTATCTTGGATTTAAGATATTCATCATATCTGCAAGGATAAAAAAAATACCAAACCAATCAGGGAAAACAGTAAACATTAAAGCAAAATTAATTTTAAGTGTTGATCTCTTGCCTATGTATGTGCTTTAAGTTAGGTTCCAGCAGTTACAGATTTTCATGTTTACACACACAAAAATTGAAATACTTATATGTACTGACAGAATGTAAGACTTAAGTATTTATACAGGCTATGAACCTTATAAATTAAAGTATTGTGACTGAAGATTTATCTAGTATGTTTTATTTATGATGCTTTAATACTTATGCTGTCCATTATAAGGCACAGTAGGGGATTTATCCACTCTTTTTAATCTAACGTTAGTGATAAATCTCGTTAATTAAAATGAATGGATCTTTTTCATTTCAGCAGAATATAAATATAATGTATGTTAATATAGCCCAGTGATGAAGTTATGAAGCTTAATCGTTATCTCTGCGGTGGACGCGCAATATACACGTTTCATACATAATATATAATCTGATATATTTGTTTTCTATTTGAACTGGTTTCGTTGTTATACAGCACACAACATTTTGTTGTTATTGTGAGTGTACACAAAAAAATTATAGACACTTAACGTAACCGATTCGAACGATGAAATTATTCTTGTCTGTATGACCAAAAAGTTTTGAACGAGTTATTGAAGGAGAAGTGATTGCACCAACGCTTTCATCTTAGATTTTCATGCAGTATAACGTTACACGAGCTGCCATTCAACTAACCACACGCAGTCAGTCCATACAAACGCTTGAAAATGCGCACATTTAATATAGACATTATAGTTTACATGTAATATCGAGAAGCCCTTTCATTTCAAGTTGCACTCAACATTAAAATGTGGCTACGCCACTGGTAACGTTATAGCGTTTTATTTATGAGATGATCATCACATTTCTGATAAAAAAAACATGCAACCAAGGCCAAATTATGACAAACAGAAAAGATTCATTTAATTAATTAGTAATCGTTTTATTAAATTGACTATAAAGAATTCGACTTTCTTACCTTTCCTTGTGGTTTTTGAAGTGCCGGATGAAATTTGATGTTGTGGTTGTCGTGTCTGATACTCTTGCGTTGCATTCTCTGCATCTGGCAAATCTTTTTTTGTTAGTACGGTCTAGTTCAAAGTCCTTATAGCCAAACGTGACTATATAAGGAGCTCGACTATTGTCTGCCATGTTTGGCGCGGTTTGAGTTGTGCAGTGTTCTTCTTCTTCTTCTTCTTGGTAACGTTAAGAGTTGTGCAGCGTTAAGGGCGCAGGCGCCAATTATGGTGCTGCTGAGTCATAATTATTTTATTAAATTATTTTACTTTGTTAAATGAATTATATTTAAAAGTTCAAGTCATTGTTGAGTCTTCCACTTTAAGTCAAGTCTCAAGTCACTTACTCTCAAGTCAAAGTCAAGTCAAGTCATTTTCTTACTTCAATCAAGCAAGTCTCAAGCCCTGAAAATTGTGACTCGAGTCTGACTCGAGTCAAGTCATGTGACTCAAGTCCCCCATCTCTGGAATCATCAGTGTATCACTGGGCACACTGAGGTACACATGAGCAGCAACCAGTTACCACTGACAAGAAAAGTGGGAAGAAACTGAAAAATTCTAAAGTCTTCTAGGGAACGGCTGCCTGCCTCCCTACAAAACCTCCACAGGCTTCATCACATCAAGAACCACTCAGAAGTAAACCCAAAAACGGGAAACTGGGCAGGCTGAACTAATAGGATCAATGTGCTTGGCCACAAAGCAGGATTTGGCATCAGATACACCTCACTCATTAGGTGAAGGAGACCATCTTAATTAATTTGATCCTTTAATATAAAAAAAATCAGAAAGAATGATAGACTTGATATGTCCAGAATATTTTACTGTATCTGCTATGAATGGATTGTATTTTGCTTTTTTAATAAATAGGTTTTATGAGTGAAGCATTAATATTTTTGAAAGGGGAGAGAGAGAGACAGAGAGAGAGAGTATTTCAGAGTAAAGAGAGTTAATTAATTAAGAAGGCTGTGATCGCTACCAGATTAAATGAGCAGCTCAAGCTCATACAGTGATTTCTTCACAAACATTAGGACATTAGACCAACTCCAGTCCTATCTACTTAATTCCTCCAAAATAACATCAAGCCTAGCTTTGAAGGTCCCTACTGTCTTCCACTCTACTTGGCAACTTATTTCATGTATCTGTGGTTCTCTGTTTGAAGAAAAAATTAAACTTACCCTTAACAAGTTTCCAAATATGTCCCTGTGTTCTTGATAAACTCTTTTTAAAATAACAGTTCCTCAATCCACTTTACTGATTCCCTTCATATTTTTAAACACTTCAATCATGTCTTTTCTTAATCTTCTTTTGCATAAACTGAAAAGACTCAGCTTCTTTAATCTTTACTCATAATTCATCCCCTGCAGTCCTGGAATCAACCTAGTTACTACTCTGGACCTTTTCTAGTGCTGCTATGTCCTCTTTGCAGCCTGGAGACCAAAACTGCACACAGTACTCAAGATGAGGCCTCACCAGTGTGTTATAAAGCTCAAGCAAAACCTCCTTGGACTTGCACTTCGCACATAAAGTATCTATCTATCTATCTATCTATCTATCTATCTATCTATCTATCTATCTATCTATCTATCTATCTATCTATCTATCTATCTATCTATCTATCTATATGACCTAACAGTCTGTTAGCATTTTCTTAATGTCCCTCTGTAATGATTCAACAGATTTTCAATTATCTGCCAATGTGCTTAGCTTGGTATCATCTGCAAACCTAACCAACTTGTCACTTATATTCCTATCCAATTCATTTATATATGTTAAAAATAACTTTGGCTCTAGCACTGACACTTGAGGGACACCACTCTTAAATTCATCCAATTCTGATAAGGTTCTTTGCACTATAATACCTCTGCTTACTGTGTCTGAGCCAATTTTGCATCCATCTACACACCACATTGTGAACTCCCACTTCTTTTAGTTTGATACCCAACCTCTCATGTGGCACCTTATTAAATGCTTTCTGAAAGTCAAGATATATAATATCTTATGCTCCACTTTGATCATATTCTTCTGATGCTTCCTTATAAAAGTTCAGCATGTTAGTAAAACACGACCTCCTCATCTGAACCCATGCTGACTGTTGAGCTATTGCCATGTGTTGCTCAGTCTTATCCTTTATAATCCCTTCCATTAATTTGCTGAAGCCTTTAGGCTTCCTCCCATGTGCACATGTTTGGTACTACCAATTCCAATTTTTGAGATGTAAATGTCCTGCATTACATGTAAAATGTTTTTAAACCTGTTCCACTACTCCTCAACTGTTTCCACACTTTGAAGCTTATCTCTTTTAGACTTTGCCTGATCTGCTCAAAATTTGACCTGCTAAAGTTAAACTTCAGTTTTAGTCTTTGCATCTATGCTCTTCCAAAACACCGAGAATTGTGTTATATAATAATAATAATAATAATAATAATAATAATAATAATTCTTTGCATTTATATATCGCTTTTCTCACTACTCAAAGTGCGCAGCAATTGCAGGTTAAAGGCCTTGCTCAAGGGCCCAACAGAGCCGAGTCCCTATTTGCATTTGCGGGATTCAAACCGGCAACCATCTGATTGCCAGTGCAGATCCCTAGCCTCAGAGGTGACTTCATTCTAATGGTACAATCACTTTAACACCCTCAATTCTATCTTTGTTATTACAAAATACTAAATCTAGACAGGCTTCTCCTCATGTTGGTGATTTAGTATACTGTGTTAAAAAACTTGTCACTGATTAGATGTTTAAACTCCAGATTTTGTAAGCCAAGATTTGTAAACAGACCCAGTTAATATTTGGTTAGTTAAAGCCCCCATGACTGTAATAGTCCCCTGTAAACCTGCCTTTATAATATTATTAAAAAATGTATATTGAAATTACTTTCTGCCTTGGCGAGGTGTATAGCACACTCCTAAAATAAGACCTCTTACCGTAATGCTTTCAAGACAAATTTAGTCATACTCAGTAAGATTTGGCTCTTCATCCAGCTTAAGAATACTTGCATTTAAATTCTGTTTACCATGAATCTTACCCCACCATCTTTTTCTGTTCTTTCGATCCTTCCTAAAAAATGTGTATACTCATTCCCTTCTTTGTTGTTTAGCCCGGTTTCTGTTATTGCTGTAATATAATTATGCTCAGCTACTTACTACTCCAATTCATTTATTTTATTTTTGATACTGTCAGCATTAAGGCAAGCTATTTTTAATGTGTTACTTTTATTACTTTTACACTTAAACTTTGGGTTGGAATTTACATTAGTACAGTAGATAGATAGATATAGATATGTATGTATATTGTTTTTATACCATTTTTCATCTCTTTATGTGCAGTTGTATACCTGGCCTGTATTACACTCCCTGCCCCTCCATTTTCTAGTTTAAACAATCCTCGACTAACCTTCTCATTTACCTCTCCAACACACTGCTGCCCTTCCACCTCAAATTTAACCCATCAGAGTGTAACAGGTCCCATTTATTCCAAAAGGAGCCCCAAAGTCTCATCAATGTATACCCTCCTATCCTACTATAGAGAGTGATCCAGGCAGCAGAACGCTTCACCAGATCTGATCTACCATCTCTACATGCAATGCATTTTATTACTACAAATGTTTGTGATGCGCCATCTGTTGGAATGACAGAGACATAGCACTCGAATGGACACACAGACAGATGCCCACCTTTTATTAAGGTGGATGGTGACAAAGATGTCCTAGAAAGCAAATAACATTTGCCCTCAGCTCCCTGCACTCCTCTCGTAACCCATCTATTGTGTCTGTGTGTTGGTCATGTTTTCATGTCTACCCTTTCTTTTTTTTTATCATTTTAGGTGTGGCATCACAGACCCTGTGGCTGAACGCATGGAAAACAAACTGGACAGATGTAGAGACACGTAGATTGTTCCCTAGGCCAATTTAATTGCATCACTTTTTCATTCTTGACAGCTAAGAAGACATGTCTGAGGTCATTCGCATTTAAAGGATAAGAAAGGATGAGCTGATGAAATCCAGAAAAACGAGTAAATGCACTAAGTGGGATACATCTTTTCTGTTTTTTTTTTTTTGTTATTGTATTTTCGATTAAAAGCTGAGGCTGAGAGCCTTAAGTGTCCCTGTGTGTGGATTTCATAATAAAGCATGTGAAATGAGCCAGCATTAATTGTGTGTGACTTGCTCTATGCTTTACTTTGGCAGCACAAGTATGAGCAGGCAGGCAACAGTGAGGTAGTCAGTGTATGCATCCAGTTTATTTTTAAATAAGTAGAATCTTTTCAAAATGTTAATAAATCTGCTTAGTGCTGCTTTGACTTGTAATTCCATTTGGTGAAAGATGCTGCATACACTGTATAAAATACATTTTGGTGAATGATGTTAGTAAAATACGGTCTTCAGTTTTGTCTCTTGGATTTCCTTCACACATAAGTGGGTGACCGCTGAAGCTTTGCATTGAATTTACTGTCTTGTTTCTTATAGTACTTCTAGTAATTATTAACTCCTGTCTTTCAGGCTTGTCTTTTTGAAATGGATGTGTTTAGCTTCAAACAGTAAGGCAGTCGACCTTTGGATCACTTCATGCAAATTATTTTATACCTTATAGGATAATCAAAACATTCACTTGTCTTAACCAACTCACTGTTACTGCTGCAGGTATCATAAAATAAGGCAGACAGAGCAACCTGATAAGCCATGGACAGGCTCTTGAAAGTGCTGATCACTGATATGGCTAATCAGAAAAACTTCATTCTGTCTCACTAAACCTCGAGAAGTGATGGACCCTCACGGTATGACTGAAAACACACATTTGCAGTGATTTATGATTACTTCACTCTTGAGCTGACTGCATCGGTGTCCTACTCCTCGGGCTGGTGACTGAGGAAAATGTTAAAAAAAAGATCCAACAAAACACGTTTAAGGGTTCATTCAAAGGTATTGAAGGAAATAAGATATAAGAAGATGGCAACAGATTTCTTGCACATTTACATTCATAAATATAATTATTTTACTCATCGAAGAAGGAAGAGAATAAATATTAGGAGTAACAGAAAAAAAAGAAAACTCCCTGAATGCCACTGCAGCCCACATCCTGATTCACATGCATACTTTAGACTTAATTTGCAACTGGCAAGTGGTGATCACTTAAATCTCTCTCTGTGGTTACTTCTAGGACTATCTCTGAAATCATTTTTGTGGTCAAAGACAACCAATGAAATTCCTAATTGCTAGACCATTAGAAGAACTACAAACCTTCTCCAAACATGTGATTGACGGCTTGTCACATCCATCCCATAATATCAAGTAGTTCACACTCTGGGAAACCAGGGCTGAATGTGATCACCAATAAATAAATAAATAAATAAATAAATAAATAAATAAATAAATAAATAATGTTTCAGACAAATCTGAGGGACACTGAGATCTGGAAGTAATAGAAAGAACTCTGAATACAGAGAAGAGTTAAAGCTAAATTGCCATAGAATTGAAAACAGTCAGGATGGAACCAAGACTCCAAAGTACGCCATTTCTTTATCTTTAAAGTATGCAGGGGTTCAACCATCAGCCTGACCGCCTCTGTGTCAGAACTGACTTGGCCTTTGTCTTCTGGGCCCTCATGATTTTGCTGTTCAAATCTGACTCATTCTAAATGTGCATGTTACCATGCTGGTGGTGCTGTGGTAGTGCTGCTACCTTACAGTAAGAAGATCATGGGTTCTTGTCCTGGGTCCTCCCTGTGTGGAAATGCTTTGAGGAGTGAGAAAAGCGCTATATACATGTAAAGAATAGCTATTATTATATTGCTCTGTACTCTTTATAATGTAGGTGACACAAGATGGAGAGGCATTGAAAACAAAAAGGGGAAGTTTAGAATAGGACTGTGCTCTGCGTACTCTTGCGAAAGTCACTATCTCAGATACTCCAGGTGTTTCTTTGATTCATTTCAGTGTTTTACAATTGTCACAAGAACGACAGAGTCATTACAAAGGTTTGGGCCAGCCACCCGTATAATGTTTCCTGGTTGCAAAATTGATTACATTAAAGCAGACATGCTCACAGGTATGAGTCCAAAACAGAACTGAATTGCTTGCCTTAAAATGTCGGCTTTCAAATACAAGCAGAGGATGTGATGTAATCAGGGCCGGAACCGGAAGTGACGTCATTGGCAGGGCCTGACCTGGAAGTGAAGTCATCGGTGGCGCCAGAACCGGGCGGGATTTCCCGAGAATGGTCTGTAAGGGAATGAGAGAGACAATTAGTGCACCCTGCCGTCCCCGGTCAGGCATGTTATTAATTTTATTCAGGCCCTTTAGCTGTGTCCTAATCGCACATGTGTGACACAGTATTCTTCTGATTTTGTATTTTTAGAAATTAGATTCTGTTTTGTGTTACTGCTGCTTTGGATTATGCATGTAAGACCATCTGCCCATTTTTGAACACTCTGGAATATTAAAACAACTTCACTTTTCCTTTTTACATGCCAAGACGTTTCTTTCCTGTCTGAACTTTTTGAATATCACACACTCTCCCTCCAAGCCTGACAGGGCACAGACTTTCTTGCCATCCTCAAGACATGGCTTTCTCATCTCAGAGTTCAACTGAGCAACTGTCTCTTAAGGATGTAGTCGGGTGATGCGTTGCTGACTGAAGACACAAAAAAGCAAAAATGAAAGTATTAAAGAATGTTAAGAACAAGGAATGACAGAACTCCAGGGCTTATCACAGGTAAGCACAAACATCCATCCACTCATTTACTGAAATTTTTATCCACAGCCTCCATAACCAACAGGCACAAGAGAAGAACCAACGATGAACACACAAATCTATCACTGGTCACACATACACACACATACATACATCCTCACTCTATCTTACCAGGCCAATTTAGAGTCACAAATCAATCAAACCCACTATAATGTAAAAGAAAATTCCCTGCAGACATGTGGAAAATGTACAAAATCCACACAGAAAATAAAGTGGGTGGGATTGTAACCCAGTCCTGGGGCCTCATGTATAACGCCGTGTGTAGAATTCGCACTATAACATGGCGTAAGCACAAAAGCCGAAATGTGCTTACACACAGAAAAATCCAGATGCAGGAATCTGTGCGTACTCCAACTTCTGCGTTCTTCCGCTACATAAATCCCGATCAGCATGAAAACTAACGCCCGTGCACGCGCTTTATGTAACGCCCCAACTCCTCCCAGAATTACGAATCTTTGAATATACAAAATAATATACATCACCTTTAAGCGCAGCCTTCTGTGAAAAGACAATGGGAAAAGCACGGGGGAAATATAAGAATTTCAGCGAATACCAAGTGGAGGCAAAGGAAAAACATACTATTTGTTCAAATAAACCGTGGTATAATCAACAAAAGGAAGTTGATCGAGTGACATAGCGTGTTGGAGAAACTTGAAAGCTCACATCCACAAAATCGCACAGTGCCGGAAATAAAAAAGAAGTCACATATCAAAGTCGCCGTGAAAAGTCTGAGTGTCATATGTAAGCTTATTAGGGTACAGAGAGAAAAAAAGGCACACAGTGGGGAAAAAGCACGAAATGTCAACTTCAATCTCAACATTTCCACTTTAATCACGTAGTTTATTTTGTCATTAAAGTAGAACATCATAAACTTCATCTTAAAATCGTTTAATTAACCAGTTTCTCAAATCACATCGTAATTAAAGTAGCACGTTAAATGCTTTGTTTTGTATTTGATCTTCTACTGTATGTGATCTATGTGTGTGAATCACTACTTGCTTCTTAAACTGGCTCTCTTCCTCCAACTGGACACAGAGTCCATTACATTTGTGATATTACATCTCTCTGAATAACTAAAATACTGAGATGTATACGTGATGTCATTTTCATGATGATAGGAGTTAAAGCACGTTATTAAACATGTGTTTCACTTCGATGAAATAATTTATTGCAGCAGTAGTCAGGGGCGGCTCTAAGCTTGTGGTGGCACTGAGCAGAGGAAGAATCGGTGGCTCCTTCGCCGCCAATGTCATGCACGGTGGATGGCCACGTCCGTTGCAAACACTGCATAGCTGCCTTGTGCTCATGACACAAGCATTTAACTTTTGCCGAAATTTGTCGCTGCGTTTTTTGCTGTGTTGTTATTTTCTCTTTCTGTTTTATATTCAATATATATTGGCGTAGCTGTCACTACAGTCAGTGCTTTTCTTTCCCCAAGTAACCGATTGCCATACAATCAGCTCTGTAATAGACGTTAAGCCATCTGTAAGCTTAGCGCCGATTCTTCAAAACGTTTAAAGAACATTGAAATATCTTCGTAGTACATGTTTAATTATTCTATCCTTAACGACACTCCCAGTGAAGAATATAGATTATTTAAATGAAGTTAAAGTTTTATCTGTATAATTTAACAAACATATTTTGCTGCATTTCACCTTAAACATGATATCGTCATCATATGTAAATACGCTTTATAAAGTGGCTCAGGTTGTGTAATATTATAACTGTAGTGCAAGTTTACAGTGTGGTGATTGTACTTATAAGTACAAACAGTTCTACAAGGAGCACTTGATTGGCTGCATTTAAAGTTCTTGGGATTAATCTGTTTCTGAACTGCGAGGTCTGTACAGGAAAGGCTTTAAAACGTTTTGCCGTGGCTGAGACAGCGTGTCCTTGAAGCTGTATACCGATAATTCTCTTTCCGATCAGTTGCTGCTGTGATTCACACTCAGATACAGTGATATAAATACTCCGCGTGGTGTAGTGAGAGTAATATGGAAAAAGATGATCCGCTGTGGCAACTCCTAACGGGAGGAGCTAAAAGAAGAAGAAGAAATATAAGAAGAAGAGGAAGGTGCAGTGAGAGTAACAACGCTAAAGCAGTTATGGTATTTGGAATACTATGGCTGTTCCCTGGACCATTATATTGTTAGGAGTTAATTACAATCAGATGCATTACACTAAACAATATGCGGTTAGTTTCGGTGTATTTTATAAAGCCGCGTCATGAAAATAATGAGTAATCACACAAGAACGGTACCATTGCTTCGACGCTGGGTGCCACCAGTTTGCAAAACCGAGCGGAGAACTTGCGTATGACAAGACATGAGGTACCGTGGAAAAGTCCGTGGCTTTACGCCAAGTGTAGGTTTTATACATCGCGATTTGAACGTGGAAAAGTTCTTACGCAACATTTCTGTGCTTACGCACCGTTTATACATGAGGCCCCTGGAGAGCTGGGATGCATTAGGACTTACCACAGCATAAATAAATCTTTAAATGATAACATCATTTATAACAGATAACAAATATGGAATGTGCATGGTACAGCAAAAGATGGCACTTGCTAAAGAAGAAATAGCGTGAGTAAGAAGTGAAACAGAGAGACTAAGAGGAAGTGCCAGGCTTTGTTTTTTTTTCCCGGGCTCAGATAATTTCTTTTGATAGCTTATTTTTTTCTGAAAATATGAACCTTGCACTTTCCATTTTTACTTTCATTTTGTTCCCCACTTTAAACATATGTGGTTTTATTTTATTACTAGCTACACTACCTGTCAAAGACAGATAACAGAATTATTTAAAAATATTGTAATATCTTGCCCTATGTACACATGCAGCTGCTTTTGAAAGTGTGTGAATATTTCTACACCAGTCCTCCCACTCCTTCCTCTGTCATTATTTTCAGAGTGGCTTTCTCGTATCCTGTTCACTTTTATAATTGCCGCCTTTGAAGGTAACCCATGCCTTCCATGCCGTTTCTCCTCTGTAATAAAATAAAGCACAAACAAGAAAGATCAAGAGTTCAGGGAACGCCCCGTATAATGTTGGTGGATCCTTGATTCCATTTTTGACTGAAGACACGGTCAAAGATGCATAAAACAGACATTTGACAATCACAACATTAGTTTGCAGTGCATTTATGGGTACATGGCAGGAAATACAATGAAAAACAGGAAATGGAATTTTGGCAGATGTGATGATGATCGAAGGAGCCGGATCTGACATCATAATCGGGAGACGGAAACAAAGTCATCAGGAAGAGACCAGAAGTGAAGTAATTACTAGGAACTGGAATTGAAGTCACTTCTGTAGCCAGAACGGACTTTAACATATGGGCGCTACATAAGGTAGGACCGTTAATCTTCCGTTTTTTGGTTCAGGAAGGGAAAAAAAGTGTTAATAATCTGCTCCAATCCCTCAAATTTCATTCTTTCTCACTCCATCAGGCCCTTAGGCTGTCCCCTGGACACACAAACCTTAGTGTGTTATTATATAGTAGATTATTCCATTATAGCTCCTTGTTTTTTTATGAAAGCCGCCATTTTGTGCCCTGCAGAAGTAGTGTTATGTGACATCACCAGTGCAACACTATTTACACTGATGCTGCTTGTCAGACGTTATCTTAATTTTTGGATATCAAATCAAAAATGTGCCTTTCTTAATGACTTTTTGTATAGGTTTATTTTAATTTCAAGTTCTAGATCATGTACTATGCGTAGTTATGCAATTGTTTGTCTCCCAGGGTTTAACCCCTGAAAACTTTATCATTTTTCAATTAATCTTAAAATCCTTATTCCTTGCTCCTGTGCTCCTCCATTTTTTTATTTGCGGCTGAACATAGAGAGATAGAGATAGACAGACAGAAAGAGAAAGTGTTTCACCATAATCCTGTTGATTACTATTTGGACAGCATTGTAGCCAGCTAATCTATGTATCGTGCTCAGTCATGTCTTCAGTTAAGTCAATTACTGTGTCCTACTTTAGCAATCCACCAATTTAGTTGGTTCTGTGCAAACACATTTTCTTCACCTTTTGTCCTTTTCTCATCAGAGTCCTTGATGATGACTTTCATGCTTGGATTGAATACAATGAAAGTAAGTCCTTGTTAGGATAGAAATTTTCACAATAAGCAATGCTGCTTGGGTTGAGGAATGCTCTGGCTTCCTCTTGAATGAACAGACCATAATGTAACAGGCTCACTAGAACTGTACAAAAGACTAATTTCTGCAACCTCTGCATTGCCTACTATGGTTTGAACAGATCTTTTTTGGATTTTTGCTCTAGAGAATAGATCTTGGCTTACAGCACATCTCTGAAATTCTTATTCTCGTTACATGTGAAGAAAAGGGATCTCTGAAGTTGTATTATTTTTGCAGTCTTACACTCTGGCTGAATTCACTCTTAATTAAAAAAAATTTCATCTGGTCGAAGATCACCAATGATTCTACTCAACTGTGAACATACATTGTGTTAAGAATGGTGGGCCTACACTAGATTTTAATCTGGAATAGGCATGGGAGAAGGTGCTTTTTCTATAAATATTGTGGTACTACTACTCTCTGATATGGCAAGAACCTCCAAAACTGTGGCATCATGTGGTTCTTCTTGCACTCATTTTTAGAGTTGGACAAATGCTTATGTCAACCAATGAAAGTCAATGACATTCTGTGTATGTTATTTTTTTCAAAATATTCTGAATACTTCTTAGTCTTCTGACGTGATGGCAACCTCCTGTACTTTCTGACCACTTGAGTGTGGTGAAAAGCAGAAAACAGGTGGTGTATTTGTTTGCTGAAAACTGCTGGCTGTTGTAGAAGTGTTAATAGGCAAATACAGGGTATAAAATATGTATAACCCAATTCTGCATGCATTTTGCAGTCATATTTTCATTTTAATGTTATTTTTTAAGAATTTTTATAATGATATCATTATCTATCTATCTATCTATCTATCTTATTGTTTTCCGGTTGTGTTGTGGCACATGATATCATTGGCCGGCTGCTGTTCAAAGTGGCGGTGTGCTAATCATAGTCGATTTGTTACCAAAACCCTGGTTGTGATTAATCAGCAATTTATATCATTTTAGGGAGTTAGAACTTGCCTGTATTCTTTAACTTTGAATCTTAAATAGCTTTTTGAGTCTAGTGCTTAGTTCTTTTTTCTATGCTCTTCTGGCTAAGATTCCAAGTTATTGTTATAATAAGAATTGCTTATGAATGCTTTGAAATTACTTCATCTTTTTTTCCTGGCGCCTCCTGACTCAACTGATATGAGAAAATCAATACATGTAATATACAGTTCGATTCAGCTTGATGTCTAGTTATGCAATGCATCAAGCTTATTGGGGTTTCCCCCTTTTGTTGGCCTTTACACTCCAAAAACATTAATTTCAGGGACATTTTGAACAAGATTGTGTACAGGAAATGACACCTTTATGATAAAGAGTTAACCAATAGGTGTCTTCAGCAAAAATTAAGGACTTGTGTATGCCACATTATCTAACACCAGGGGTTCACCACTGTGGTCCCCGGCCGGGACGCCCAGGAGGACCAGAGGAGGCTTGTGCCTCCTCCAGACCGCGAGGGGGCGTCCGTCCTGGTTAGGTTGGGGGCCTCGGGTAAAGGGCTTGGAAGCCCAACCCTGTAGGGGCCCGTGGCCACCACCAGGCAGCCCCAGGTGCCTGAGGAACCCTGGAGCCCAGCACTTCCGCCACACCAGGAAGTGCTGGGGGGAAGACGACAGGGGACACCCGGCACTTCCGCCACACTGGGGTGTGGCTAGGACTGATTGCCGGGAAGCAGCTGGAGCCCATCCGGGTTCCTATAAAAGGGGCCGCCTCCCTCCAGTCAGCAGTGGATGTCGGGCGGTAGTGGACAGAGCTGGAGTGAGGACTGGAGGCGGCCAGGAAGGAAAGGCACAAAGGACTGTGAGCCTGGACAATTGGGGAATCGGTGCAAGAGGCACTGGGGTTTGTAGTGCACGTAAATCTTGTAAATAATTTGTAAATAAACAGTGTGTTGGGTGACCTAAAGATGTCCGTCTGTCTGTGTCCGGGTCAAAGTTCACACCACCTAATGGATTATGAGGAGTAAATTACTCCTTTTCATACAACTTTGATAAAATGGTGAGAAGTGATTTCGAATTTGCTGATCACAAATATGGTAATGATAATTCTGAAGAATATGATTATCAGTGGTTCTAGACCTCTAAAAGCCATTCCCAGATAGTTAATGGTAAAATTCATGAAACACAAAACAAACAGAAACATGTGGGATATCATTTAAGACTATTTTAAGGTCAGTGGCAATGAATATATTATTTTTAATTTTTGATAATTTACTATTCTTCTATGATCCTCTATCAGTGGGTAAATAATTATAAGTTTCTATAACAACCAAACATATTTAGACTTTAAACATATAAACTGAAGCATTTATTTTAATATTTCAAACCTTTGACACTTCTACATCATTAACAGCCCCCAGAATCAACTGGGAAATGACCTGCATCATTAGCGTGCATCAGTTCCAGCACTATGGCCATGTGGAGCGATTCCCCTAGGGTGATCCGGCTCACAGGATTCTCACTGTTGAGGACCTGAGTGGCTGGATCAGGGAAAGGGGATGCCCACGTAACACCTGGCTGCGGCAGATAGAGGGTCATTTCCAGAGGGTGGGACTTGACCGCTTGTCTGCCCTGGGGGGATTCCAAATAGGATCCTGAGCTGTTTCATTGTGTGGTGGGTGTGGCAAAGCACTGTACCAGTGCATGCTCCCCTAACTAACCTGACCTGACCTACCTCATGAAGTAAATCATTATATTTCTTATGAACACCCCGAATTAGGGCAGCTTAAAGCAATTCAGACTTTTTTGACTTCATCGCCTGGTCCTAGTTTGTATTTGCCTTTTTAGCTTGTCATGTTTTTCTTGGTTGCATTAGACTCAATTAAGACTTTTTCAGTCTCTCCTTTAATTTTACCCATTCCATCACAAGATGAAAAAAAAATCAATACAAAAAAAACACTTTGAATAGAAATACGTGGCAGAGTAAGTAGGCCTTTGTTATGTACCATATCACCTGAATGGTAAACATCAACCCAGTGTGCCACTAAACTGAACACTTGACGACCTGACACAAGATCCATATGTCGTTTCAGGTGTCCTCAAAGACTTGAGGAAATGGATTATAAGCCAGTGCTTATTCCATTCCCATGATCCCACCGCTTCCATCAGCTGAAGTTATTTTCTCTAGGCTGCATTGTCAGGGGGACATTTCTCCTGTATGTTGCCATCATTTCAGAAACTGCTGTGGGCGCCACATCTCACTAAGTTGCTGCTAAACAAATGAACCTCATAGTCAGTGCAATGCTATTTTTGGAAACATTATGGAACATAAACAAGGGGTCAATTTGTAGTGAGACTTTATTATGAACAGCTGTGGTTCACGTTATCATTCAGCTTTACTTCAACCAATTGAGCAATCATCCAGTATTTATTTTAAATAATGTCATTCATTAATAACTTGTATCTTTATAAGGCACTTTACAGAGTGTCCTCTATATAGTACACAGACATCTGTACTCAATACCTGAACACCCACACCTGTACCCCTGCCCATGTACAAAGTATTAATTGGCAGTTAGTGGGACCTAAATAGTTAGAAACAAATAGAATGGGCACTCAATGTGGTGGGCATTACAAAGAGTGAAACTTTGTGAGTTTGTGCACCTCAGTTGAACTTGTCTCTACAACATACAGCATAATGCAGATCCTTCCGCTTTGTACCTTGGCAACATGTTGCAGGCTAGCCTTAATAAAGAAAAAAAAAATAAAAGCCAGCAAGCAGAATGTGAGGGAGGAGCTCGAAGGACAGGAATTTGTGCGGCCCACCTTAAATTCAGTTAATATTTAAGCCCCCCCTGCAGCTCTAAAAATCACTGGAATGGAAAAACTGCAAGTCTTGGGCAATGTGCACCCATCACCATTTAGCCATGGTGGGTATTGTTGGTGTGTTTCTTTTCCTTCTCTCTTCTTTATTCTGATTCATATGGTTGTCACTGCAGCCTCCTATTTATTTAGTTTATTTCCTATTTTGGCTTTTACTACTTAATGGGTCATTTTGCTGCACGACAAGAGTGTCTATTGGCATCAATTCAAATATCATTCACTATTAAAGTTCATTGAGGAAACCCACTGACAGAAAAGCATCCACTCGGAGTCACACACAGGCTTGATCCCCTACCTGCACACAGAAATGGGTACTCGTTCAGAGCAGTGGTCCAACCAACCGGAAAGAGCATACAGATGTCTCAACTCAGCCACCTCTCTCTGTACAACCCACCATGCAGAGTCCTCCTTTTATGTTTAAAGGGATGTCCTTAAAGTTGTTTAAGTGCCCAACTGTACTGGGGCCTGCATGTACAGATGGGCCCTTCCTAAGGAACCTGGAAGGTGTGAAGCCAAGAGGCTTATCTTTTCATCTTTGGCAGCCAACAGATCAACATTCATCCATGGTCTTATCTTGTTTCAGTGTTTGCCAAGGCCAAAGTTCTAAAGTAGCAGCCAGAGTGAGGTGTGCCCAGATGCCAGGATCTCTGGTGACTTACACTTCCTGTAAAGCCAAGTTAGACATTCATCATCCAAATCAAAGTGAATTCACTTGGGTTGATTGGGTATCAAGTGCCCTATTTGGAATGAATTGGGCCCATCATAAGCAATAGATATGAGCAGGAGGGTGTACTGTCACAAAGTGACCTGAATACCAAGCTATTGATAAACTGGTGTCTCTCAGTCTGGTTGTGGATACACACATGGAAAGAGTTTATGAAGTTATTCCACTGGTTGTAAAAAATTCAATCTTCTGAGCCACCGGAACTGTGTGACTTTCTTAAAGTCAGCTTCACTCAAGCCAGAAGACAGTAGCCATCAACACATTGTTGAACTCTGTCTACATTGTTTGCCTAATGCAATAAGGACAAGCTTGCCATCTCTAGATGTTAGTTGCTCACGTAACGCTCAGATACAATCAGTATGTAATGTTCTACAGTGACCAAAATTTTTTTGATGACTCCAAATTGGCCCTGCGTCTCCAGGTGTAATGCACTTGCAGTCTGCCTTGTGCAAAATTCTGCTTCTACACCCAAAACTCTGATCTGAATTAAGCTGATCAGAGAATATTATGTTATGTAATGCAGTGTCCATTTACAGCAGAGCATGCCACCCAGTTGCCTTCCTTAGATTCACTCTTGACTTTCTGCTGCCGTGCTGTCTGCCTGAATTCTGGATGACGTTCCGATGGAAAGTAAAGTCACAGTGGATGCACGAAGAAGAACCTCTAGAATGATTGCTAAGCACTGTTTTCCTCTAGAAAATCTACAAGGAAAGTCAAAAAACTGGTACCGCTAGTGCTGGTGAAGTCACAAGTGAATGAAATTAAGAGGGCCTTGAATCCAATGTGTGTTTCTGAAGGATAGTACAGTAAGAATCCTGTGAACTCAGTGTTAGTGCCAGATCTTTATCCTCCATCACACATCAGAAATAAGCAATTGACAAGAACAGACTTTGTTAATGTGAAAACTTTGGCTGACAGTGAGATGCAGTGGCTACAGGGTTAACACCCTGCCCTGCCAGTTCAAGTTTCTGTATGACCCTGTGACACTTAATCCAGCTGTGCTCCATGTGTCTAAAAATACTGTACACAAAAATGCCCACAATGTTACATTGTGTAATGGCAACATAAAAATAAAACGGACACAAGGAGAATGAGAAGCTGGGCTGTCCTGCTCACCTGTTTCACCACTTCCTTTCCTCTTATTTGAATGAGATTCATGCAGTGAAAGGTGCTATATACATTTAAAACTGCACAGTCTCTTCACTTGATTCAGACAAGACTTAATTTGATTGCCAAAGAAACCTCATTGTTATTGGTAAAACCTAAAATGAAAGGAAGAGATAATTGGGTTAGGAGTGGGATATTAAAAGAAATGTGCCATATAGTGTAGCCAAAAAAACCCTCAGTCCTCTGTTCTCTAGATCTGTACTTTGGGACAAAACAAACTATTTGATCAGGTCTCTCACTTTGCATTAGCATACATTTGCAAGGTGCTTCTAATAGGGAGAATACAGCCGACAGGTTTGCCAGATAAGAGATCATGTGATCCCACAGCAGCAGGGCGAAGGTACATCTGCAACAGCAGCAGGTTACCTGGCAAGCCGAGGAGAGACGTGTGGGTGTGGGCTCTGTCTTAGTTAAACAATGCTCTCTTCTTTCTTGGACGGCAAGCTTGTCTGATTTTTAATTTGCACCTTCCAGCGCCCAGAGGAGTCGACCGCCATGTCCCTAAGCCGCAAGAACTGGTCTGCTCTCTCTAGGTGAGTTCTGGCTTTACTTTTCTTTGCGAAGAAGTTTAGTGCAGCAGGTGGTGAGGTTAAGACCTGGTTGTCACACTGTGACATGCATCACAGGTATTGTTTCTTGAATATTGTGTTCAGGCTGAAAGTTAAGCATTTGTACTGCTCACCCCTGCTGTCTCAGACACTGACACTCATTCTGGACCCATCTTTGTAATATTGAAAGCAAGGCTACTTAAGTCTGATCAGGTTTATTGGTATTGTCTGGGTGCTTCTGTCCTCCAGGTATATCTGCTCATGTGATAGTCTTGCCTAAGTGGGTCTATACTGGATATAGGAGCTTGTCTGCGAGGCTTTACCCACCAGATGGATTGGTCATTATATCTATACTTTGACACTTCCTTGTAATGTGTGTGTCTGAATCTACTTGCCATCAAAAACGGCTGAGATTTTGCTTGTTCCATTTCACATGCTGGGTGAGTGGCACCCAGAGTTAATAGTTTTTATTTACTCTGGGTACAAATAGCTCTGTGAAGGTAAAGGCCAGCTAAGTTAATTCCAAAAATGCGGCAACCAAAATAGCCTACCGGACTGATTTTTTATGTTGGCTGAGCCCTCCTCCTTACAGGCAGTTTAGTGGCTAAAGAGCTTGAGTGGACAGTACCACATGGGACATTCAGCTATGCAGTTGGATTCTTGCCCAGTTGCTTTGCCTAATTATGCTCTGGTTACATCACTTAGGGGCAGTATTGAATAAATTCTTGAGGATGGCACACACCATAAAAGAAATTCTGCCACCCACTGGCTTAAATAATATCTCAACTACAGCTTACAACATGTTTGGATACCATAAGAGCTGTTGGCAGTATGGTGGAATGCTCACTTGTTTGAGACCAAAGAAGAATATCTGGCAGGAGCTTTGTGTTGATCAGTCAGTCAGTTGATCGGTTAAAGAATTGGTGTGATGATCTGGCCGACCTAATCAAAGCTGTACACAGAATTTAATGAACTCCAGTAAAATGATCAACTTTTTCTCTCTGTTGAAGCCAGTCTCATGGTGAGGTCTGAGTTAAATGATGTGGGCTGTCAAAACATACTCTTTACTATAGTACCTAAGTAGGATAAACCAGGTGGCATGCAAATCTGGAAACAGAGCAGAACAGAGCAGAATAAGCAGCCTTAAATTCACCTCTGCTCATATTTCTCTGCAACGTCCTTGGCAATGCAATGGGACAGAAAAGCAACATACTATATTTACATTTGTGCTATCCAACGTGAGTGGCATGGTGGGGTAGTAATTAGCACTTCTGTTTTGTTATTGTTCCCATTGTTCCCATATTTATATGAGTCTTCCTCAAAGTACACCAATTTGCCTTCCACATCCCTAAAGAAATGCATGTTTGGTAGGTTACAAACTCTAAATTAGGGCATGCACATGAATGGGCATTACAAAGGACTGGCATGCCACTCAGGGTTGTTTCCTACCATGCATCTCCTGTTTTGGGCATAATCTTCAGCCTTTCATAACCCTGAGTCAGACTGAGTCGTTTAAAAATGTAATGTTATGATCAAACACAATGCATTTAATATCGGCTCACCTTTACATTTTCATGCTATTGTTTCCTTTCTGCTATTGGGAGTTGCCATTGATCAACCAGTTCCACCTGCTTAAGAGTGAAACTGGTGTCCATCAACTGATACTAAAAAAAACAACCGGATATATCAAGAGAAATTTCAGAGTCTTCAAGTCAGGGGAAGTGAAAGCCATTGAGACAAAGAAAGCAAAGCAGGCGGGGAGGTGTTATTAATCTGTTTTATCAAAACGCTGTCAGCTGCTGCCCAGAAACTTAAATTTTTGGGAATAAATGTGTACTTATATCCAGGATGTCAGTGTGTGAACCACTAGGGGGTGTTGCAGCATCCCAAACGCCAGACACAACTGCACAGACGCAGTTTCAGATTTCAATAAAGAGATTTATTGCCACAAATACCTTAAATTTTATCCACAGTTCCAGCAATAAGACTTCCTTTCTCCACTCCACTCTCCCAGCTCTGCAGCTTCCTTTACACCGGACCCAGGAGTACTTTGGTGCTATCACATTTCATCTAGGAAGCCCTTTTGGGTTGGGGGAATCTCCCTGTTTTATGGGACAGTCTGCCTCCATCAGCTCCCCTAGCAGCATTCGAGAAACCCAACAGGGCGGCCCACTAAAACCTCAACTCCCATGCAGCCCTGCAGGTGTCCAAATGGGATGCATGCCAGAGGGATGTCACCACCCTGTGTACTGGGGAAGCACATGGCCCTGGGAAGCATTCTTCCTCTGTCCATCCATTATAATGGCTTTCCGACCAGGAAATGTACAATTAATCAACCTGGTCAGGATTGTGTCCATCCACATTGTTCCATTTAAAGGACCTCCTGGCCAGGTAATTAACCATCCATCCCGGCTAGAATGCAAGCCATCCCATGTTGTCCGTTACAGCTACCATTCCTTTGTACCACTTTTCATCTCAGTTCTGCTTTGCTTTACAATTTATAAATGTGAAGATTTGCTTTATGTGGTAAACATCCTCTTCTTTGATAATTTGCCTTTCATATGTAACCCAAATAGCTTGATAAAGCAATCAAATGAATATTTAATACATACACCACCTTTGTGGATAAACCTGTATGATACTTTCATACCATAATCAGGTAATAAAGAAAGTGTTAAAAAGCACTTCATTAGGCAGTCAATTGACCAACCTTTACTTTATGATGTGCTGTTCAAGAAGACACAATTAGTTATACATTTATGTATGTAACTCATTTTACAGTGGTGCTCTTGGGGTTAATTTACTTCTTGCATGTTTTCTTGTAAAATTATATTTTTATTATGACAAACCAGAAAAGTTAAGTCAAATTTAAAAGTCAAAGCGAACTTTATTGTCAACTCAACCATATATAAGTATTCAGATAGACGAAATTGCAAAGCTCAGGGTCCACAGTGTAATAACATGAAGTGCAAATAATAAACTAAAATTAGAATTAAAATTAATATTTAAGTTTAAAATTAAGATTTCAAATTAAAATTAAGCGAGCACTATTGACTTCATAGGCACTCAACTGTGGGCCTGTCAACGAACACAAACACAGTGGTGTTATTGGTCACTTGTAGCATTGGCTGTCTGCTAGCATGGCATTTTGCATAAGCTTGATAGGCAACATTTTATAATAACTTTAATTAATAAGTCAATAATAAACATTATCAGGATTTGCTCACGTGTATCCAAAGAGCTTCAAATGTCGTTAAACGATAATTCATATATAAGTAATAATTTATTGTAAGCAAATTTTTATTTAGAATAAAAGTGATACAAAAATTAAACAAATGAAAACATTTTTAATAATAAAAGAAAACTTCCCATCGTAACATGATAGTGGGATTATTAAGATGTGAGGATGGATATATCGGTATATTGTATATACTGGTAACACTTTAGAGTAACTTTCATTAAAAAGTCTTTGACTAAACATTATACAATGATACTTTAGTGGCACTCAGAGCAGCCAGAACCAACCTGTCCCGAGGCATCAAGCTAGCAAAGCGGGTGTACTCAAAGAAAATTAGTGATCACTTCGCCTGCTCAAGAGATTCTCGGCAAATGTGTCAGGGCATCCAAACCATCACAGATTATAAGGCCAAACCACGTATGTGTGTTAACAACCCCTCTCTTCCAGACCCTCTTAACACCTTCTATGCCAGGTTTGAGACACAAAACAACAAACCAGCATGGAAGACCACCCCCTCGCCAGACAATCAAGTCCTTTCCCTGTCTGCAGCTAGTGTGAGAAGGACTCTCACCAAGGTCAACCCACACAAAGCGGCTGGACCATATAACATACCTGGACGTGTGCTCAGAGTCTGTGCTGACAAGCTGACTGATGTCCTAGTGGACATCTTCAACATCTCCCTGAGCCAAGCTGTTGTGCCACAATGTTTTAAAAATACCATCATCAGACCTGTCCCAAAGACAGCCACAGCTTCGGAACTCAATGACTACCGCCCAGTGGCACTTATTCCAATCATTATGAAGTGCTTTGAGCGGTTAGTCTTGAGCCACATAAAGAACCAGATGCCCCCCAAACTGGACCCTTTACAGTTTGCATATCAATCAAACCGATCAACTGACGATGCAATTTCAATGGCACTCCACCTGACTCTGTCACACCTGGATCACCGCAATGCACATGTAAGAATGCTGTTCATTGACTTCAGCTCAGCATTCAATACTATCATCCCCAGGCAGCTGATCAGTAAGCTGAATCTGCTTGGACTTAACACCTCCACCTGCAACTGGATTCTGGACTTTCTCACTGAAAGACCCCAAACAGTACAGATTGGGAATTTAAGATCTAACACCATCACACTGAGCACAGGTGCCCCCCAGGGTTGTGTGCTGCGCCCACTACTCTTCACGCTGCTGACCCATGATTGCACTTCCAACTCTGACACAAACCACATTATCAAGTTCGCCGATGATACTACAGTGGTGGGACTCATCGAGAACGACGATGATGCGGTGTACAGAGAAGAGGTGGAACGGCTGGCACTTTGGTGCAAAGACTATAATCTGTCTCTTAATGTTGAAAAGACAAAAGAGTTGACTGTTGACTTCAGGAAGACCAAGGCTGACCATCTTCCACTCGGCATTGATGGCGTCACAGTAGAGAGAGTGAAGAGCACCAAGTTCCTCAGAGTTCACATCACAGAGGACCTGTCCTGGACCAAAAACACCACCTATCTTACAAAAAGAGCCCAGCAGCGTCTCTACTACTTGTGACGACTGAAGAAGGTGCACCTCCCCAAACCCATACTTACCACCTTCTACAGAGGCACCATAGAGAGCATCCTGACCAGCTGCATCACAGTCTGGTATGGAAACTGCCATGCCTCCGATCGCAAAGCCCTTCAGAGGATTGTGCGGACCGCTGAGCGCATTATTGGCAGTTCACTACCCAGTCTGCAGGAGATCTACACCTCACGCTGCCTTCATCAAGCCACTAGCATCATGGCTGATCCCCACCTCCCCTCCCACCAACTGTTTACTCCTCTTCCATCTGGAAGACAACTCTGCAGCATCAGGAGCAGGTCTGCTATATTGAGCAATAGTTTCTTTCCTCAGACAGCCTGGCTCCTGAACACCATGCTGCCCTCCTCCACACTGGACTCTTTACTCTTTACCCTCTCTGGATTACATAGCACTACATAACACTGTATATATATATATATATATATATATATATATATATATATATATATATATATATATATATCTTGTGTATTGCACCCTTTGACTCTGGATGATGATATTTCATCCTACTGTGTACTGTAAGTATATTGTTAGGATGACAATAAAGCTCTACTTGACTTGACTTGACTTTACAAAATACTTATCCATTAGTGTTAGGTATATTTTTAGTATCAAACCTACAGTTGCAACTATTTATCCATTCTAAAACCTTCTGGAGGTTTCTTAACGAAAATATTAAATATTACCATCAAGTCTTACCATTTGAGAAACACAATCAATGTTATTAGGGTGGGGTTTGAGCTTGAGTTCCGCCCTAAACTCCACCTCCTACATGCACTTTCATTTTGGCCCCACCCTTCCACATCTTTTACTAAGCAAAAGGCATCACATTGAGTGGTGTGGCTGAAAAAAAATGAAAAAGTACCTTTGCTGAAGCATTGTTGAGCTTCTCTACATTTAGTCATTGGTAGTTTTGGACCATTTTACCTGACTTTGGATTTTGCTTTTGTTTTATGCTGATTGGGTCAGCATTGCTTGTTCCCTTTTGCTGGTCTGTCTTTGACCTATTGAATGCTTTTTATTACTCTTTGGATCATAGATTTGAATAATAAAATTCCATCTGTTTTGCCTGCTCATCATGTCTTTTACCTGTAGACTCACCCTGGTTTGTACTTTCACTATGGTGCATGTCATCTGATGAGTTTGATAAACCAGTGGTCCACTCTCTAATGAATGGCTTGATTTCATCACCTCACAAGTTGATGTAGGGTCTTGCAGTAGTCAAACAACTGACTTTACCAGCATAGCTGAGTTGCACAACCCTAACAGTAGGTACATCTAAATATCCCAAACTGATCATGATTAGTAAAACATCTATATGAATAGAAGGCAGATCATTATTAACTAATACAAAACACATCAAATTAACTAAATTGTCAAAATTCACTGCTGAGTATATAGAATTGTTATGGCAACCCCATCCAGCTCCTACTCTTCATTAATGTCTTTATTAAGATGTGTGAGTGAAATAAGGATGATGGTCAAGCATCAAGGATTTCCTTTTAGTATGAAAGGCACTGAAAAGCTACCATGATCTCTGTTACACGAAAAAAGAGAAAGGATTGAGAAGACTAAGCAGACATAATGTAGACATGTGCATCTTATTCCATATAGTAATACTTTGTATATTCACAAGCACATGCAAACTGAATAAGACTAAACTAAAATCAGAAGTAACCACAGAAGTGGCCACAGTAACAATCTCAGATTTCAAGATTGGCCAGGACTGATTGAATGCCTCTCTTGTGAGATACTCACACACCAATGATGTGTACTGGTTAAGCATATTCATTTTAGAAAGCATTTTTTGCAACAACATAACTACATATTGCCTATATAAAACACTATCTGGGGCGGCACAGGGGTGCAGTTGTAGCACTGCTGCCTCACGGTAAGGAGACCTGGGTTCGCTTCCTAGGTCCTCCCTGCGTGGAGTTTGCATGTTTTCCCCGTGTCTGCGTGGGTTTCTTCCTGGTGCTCCGGATTCCTCACACGGTCCAAAGACATGCAGGTTAGGTGCATTGGCGATCCTAAATTGTGCTTGGTGTGTGGATGTATGTGTGTGTGGGCCCTGTGGTGGGCTGGTGCCCTGCCTGGGGTTTGTTTCCTGCCTTGCACCCTGTGTTGGCTGGGATTGACTCCAGCAGACCCCTGTGACCCTGTAGTTAGGATATAGCAGGTTGGATAATGGATGGATGGATTTCCTTTTTTGAGCCTCCTGTAGATGGTATCATCAAAATCATTGGTTCCAAAGGATAGAAGCACACTACTGGGTTCTTCTCGCTGCTGAAGATCTCATTCATAGAATCCTGGCAAAGCATTTTATTCTTTCTTTAGTGCCACTTCAGAAAGACATGAGGAGCTTTCTCAGCACAGCACGCAGAACCAATCTGATGACCCAGTTTTGTTTTTCATGACTCGTTCTCAATATTTTGAACAAAGTTCAGTTATTAAATTATTACATTTATGGACAGGCTTGTTACTACGTGAATGTTCTTATGCCAGCTCATATGCAGTTACCATAGGTGATTAACCTCCTCCATTCCATCCTGTTCATTTATGGAAAGTGTATGCTTTTTACAAAACAAATCCTTGGTTTTTTCAACAGTCACAACATTTAAATCTGTAGTACTTTTTAAAAAAAGGCGTGTTTTTTTTAAACCAGCTATTTAGAATTATGAATGTAATTGATAATATATTAACATACAGTACCTCTTAAGGTATAAGCATATACTTTAATCTTCACATTGTGTACAATGAAGCTGCAATTGAAATACGCTCGTACTTGTGTGGTCAACACAGTGGGTATCAATTACTCCATATCAGCATTGGCATCACCATCAATATCATCATCTTTGTCATCATTTTCAGGCCTCTTTGTGTTCTTTCTAACTACCCAGAAATGAAGTCTTTGAAACAAGTGTTATCAGTTGATGAGTTTCCCATGTTTTTCTGTGTTGTGTTGTATTTAGTCCAAAACTGATCTTGTCCAACTTTGCTCTGACTGTCATACTATGTGAACAGCACATTGCTATTAACAAGAATCCAGACCCTTCATTCCCATATTTTCCATGGGTTCATTTCTTTGTTTTTTTGTCATGGTTAGACAAGTTGAGAATTTGTTGTTTCATTCTTCTTTGGGTAACTGTTAGCTCTTGTGTTGCTTTGATATTTGTTGCTCAAATTTTACTGCCATATGGTCAAATACATTTCCATCAAGTCAACATACTGGTGATGAATATTGCTTTCAGTTGTTTAGTTAGGATTAATTCATACTATCCCCATTGATTGTAATCTTCTTACTAAGGCAAATACTGCTGGTTTGTGATTTTTAGCCTTTTCTGTCAGTGGTGTTAATTGATGTTCAAAACGGCTTTCATCTTCTTCAGAATAATATTATAGGACACACTGGAATTATTCTTTCTTAACTTCCAAAGAACACGGTTCCCTGTCTTAAAAAGCCATGGCCAGACACTCTTAATGCCAGCTAAAAAGTCACAGTTTTCATTATGGGGCCCCTCCTTGGAATGCAACCTCTGCGCGTTATTTGATAAGACAATCAATCTCAAACCAATTAACAGGGGTCTCTTGGAGGTAGTAACAGGATGCTCAAGTTCAAAGAAAGAGCCATAATTCAACAAGTGGCAACCTTGATGGACAGAACTATGCACCAATTGTTAACCAAAAAGATGGCAAGACCTCTGTTCCTTCCTTTAAAAACCCTTGTGAAACCCAAATCATCTTTCTTCTCACCAAACTCACTACTGCCAATCTGGTCATAACTTTGGTTGTCCATTGCCAACCCCATAGTCTATAAGTTGAAGAAATCCCTTTACTCCGAAGGACAACTGTGCTGGACTGGAAGGGTGGACGATTTCTCTGTACTGGATTTGCTTTTAGTCCTCACATTGCTGAGAAACAGCTGATGCACAGAAAACATGATTTTGCTAGTAATAAGAAGACTGACATAATGTGTTTGAACCTCAAAAGAATGTGCAACCATGGTGAAGAAGGAGATAAGCTCCTAAAACAAAGACATACAATGTGCTGAAGATTCTTCCACATGCTTGGAGAAAGCCGACCATGAAACAACAAAGCATTGCTGATCTGTTATGGTATTGGTGTAACTGTAATTAAAAGGTAATAACCTTGTGAAGGATAAAGTCTAGCTGTTATAAGTTTTCTATCTTAAATCCAGTAAGAAAGTGTAAAGCAGTATCTCACATGCTCACACACTGAAGGTGCTGTGTTGGGATGGGGTTAAGCCAGTGTAGACTAGCCATGAGTGAACCAATGCCACCTTCATGGTGCATTAAATAGGAGCTTATCTTAACTATCTAAAGAACTTACCCATCTTAACCAATTAATTGAAAGATGAGAATTCATAAGTTGTGTGTCTTTTTCTATTGGGGAGAAAAAGTTCAACCAAGCTTTCTTAATTTTAGATTTTGTGTTTTTTGTGTTACTACCTTCCAAGTTTGGATCACAACAGAGAAAGTGAAAAAGTCTAATATAGTCTCTCACTGAGTTATGAACCTCGTTCATTAATTGTAAAGATATGTTCATATTTCTGGCTTTCTGGCTGGAAAGTGAAACATAGATCCCTCACTCAATCTACATTAATTTAGCATTCCCTTTTGAGTGTGTCTCGCTAATTCTGTTAAATAATTACAGGCATTGCAGAAGACAAAACCAATAATTTTTTAACTTGGTGATCAATTCAACTCCTCTGTTCTACAATAGTTATATTCAAAAGTAATCATTTGCTACTGTTGTTCATTTAGATTTTTTCAGTTTTCAGTATTGGAGAAAATGACAGCATCATCATCAAATGCAGATTTCACTTATTTCTGGTTCTCACAAGCGTATTATTTAAATAGGCTTGAGAATAACTGTAGTTACCTTGTAGAATGCAATTTTGTATTTTGATGGCATCAGTTTGATCACTTCCATAGATTGTAACTGCCAATTATGCAGTAATTATTGTTTGACTAGCTGAAATACCCAGCGTTGCCCAGGAGGAAAATAAAGTTGTTTGAGAAAAACATAATTAAAAAAACACAACTTAAAAAATAAAAATAAATTAACAAAAAAATAAAGACTCATTAATGTGCTTCTTTTGCGTCTTGCATGTATGTTATCATCCAGTTGACGCTTGGAACCAGCTAATTCTAATTAATTTGAAAAACAACAGGGGTGCGGTGATGCTCAAATATAAAGAATGCTGGCAGTTGCCTGGTATATACTAACTGTGTAAGCCTGTGCTGTTAAAAGCACGGGATCCTAGAAAGTATTGAAATCGTCAGAACTACTCTGGGCATCTCTCTGCTAGAAGGATTCATGTTGCTGAAGTGCTTGCATCGTTTGTGCATTAAAAGCTAAGTGACTGTCTTTCTTAGGAGGTTTCCTTATGCCGGAGTACTGGCCTTGCTTGCATATCCTCGGAGCTGGAGCCCTCACCCCAACTCTACGTCTCACTTCTGGGCCGGACAGACAGACACACTTCCAGGCGTAGAACTCTATTTAATTTCAAAAGCAACAGGGGCGCGGTGGCGCTCAAACATAAAGAATGCTGGCAGTCGCCTCCAGTTCGCCCTCTGGTGGTCATTCTGAGTGTCATCTGGATGATAACATGCATACAAGACTACAAGATCACCCCCACCCTACCCAGAAGGGGGTGGGTTACGGCTGATTTCACCCTACAGTATTTTTAGTCGACCAATGAGGAACATGTGTACCAAGTTTCATGAAAATCGCTCCAACAGTTCAGACGTAATGCTGGAACATACATACACACCTTGACTTTTATACATAAAAATGAAGGCTGGCGTAAGGTTCGTCAACACTTTGTCCTAGCATGGTTTTAAATATTACACTTATATTAACAGGACAAAAACTTTTTCAAAAACAATGAAGACAAGGCACAGTGCTAGCATTTGTCATTTATTACAATATTTCAGAATATGAAGTATCTGGATAAGATCTATAATGATGATTCTTCATCTGAACCCAGCTTTCTCTTAATCTAATACATACCTTCAATTTGTTTTGGAATCATTTATGTTAGTAAAACATACAGGGCCAGAAATAAGGTAAGTGGTTCTTCAGATCATACTGGACACCAGTCTCGTAAAAATTATTATTTAAATGTCTTTCCAGAAGGATAACATGTTTCTTCTTTTAGGCAGCAAGAAAATAGATTTGATCACACTTTGCATCTTGTAATCCCTTGGTTTCAGAATGTCTCTAATATCCCCATCTTCACCCACATTTAAGATTGCGATTAGCTTCTCTCATGTCTGCTGGGTCCAGCGACTTGTAGATGGTTGATGACCTGTAATTGCTCCTCATTTTCATCACGTGACATAAAATCGAATCTGATGATGCATTTCAAGAGTCAGTTTCAACTTGCATTTCATAAGGCTCTAAACAACTGTTCTCAACATTCAGTAATTAGGTTGTTTGTTATTACATATTTGACAGATGCTTTAATCCACGATCAAAATAAGCAATGATTGTTTACATATGCTTTTACTTTCATTTCTTTTTACAAATGAAGCATATCTGGCTCAAGAAATTTGCTTGGCATCATCAAGTTTATGCAACAGCCTTAGGTTTTCCAGTCCAATGTCTAAGTCAGTACAGCACACTGTCTGCCAGTAAATATGAGAACTGTGCAGCAAGTTGTTGTGAACTGAACTTGCACTAGGGTTACTGCAGCCATAGAATACTGAGCTCTGTTCAGTCAAGCTGAATTGTTGGAGACATTATTTAGTATCCAGAGCAAATTATTTTAGAAAGCCTTGTTTAATTCAGTGTGTGCTATGTGTCATGGTTTGACAAGGACCCTATCACTGGATTTAATTTCTTTTCTGTTTATTTTTTTTAAATTAAAATTCTTTGCACTTTGTTATTCACATGTTTTTGGCTTCTTTTTTGTATTCTGTTATACATAGACTAGTATTTTCATGTTTCTTCATTTTGCTGTGTCTTAATTCTGTTAATTATCTTCCTTGTCTTTCATACGCTAAGCCAAAGGGGAGGGACCTCCTTACATTGCCATGCCACGTATTTCTTTCACACCTAATAACAGAGATTCAGGTAACATCATCCATCCATTATCCAACCTGCTATATACTAACTACAGGGTCACAGGGGTCTGCTGGTGCCAGTCCCAGCCAGCACAAGGTGCAAGGCAGGAAACAAAACCTGGGCAGGGCACCAGCCCACTGCAGGGCATGCATGCACACACACACACACACCAAGCACACAGAATCGCCAATGCACCTAACCTGCATGTCTTTGGACTGTGGGAGGAAACTGGAGCACCCGGAGGAAAACCACGTAGACACAGGGAGAACATGCATACTCCACGCAGGGTGTACCTGGAACGCTACCCACTGCGCCACCGTGCTGCCCTCAGCTAACATTGGCTCCTAATAAATTAACATAATATAAAGCTCAACTGGTACACTGAAGAATTTGATACATTTATTTGAAATTCATCCTTTTAATTCTTTGGTCCTTTTCACTTGCTATTGGGATCTTCCACTGTGATGCAGAATGTTGGTCACCACAAATGCCGATGTGTTTGAGACGTGAGCAGCTTGTTAAAATTGACTGACGGTTTGCCAAAATGTAGTCAATCACACATGTGCAGCCTTTCGAGCTTTGTAATAAAATAAAAAATAACCTAAAGGTTTTATTTTATTTGTAAATTCCTCTGTTCTGTCAGATGAGTGTTATTACGTGAGGAAAAAGTAAAAGATCAGAAGATAAGATGTTGGGGTGAATGAAACCAAAGTTCGTAGCCAGCAAATCAAAACGATCTCTCGTCAAACCCAAAACAATAACTTTAAGTTGAAGTTAACAAAACTGCAGCCAACAATTCTACCAAACAAAAACCAAAGATATTTTCATGGTTGATTTATTTTCAGTCTAGAATGACGAGGAAGTGCTAGTGCTGACCTTTATCCTGATTCACTGTGCCCTTCTAGTCCATTTTTTTATTGACGTAAAACAAGATGGCACTGAAAAAGACACCAAAACATTTTAACTGTGTTAACTACTCGTAGATTTTTATTCCAAAGAATCATTAATACATTGGAATTCTGCATGATTTAAAGCCCAAAATGGCTTTAAAATGAAAAAAAAAGCAAACCAGTGAAATCACAAAAACTTAAAACAGATTCGCCTCATATAAACTATAAACTGTTGATTTTAGTTCAGATGGTATTTTTCTATCAGGTGTTATTTATTTTGCAGGTTATATTACAATGATTAAGGTACAAGTCTCTCAAACTTATGCAAATCAGATTTGATGTGGAATTCCCCTACCCATCTAGAGAACAAAAATATCAACATTTAAAGAAATCACTGACAGATCTAACAGCATTTAGAAAGCTTCAACATTCCAAAATAGTTGAGAATGGCATTAATTAATACATTTTAGACAGTTCCTCAAAATGTAATGTACATTTGATTTTTTTTTCTATGTTTTTTCCCATTGTTTTGTAGTAGGTGGATTACGATTCTTTCAGCAGATTAAGATAAGATGGTGTGCTAGCAGAAAAGTATAAATTATTATGATAGATTATTCATGTGGCAGTGATGTCCCATCAGAGCTGTTAGAGAATCAAGAATTATTGTTAATCGAAGACTGTTTAAACTGGGACATTCCTAAAAAATGTCTCCCAGTAAGGCAAGACCTGTTGACACTTACAATTATGTTCTTGAACAGGTTATAATACAGATAATCTGAGTTGAGACAGAGGTGTTATGTACAACTTTGAGTTGAATTCGGCCATTCTCTTTAAGAATTGTTGAAGAAAATAATTGGACAGATGCATTTTATCAACGGCTGATTCTCATTATCTGCACATCAAATTGAGAGGCAGCATTCATAAAGCTGCTTCACTGATTGTCCAGTGTTGTGCTATTTTTGCTACAGTTTAGACAATCTACCTGTACAATTTTTGTAGTAGATATTGAGAAAGGTGAGGCACAATTTTACAAAATTGTGTATTAAAATGTTTTACTGTAAAGTTATATTTGAGGCACAGTTGTCCAAATGGTTCATATTGTATACTTTGAACATAAAAATAACTAAAGTTCCCAATACCAGTCCTGTTCCTTATGTTAAACTGTGCATACTCTTGGGATGGCTGGAATACAGTATTGTCTGGTAAGGCTGCATATGAGAGTGACATCTCAGTCTTGGAGTGTCTTGTTCATTGATATCTTATTCTAAGTGAATGTTGAACCACAGAGAACGGTAATTAATGGCAACTGGTGCACAGATCAGAAAACACGGCTAGGAATTAGGTGCTGAATATACTTTCCTTCAAGTAATCAAGCAGGAACAAAGCAAGTTCTTTCTAATTAACTCCAAAGTCTCAAAAATGTGTATTCACAAGAAAGCAGCAGAACTGGAGGTTAGACAACGCCATATCCTCCTTCTCTTTAGATTTCTGAAGAATGTTTTGTTTATCTGTGGTCTCTTTTCTGTTTCAAATGAAAAAAAAAATATGATTGGACTTTATCTTTTAAAGAATGACTTGTCGATATCAATATGAGTATACTATAAAATTAAAAAAGGATTTTAATAATGTCCCTTATCCAGGCTAATGTACAATGAAGACACAACCAGCAGATAATGTCTTGTTTAATACTTTTTATCAGGTTGTTAAAATTATTTATTTTAATTTTAATTTCTGTGTTGGTGTTTATACATGTATTAGATTAAGAGAGCAGCTTTGAGAGAACATAAGTGTGATATAGGCCTCCTGATCTAGAAGGTGGTCAAACTGGATAATATTTACTTTTAACATCTTTTTGACACCCCTTGTTCTGCTATTTGTTGTTTCTAGGCATACGTTCTAGTAGCAGTTCTTCAACTTTTTAGCTAGTTTTACATAGACCTGTCCTCTCCTTTTCCTTCAGGGGTTCATCATATCTTGTTTGTAATAAAAACCCAAGGGCAACCTGATTGAACCCAACGTTTCTTTGCATCCTCCAGCTGTCTGGTCTTCAGGAAATGAGGTCCATCTTTTTAATAGGAATTTACTAAAGGTGTTGAGCACACTCTAATGTGTTTTTTCCAGTCAGAGTTAATAGATTTTATGTATCAAACTTGGTTTGGTGCACCTGCTGTTATCTATGTGCTTTGGGTGTCCCTCTGGGTGTGGACAGTCCTGATTTCATAGCTCAAGGATCATGTTAATTAGGTTATTTATATTACAATTATTTAATCTCTTGTCTAAGAGAGACAGAGAGAGAGGTTAGGAGCACGCGCTGATACAGCGCATTGCTGCACCCACCACACAACAAACCAACTCAGGATCCAGATTAGGACCTGAGTGCAGCCATGCAATGGGTGACACCTCAGCACCACACCAGATGGAGTTTGAGGTTTTTTATGGCGGCTGGAGTGCCAGTTCTGCCACCAACCCCCAAGTTTTCCCTACAGGTTGGAGGGCCTACGTGCAGGGACGGATGCAGATTAACGTCATACCCAGGACGGAGCAATTGCAGGTTAAGGACCTTGCTCAAGGGCCTAACAGAGCAGAGTCCCTTTGGCAATTACAGGATTCGAACTGGCAGCCTTCGGATTGCCAGTGTAGACCCCTAGCCTCTTGTCTAAGCAATATAATAAACACAAAAATTTCAAATAAGACAACCTCTCTCAGTGGGAGACATGATATTCAGTACAAAGAAGAATTAAATTTCCAATCATTTTTGTTCATCCAATAATATTCATCAGAAAGTGGGCGGTGTAACCTAAAAATGTTTTAAATCAAAAAATTGTATATAAACACAAACTCCTTGGAACATCCATAGAATTTAAAAAGCTTGGACATGGCACTCAGGTTAGGCAAACCTATCATTTGTTTTGTTCACATTTATCTCATTTTAGCAGTAGAACTTTAAAGTGTCTCACTGTAAAGCATATCCATTTTGTTCCAAAAAGCTCCAAAATCAAGAAGCAGAAAAAAGAAAGAGCACAATGAAAATTGGCTCTTCAGTTCACCTATTGTCTGAAGGTGGCCTTTTTCAAGATAAATGTAAAGAGCATTGCAGTGAGTGGGCTGGCACAGCAGCAGACACACAGTGAGTGTCCATATTGACCAAGCAGTAGAAGTACCCAACTCATAGCACTGCTCTCACATTCTGCTCCTTATTTCTGCTCTTGATGTACCTCTTAGTAAGCTAGTGGCAGGTTTTCATTAGACTATAGATAATATTAATAATAATAAATTTAATTTACATAGTGTTTTCTCACTACTCAAAATGATTTACATAGTCAGTGGGGAACCACTTCAACTATCACCAATGTGTAGCACTTATTTGGATGATCTGACAGCAGCCATTATTGTGCCAGTATGCTCACCAGGTGGTGAAGGGGGTTTGGGGTGAAAGAGATTGCCAGTCAAAAACAGCGGATGATTAAGGGGCCAAAATTGACAAGACTGTGATCGGTAATTTAGCCAGGATATTGGGAAACGCCCTACTGTTTTTGAAAGATGGGGAGGAATCTTTAAAAAAGATAGAGAGACAGGATCTTGATTTTACATCTCATCTGAAGAGCAGAGCTATATTGACAGCATGGTGTCTCCATCACTGCACTGGGGCTTGCGATCCAGTGTAAATGAGATGAGAGATGATGATCATAATAAGGCTGCCACCACACATCTGTGGTTACCTCTGGTAGTTAATCAACCACATGCCACAAAGAATCCATAGCACAACAGTCAAACAATCACCAGTTATGGTTCCCCTTCATATTCCTGTGCAGGAGCACATTGTGAATTAGAGAAAAAGTTACATACTACAAATTTTCCATTTCTGCACAAGAAGTATGACAATGTGCGTGTTTTGCAAATTCCATTCAGCATTAAACTGTACAGTACAGGAAGCCCACTGCTAGCCCTGTTTGTTGCAGACCAGGCTGAGCATTTGCACACTCCTGGTGGCCCTGTGCCGTGTGATGTGTGCTTAGATAACAGCTCTCTTCCCAGAGTCCTCCCTTTGAATTATTGAGCAAGGTAGAGAATGGCAATGAGAGAAACACTCACATTTCAGTTTGCACACAGTTGCACAAAACTGACATTAAAACCCATTTGGCAAGTGATGTCCCAGGTGCAAAAACTGACTAAAAAGGGTATTTTGGAGGTTTTCAACTTGTTTTGTTTGAAAAACAAGGCATATTATTGCTTAAAGCCTTGTTCACTGTTATTTTCTTCACCCGGGTAATGTGCATAATCTGTGACACACCAGTCAAATCAATTCTCTTTATGCCTTTCATTCACCTTGCCACAAAGAAGTGCCGTGCGTCTTTTAAAAGTGTGACCTGCTGCATAATTCAAATACTAGAAAGTCCCCATTGTGCATCTTTCTGTGCTTTCTCCACTGAAATTTTGAGTATACAGGAAGCCTTGGCTCCAACCACTACTTAGCAACCACCCTTTGCTGTTTCTTGATTCTTACAGAAGTGTTTGAGATATGCACTCTTCAGGTGGAGCTTCTTTTCTGTCCTTGATGTATCTTTAGGATTGCAGTTACCATGACTGTTATAATTGAGTGGGAATTGTACTACTAGATTACATCTGGCCACTCAAGAAAATGTCTAAACGTGATTGGTAATCTTTTTTTTCACTAAAGATCTTTATTTAAATACTAAATGACACACAGATACATTCATTTAAGCTCATTAATTTGAATTAATTCAAGTAAATGATTCCATGCATTCTGTTAATGACACAAACTGAAACATCATTAGTTTTGTGGATTTTTTTTTGTAAAGTAAAATACTGAAATCTGCATTAAATACAATTTTGCACAAATAATTTCTCTCAGCACTAGTTGTGGACATGTATAATGCAGCAATAGAAAATTAATTTACAGTATGTGACCATCTCTCTCTGTCATTAACCCTCAAGACTGCAATTGCTATGATTGCCATCAGAGTTGCCAAAGCAGGTAGCAAAACAAAATGTCTGCATGTGACAGCAAATAATATCAATGTTTTTAGTCAGAAAAACTTTATATTTAACACAAGTGCCAGGCAAACGACATGTAGATGCATGATGAATAGCATGCGGAAGTGCATAAACCTATATATCAAAATTGTAAATTCACTTGCAAAAATACCTGAAAATGCACATACATTAAAACACACACAAATATACTTTCCTAACATTGCTGAAATGGAACAGTAATTTGGTGTAATTTTGCTGTTGTCTTTCTAGTATATATTTATGCACCATATTCACAATACTCAGCTCACCACTCACCACTCTGATGTATCCAAACCCAAATCATACTATGTGATATCATCTACTGTTAAATTCTGCTCTGTACTTGTAATATTTCTGTTGCACTATTATATTGTATTGAGGATTACTAGTGCTCTGTTCTGTGTATTGTATTCACCCTCTTCTTTTTGACACCCACTGCATGCCCAACCTACCTGGAAAGGGGTCTCTCTTTGAACTGCCTTTCCCAAGGTTTCTTCCATTTTTTTCCCTACTAGGTTTTTATTGGGAGTTTTTCCTTGTCTTCTTAGAGAATCAAGGCTGTCAAGAGGCAAGGCCTGTTAAAGTCCATTGTGGCACTTCTTGTGTGATTTTGGGCTATACAAAAAAATTGTATTGTATTCTATTGTATGTAAGTGTATTTAAGTTTTATCTTCAAGGTTTCAATAAAGCTTTGAATTTAGGGAGAATTAAAACGTTCATAGCTGTATTTAAATAAGTCTTTGAGCAAAGAATTGAGCCAAACAGTATATGCACTGACAGAAGCCTTTTACTTCTTCACAATATTATCATTATGGAGCTAAATCCTTTTCCACTATTATGCAATACTGTTATTCAATTGGTAACAGCTCTGTGCCAGGAGGAGTGGATAATTACAAAATTAAGGTGGATCAAGTTGATCGCCTATAAGGCATAGATGGACATTTGCCCGGTCAAAATAAGAAAGTTTTCAGTCCTTGAGGAACATGAAAGCCACAGCCCTTTTATAATCTCTAAATCTATGAAGCATAATTTCCATTTGCTGCTTGCTTTTTATATACAGCTTTGTTTTCAAAGCAAAGACTTCAAAGTTTGGCTCACAGCCGGCATAAGAAGTATGTGTGATGCAGATCTGTGTATTCTATTAAAGAATTTACAATTAATACATTGTTGTTTGTCATTGCACTGACGAGCAGCGACATGCTACATGTTGGTTGGACATGCAAATATCAATTTCACTGTACATGCAGCTAGTCAGGTTTTTGTTGAATAGATTTTGGCCTTTGCCACCCTTCCCATAGGGTAGCTGGAATGACTCGGGGTCAGAGCAAGTGTCAAGAAATACTGCAGTGTGATCTATCAACTGAGAAAGAGCAGCACTCAGGTTGTGATGTTGGTATGAAGGTTAGCATGTGTGCCTTTCCACCAAGACATTTAGCTTTGATTCTTGCCTATCACATTTCACTTTTTCTTCAATCAAGTATTTTCCTCACTTTTTTGTCATGGCCTCAGGCCAACAGTGATAGGGCCATATTGTCTCTAAAGTAATTAATAGCAGTTTATTGTTGAAAGTGTCATATAACTTTCAACCTTGTGCCCCTGGTGGTGGGTATGCTTCGAAGCTGCAGCAAAGAGTCGGATTTCCAAAGTTGACTCCAATATCAGAAAGAATTCAGATCACCAATCACATTTAGCCTAACTTTTGCCCACTTTAAATTTACAGGAAAGTTTGTAAATAATACCCTGATAAACCTGAGAATCAGAGCTATGGTTTCAAAATATTTAGTGTGATCTGTCAACAGAGTAATGCTGCATTTACCTTGGAAGTCAGATGTTGGAGTTGGGAATGAGATCATATTTGAGTTGATCACATTCCAGCAAAGCATTCAGAAAACCAATATGAAAGCCTTTGTTGTGCTTGCTCATCTGGAATGGATACAACTCATTATGTGGTATTTTGCATATCCAAACACTGTAGTACCATGTCTAGAGATAGAGGTTGGGTAGTACTGTGTGTATGACTGATTTCATGACAGAAGTACTCAAAAACAGTATGCTCTCATTAAAGTTTGTGGTGTAAGTCGCCATTTTGGATTGATGTCATGATGTGAAGTTGGACAAACTCTGACTTGACAGACCAGCCACAAAAAACTTTTTTAATGAGTTTTATGATTTAGAAATTAAACTTGTTTGTTTCATCATAGATGCTTTTCTAAATAACATAGCAGTTTCCAATTCTGTTCTACACCCTGTAGACTAAAGGGCACCAACCATTTTTAACTAAACACGCAGACCTTACACAGACAGTCTACATGTGACTGAGATTTTATTAACATTCCAGAAATTCAGTAATTATTATTGAATGACAAATCAACATGCATAATACAATATTTGAAAATCATGAACACCAATACAATGAACTGACCTGTCGCTTAGGAATGCACAAGCGTCTTTCTGATTCTTGGAAGCTCCTGTTGCAGGAAACTGAGATGGTGCAAACTGAGTTATGCAGAATTTCAGACATATAAATTATATTAAAGAGACACTGGATATTTATTTAAATCTTAAGGTGAATACTTAATTCTCATTTTTTTAAATTATTCTTTCAGAAAATAGAAAAATGCTGTTACATGAAAATGCCACTGTTACCAAAGTGGCCACCTGAGGTAATCACCTTGTTGATTCACCTTATGTGCCAGCCGTGCAAATTTCAGCTTTTTTTTAATGAAGGATATGCCTCAATATTTTTATTATCGCACCAGGTCAACCTAGGTGGGATCATATTGTCTCCAAAAAATGTGGAAATCTTTGCATCCAAGAAAAAACAGCAATATCATATAGAGAGAAGCTTTCCAATACTAACAGCATCTGCATACTAAATATAACTAATTTAAGGGTAACAAAGTTTGCTAATGTATCACTTTTTTATATTTACACTTTTCTACTTTCTCACCCTGACAGTGCTGTGTAACTCAGCCATGATTATTCATTCTCACTATTTGAACAAGTGTGTTGGGCTGTGACGTGGCTATGCCTCACCTTTCTGTGGTTTATTTCTCGTTCCCCATGTGCCAACACTGTTTTTTTTACCCTTTTAAAGAAATAGCTGGCAGATTGTACAGTTTCAGGCCAATGCTGGTCTGTTTTTCGTGTCTACTCTTTTGAGAAAAAAAAATAGCTGAGGTAGAATGCTTAATTTTAGGCTATTATTCTCAAAAAGTATGTTCTTTTTTACAAGCAAAAAGACATATGAATTGGTTGCTGTCTTCAGTGCAGATCTTCAGCCATTTTAATGAAAATGAGGTTATATTAGCATGAAAAAATATTCTATGGAGGGAAAATGCAAAGGGGAAATCCTCAGCCACCTCCATTTGCATAGGAATCAACAGAATGAATTATAGAAGATAAGAGACACCAGAGCCGGATTAACCTGAATCTACCAAGCAGGTGAAATTTTAAAGTCAATGAACAGTTTTTTTTAAATTTAAAAGTCTTGCTTTACCTAAGGCGGGATGGTGGCTCTGAGGCTAGGGATTTGCACTGGAAATAGGAAGGTTAAACGCCAAATATGATTACTTCGTTGGGCCTTTGAGAAATGCTCCATCCTGGGTATGATGTTAACCTGCATCCAGCCCTGCATGTAGGCCCTCCAACCTGTAGGGAAAAATCTGAGGGTTGCTGGCAGAATTGGCACTCCAGCCAACATAAAAAAACCTCACACTCCATCTGAACAAGTGTAGTGCTGAGATGTTACCCGTTGCATGGGTGCACTCGGGTCCTAATCTGGGATCCTGAGTTGGTTTGTCATGTGGTGGGTGCAGCAATGCACTGTATCAGCGCATGCTCCTAACCTGTCTCTCTCTCTCTTTACCTAAGGATATTTGACAGTTTAATTAAAACGGTATACAGTCAAACGCTGAATTTCGTCTAACCGAGTTGAGGTGATTTGTACTTATGGCTGAGAGCCATAGGAAGACGATAGATAGATAGATAGGGTCATGATGATCTAAAAAAACTGCTAAAACTAGCCTCACTATCATTATCATTTTACAGGGTCTTCTCATATGCTTTCTGATTCTTGGTAGGCCCTTTAAGGTTTGTTTTGATCGCTGCTTCTCCACGTGGTTAATTCTTGTGCATTCGGCACATACCACTTCCTTACACCAGTGTTACTCAACTTTTATGGCCCTGAAGCCCAGTATTGCTATTTTACATTCATTGATGACCCGCTAGCAGCAATGGCAAAGGTCCACCTTGGTGAAACAAGTGCCAATCCTATGTCACTTAGAAATGGGAAAAAATCTTGAAAAACACTGCTGATTGCTTTGTCTACCAAATCAGGACCCACAACAATCCACTCGCGAATGTGGTAATGCGACCCACACAAGACCCACAAACACGTTGACATACAGCCAATTTGACATACAGCCAAACAGGTTGGTCTCAAAAGGAGCTGTACTTTGGCACAGGACTGCATTTAGGTGTGATGACCAATCATAAAGCAGAACGATTGGCATTCCTATAACAAAGGTAACCCCGAGATAAGTTATAAACAGGAGTTGGGGAGGGGAACTGGAGCAAGGGATCAAATGACAAGAAGGCTGAGAGTGGGAAATGGTGGGTGAACTTTAGACAAGTAATAACAGGATTTATACCCAAACAAATCAGTTTCCTCTTAGAGACAAATACATCCTTAGAGGTCTCTGCAGGAATACTCTGGGAAACTCTAAAGGGCACCTTAAGAGGACAGATTATTTCATATCTTTCCCACAGAAATAAATTAGAAACCAATAAGGTATCAGAGCTAACCAGTGAAATTACTCGAATAGATGAAGAACATGCCAGGTGTCCAAGTGAGGCTCTTCATAGGAAAAGGCAGGCTCTGCATTCAGAGCTCAACCTCTTAACAACCAAAGAAACTGAACAACTCTTTTTTAAATCAAGACATCATTACTATGAACACAGAGAGAAAGCTAATAAGCTCTTAGCTCAACAAATCCACAAGCAAGAAGTTCACAATGCAATCCCAGCAATCACCAACACAAATGGAGATAAAATCATTGACCATAAAAATATAATGCACACATTCAGAGACTACTATAAATCCTTATATTCTACTGAGTTTAAAGAAGACAACACACAATATAATACATTTCTAGATACATTACAGATACTACAAATAGATACTTTTAGTGCAGAAGACAAAACTTTGGCGCTGTCAGAATTACTAGATGCTATAAAGTCAGCTTCAAAGCGGGAAAGCAGCAGGCCCTGATGGCTACCCTATAGAATTTTATAAGAAATTCTCCACTCAGCTAGCTCCCCTCTTATTAGCAACATTTACAGAAGCTACAGATAATCAAATTCTACCTCAAACTTTTCACCAAGCATTAATCACCGTCTTTCCTAAACAAAATAAGGACTTACTACAATGTGCATCATACAAACCAATTTCACTTCTGAATAATGATGTTAAGGTACTCTCCAAAGTCCTAGCTAGAAGGATGGAGAAAGTGCTGCCTTTGGTAATATCACAAGATCAAACTGGATTTATTAAAGGCCGACACTTAGCTTTCAATCTTCCGACACCTGTTTAATGTAATATATTCACCAGTAAAGTCAAACACCCCAGAGATATTATTATCGTTGGTTGAAGAAAAAGTATTCAACATGATTGAATGGAACTACCTTTTCACTACATTACAGAAATTTGGGTTTGGCCCGAATATTTGTGCATGGATCAAACTACTGTATATCAATCCATTAGCTTCAGTTTGTATTAACAACATTTGTTCAGACTATTTTAAACTAGAACGTGGTACCAAACAAGGATGCCCCTTGTCACCACTGCTATTTGCAATTGCCATTGAACCACTTGCAGTTCACTACTGAAATGCGTATCAGATAAAGGAGATTATCAGAGAAGGACTTGAACAGAAAATTTCTCTATATCCAGATGATATGGTACTGCATATATCAGACCCACAGTCCTAACATCACTTATAGAATTTCAAAAGATCTCTGGTCTCAGAATTAATTTGAATAAAAGTGTGCTCTTCCCAGTGAATTCTCAAGCATACAATATCAGATTAGACACCTTCCCTTTTATCATTGCAGATCAGTTTAAATACCTAAGGGTAAATATCATAAGTAAACACAAAGGTCTTTATCAACAAAATTTTGCCGTCTGTATGGAAAAAATTCAGCAAGACTTGCACAGATGGTCAACCCTTCGTCTAACTCTAGCTGGAAGAATTAACACTGTTAAGATGAATATCCTTTTTAAGCTTCTCCTTTTATTTCAAAATATTCCAATACACATAAATAAATAATTTTTTAAGCAATTAGATTCAACCATAACCTCATTTATTTGGAACTCCAAACATCCACGTATCTAAAGAGCGACCCTACAAAGACCTAAGGCAGAAGGTGGCATGGCTCTACCCAACTTTCAGTTTTATTATTGGGCAGCAAACATACAAGCTATAAAAGCCTGGATACAAATAGATGAAAATACACAGGCTTGGTCAGTAATAGAAATAAAATCCTGCAGTACTTCTTTATATTCCCCGCTTTGTGCCCCAATAAATGCAAGTTATCGCCAATATACTAACAACCCAATGGTGCTTCACTCACTCAGGATATGGAACCAATGTAGGAAGCATTTTAAGATGGAGAATCTTTTATCTGTGGCACCTCTGCATGAGAACCACCTTTTTCAACCCTCGCAAACATATACAGTTTTTAATATCTGGAAAACATTTAGGATTAAATTGCTTAGAGATCTGTACATAGACAACATCATTGCATCCTATGAACAATTACATTCCAAATTTAACTTTCCAGCAACACATTTCTTTCACTATCTTCAAATTAGAAACTTTATCAAACAGAACCTGCCCGATTTCCCTTATCTCACACCTTCCTCCATGCTGGAAAAAATATTGCTCAGTTTGGAGGACTCAGACAGCATTTCTGCAATATATAAAATTATTTTACAGTCCCTCCCTTTCAAAGATCCATGAGGACAATGGGATAAATATCTATCACTCAACATATCAGAAAAGGAGTGGAAGGTAGCAATGCAGAGAATTCACTCAAGCTCCATTCGTGCAAAGCATAAAATTATTCAACTTATATAAAATTACTAGCAAAATACCCGTGCTTTGCAGCGGAGAAGTAGTGTGTTAAAGAAGTTATGAAAAAGAAAAGGAAACAATTTAAAAATAACGTAACATGATTGTCAATGTAATTGTTTTGTGACTGTTTTGAGTGTTGCTGTCATCAAGGATTTGATTATCATTATTTCTCTCAATCAGGTTCATATTTGGAGGATGTGTTGTGTTCAAGTTATATTCCGTGTTTGCCAACCGTTGTAAAGATAACAGGTTTCATTCATCAAAGTGTTCACTACCCAAATCGCTACTCGTGAATGTAAGATGTTTAACAGGCATTCCCGGTATTAAGTTGTGAATTTTCCTGCGAATATTTAGCGGCAGCGTGTCTATGAACTTGTGGAATCTCTTGCGAGTATTTAGTGACAGCGTCTTGTAACGGATGTCACAAAATTTTTTATTGTGTGCCTTTAACTGTTTTTGCCGCATGCTTCCTTTTAGAGATTATGTCCCAGTAATCAACTGTCTGTGGGATATCTGTTTAAGAAGAATTGGGGGAAACTACGCCTGTGGATCCTTGCTAAATGTACCATGGTGTGACGTAAGAGGAACTGACTGTAAAAAGGCAAGGAGGCGCGTATTTTAAACGAAAAGGGAGAAGACAGCGAAGGAGTGGAAAAGTGAGAAGGAAAACTGTTTAAATAAAGAAATTTAAAAGTGGTAAAGGAAGGAAGACTCCGTAATAAGGCCGGTTGGGTGCACGTAGAAGGTGTAACAATAAGATTGTTAAGCCTTATGATAATGTTCCCGCACGGAGGGTTTAGGGAGACGCACTGGGAGAAACATAGAAAAGGGAAGCCCATGTGACTGTTCTGCTGTTCTCCTTCGACAGTTCTGTGGCTCTGCATATTTGTATGCACCTCTCTAAAGTCGGTTTGTCTTCTATCAGTAATCTTTGTTGCAAACTTGCATCACTGGTTCCGCACACAATTCGGTCACTAATAAGGGAGTTTTTAATCTTCCCGAAATTGCATGTGCCTGCTAACACTCTCAGATCTGTGACATAGTTGTCTATATTTTCTCCCCTTCCCTGATTTCTTGAAAAAAATCTGAACCTCTGTACAGTTTCGTTTATTTTTGGGTTGTAATGTTCATCATATTTATGTATCATCAAGCTCATGGTTAACTCATCAGGTCTTACATCATCGGTCAGCGCCTGACACAATTCTCTGCCGCTGTCTCCAATAAGATAACAGAATAATCTGACCTTAGTGTTTTTCTCTGCCTCCGGCATTGCAAATTCTGTGTATAATCTGAACTCGTCCTTCCATGTTCTTATGCTTAGCATCAAGGCTTTATACCCTGCGTCTTCTCATTAAACTTGTATCTCGCGAATATCTCGTGCGATCCTGCGATGTCCACGGCTTTATTTAATTTTAGCTCAGACCCGGCACTTAAAAGTTTCTCTCGCACTTTCGCTGAGTTTGTGCCAAACACTATTCTATCCCTGACCATCTCATCTTTATTTGCATAAGCACAGCCCTTCACCAGCAATTTTAACTCCATTACAGCAATTTTAACTCCCTTACAAAGTGATCAAAAGTCTCATTTACACCCTGCGTCTTCTCATTAAACTTGTATCTAGTGAATATCGTATTCGTCGCAGGCATGACAAACCCCAGCGACAGCGAGTCTATGAACTTAATTTAAACTTAAGGTTTACACCGTGCTTTGTTTCTGCAGTAGCTGCACTTATGAATATGCTTGTATATGTCACTCGCGTCATATTCTTTTGCTGCCTTCTCAATTGTGTAATGCATTTTTTGAACAGGTTTCATTCATCGAAGTGATCACTACCCAAATCGGTACTCATGAATCTAAGATGTTTAATAGGCATTCCCGGTATTAAGTTGTGGATTCGCCTGTGAATATTTAGAGGCAGTGTGTCTATGAGCGTAATTTAAACTTAAGCTTTACACCTTGCTTTCTTATTGATATGTGTACAAAGGCTTGTTCAGCATCAGAGGGTTTCCGCAGTAGCTGCACTTATAAATATGCTAAGAACAGTCCTTCACCCACGGATATTTACTTTATATGGGCAGGCACTCAATTACATGGGAAGCGTGATGATGCGGGACGCAACTCCGTCTCACACGGTGACCGAGCAGCAGGCTATGGCCATACATATGGATGAAAGTAGGTTCCAGTTAAGCATAGAATTTCGAAATGAAAAAACCTGCCTAACTTTTGTAAGTAAGCTGTAAGGAATGAGCCTGCCAAATTTCAGCCTTCCACCTACACGAGAAGTTGGAGAATTAGTGATGAGTGAGTTAGTCAGTCAGTGAGGGCTTTGCCTTTTATTAGTATAGATATATTGAGCATATCTGTCTCGCTTAAAACTGTCCAAAATGTTTCCAGGGCAAGATCCAACCTGTGAATGCTGCAATCAAGTCGCAGCCTCACTGGGTCACGTCTTTTGGGCCTGCCCCAAATTAACACCATTCTGGATAAAAAATTTTAAGTGCCTTTCAGACAGCCTTGGTGACACAATTCCTCCTAACCCATTAACAGCTGTGTTTGGTGTTTTTCCAGATTGTCTTAAAGTGGAGAAGAACAAAGAAACTATGATTGCCTTCACTACACTATTGGCACGCAGACTTATTTTGCTAAACTGGGAGAATCCTAACTCTCCTCGTTTAAGTCTGTGGGTAACTGATGTTTTATACTATTTGGAATTGGAAAAAATTAAATTCTCAGTTAGAGGATCTGTGCAGAACTTTTTCAAAACCTGGCATTAATAATTAATTAATTAATTAATTAATTAATTAATAATATTTTAGAATAAGCTCTTAAAGCATTGAGGAAATAGATTTTCTTCCCATTTTCCTTTTTTTTTATCCGCCTATTATACTCATCAATTTACAGTATGTATTTTGACCAGCTTTAAGATTTACTCCGTTGGCCATGCTCTCTTTCTCAGGGGTGGGGGTTAGGTTGATTTGTTTTCAATCCTATTTTTTGTAAAAATGTATCTATCGGTATGGAATGATTACAAGAAAATCAATTGAATTAAAAAAAATAAAATAATAAACAATAGGGCATCATGTGTATCTAAGCAGCGTCCTCATTATGTAGGATAGGATGTAGATGATCTGTGGAAAAAAGCTCCTCCTCAGTCTCACTGCATTTGTCTTCAAGCAATGGAAGCATTTCCCTGATCACAGCACAGAGAAGAGGCTGTTGTTGGTATCTTTGATAATTTTCTTTGCCCTGGTCCAACATTGCTTAATATCAATTTCCTGTAAGTTAGACAGTGCACATCCAGTGATGGATTCGGCTGACCAAGTCACTCTCTGAAGAGCTTTACGGTCTTGCTGCATGCTGTTTCCAAAACAAACAATAATACTTCCTGACAGGATACTTTTGATGTTCAATATGGAAAAGTTCTTTAGTATCTGGGAGGGCAGTTTACAATCCCTGAAGCATCTGAGGTCACCTTCTTCACCAAGATGTCAATGTGCTTGAACCAGGACAGTTCCTCTGTGATGTGGACACCGAGGTATCTGAAACTACCCACCATGTCCTCCATGTCTGACTGTTAATACTGTGGGGATGGAATTTCCTTTGCTGTTTTCTCCCAAAGTCAACAGTAAACAAAACTTGCTTTGCTGACATTCAGGACAAGACTGTTGTCCTATTTTCAGTGTGACAGACTCTCAGTCTCATCTAGATAAGCCTGCTTGTTGTTGTTAGATATCAGGCCTGCCACAGCTGAGTGTCACCTGCATACGTCAATGATGTTAGAGTCATTTGTAGCCTTCCAGTCATATTGTAGAGGGAGTACAGCAGAAGAGTCAGAACCCAGCCCTGTGGAGCCCCTATATAGAGAATGAGGAATGATGAATTGTGACCACCCACTCAAACCACCTGGGGATTCCTTCCTTTTTTCCTGCAGGGTTTATTGGGAGTTTTTCCTTGTCTTCTTAGTGAGTTAGGCAGGGGGGCTGTCGATTAACCAGGGAATTGTTAAACTAAAACCCACTGAAGAGTGATTTTGAGCTATACAAAAATAAATTGTTTTGTATTGTTATTACTTTTCAGATAGTAAGAAACCCAGCTGCACATTGAAATGCTTAGATACAAGTCACTGAGCTTGATGAATAGCTTAGAGGAGTTTTGTGTTAAATACTGAACTACAGTATAGTCTATATATGGGATTCACATGTAGTTCTTTCTCCTGTTGTCTGGGCGGGTGAGTACTATATGTAGGATCAAGGTGATGGCATCATCCATGGATCTATTGGAGTGATATGTGAACTATAATGGATCTAGTGCTTAGCACTGAGAATATGAAGAGAATATGTAATTCTTAGCTAGTCTCCCTAAACATTTCATTTCTATAGGTGTTAGTACAATGGGACATTAGTTATTTAGGCAGGTTGGATGTGATTTATGAGGTACACGGACAGTGATGTATTTATGACATACTGAGGTAAGGAGAGATTAAATAATACAGTGAACACTGGTGCAAGTTGATTAAAATTATGTCCTGGATTGCTGTATAGACCTGCTGACTTTCTGGTGTTCACTGACCTGAAAGCTCTCCTTATGTTTTGTTCCAACACAGTAAGCATGGTTTCCTCACATATGTGCTGGATTGCTGGTTGACAATATCAGCAATCTCATCGAAGTGCATGTGGAAATTAACCGGCTTGTCTGCCGGAGAGGTGTCAGCACTCACTGTGGTGAGGACAGTTACATTATCCTCTTTAATAAAACCCCTGTGTGCATCCAGGTGTCCGTGCGTGTGTGTCTTTTGGCGAAGTGCACATGTGCGGGCTGCGCCGTGCATCGTACCGTGCCCCACCCATGCGCGCGGCACTGTGGACGCACACACAGTGGAAGCCGGGCACACAGTGAATGGCCTAGCTGCTGCCGAGCATGATAAGTAAATAAAGCACACACACTAGAAGCTGGGCACACAATGAATGGCCTTGCCACGGCTGCGCATGATAAGAAATAAAGGACAACATTGCTGGGAAGAGTGCTGATTGGGTAGTCGCGGCCACGCACATAAATCCCGTTGCTGCGGAGACGTCACACATACAATAATCAGCTCCACGCCAGCACAGATTAAAATACTTGCTGAGGAACTAAACAGTACTTGCTGGGGAGACGCCACAGGCACGATTATCAGCTACACACCACACATTACATCAGTTTCTGGGGACACTCTGCTGATTGCCCACTGTTGTGAAAGAAAATTAAAGTCATATTATGGACAACAAAGTCAGTATTACTGTCAGAGAAAATATTACGGACGTATCTACTAACAACATGCCACCCAAAAAAAAGGACACGTCAAGTAGGACAAAAGACACGGACAATCAAATCCTATATAAGCAACATCTCCTGGAAGAACAGTCAGCTCAACAAGTAAACATCAACAAAAGAAATGCTGAAAGACAAAGAAAAATACGAGCAAATAGATCGATTGAAGAAAAATGACCGTCAGAAAAACGCTAAAAGAGAAAGACTCAGAAGAGCAAACCTTAGAAATAGTTGGCATTTACTTGCCAGAGCCAGTATTCAGACACGGTCAGTTATATGTTGCATTATCAAGAGTTAGAAGTTTTCCAGATGTTGTTGTCAAGGTTGTAGATGGTCCTGAACAAGGCAAACTGTTGCCAAACTCAGGCAGAATATTTACAAGAAATGTTGTCTATAATGAAATTGTATAGAAAAATTTCATGAGGTAAAAAAATAGAAAATTTTACCTAAATATCTTCTTCAGATATTGTGTCTTACAGATTGTTACAAAGTTTTACACTAAGACAATATTAATTATACTTACTGTGTTGTCATATACATTTCTATTTTATTTTTATTATTATTTTACTTTAGGCTTCTTGCAAAAATATTTTTGACAAAAAAAAAAAATTAAGACAACAAACAGAATGACGTCAAGGTCCTTGCCATTTAATATAGACTGTTCCTACTAATGTTTATGCACTACTGTTCTAGCACCCGTTATTGTAACGGGCTTAATGTCTAGTAGTCTATTATTGTCCAAAGACCTTCCACAAGCACCTGGGATAAGAAGGCTCAAATTATTCTTTTACCTTTTCTCCATTCTGTCATATGGAATTTTTCACATGGAGACACCAAATTGGGAGCACATACACAAATATAGAAGGCAAACAGAAACAGTACACAGACATATAGGCACACTCACTCACCCTCAACACCAACTTGTGATACTGTCAGGGTGTGTCAGGTATGTTTGCTGTTTACTTTAATGGCGTGTCTCAAGGTTTTATGTTGGCATTCATTCACACTTTGTGTTTGGAAATTAAAAAAGTTTCCAGCCTCTTCCGGTGTAGGAGTCATCTGTTTAGTATTTGTGTAGGTGGAATTCAGGTTATAAAAGTGCAATCAGGTTTGGGAATGAAAGGAGACTTAAAAGCTACTTAGTTAGTCAGGCCTGATCTCCTCATGTTTACGTTGATTTTCGTCAGGTTTGCAGATCAAAATGATTGGTAAGTCTAACTTGCCTGGCATGAGTGAGTAAGTTGTGAGCATGTGATGGGGCGAGGACCCAACCAAGGTGGGCAGCTGCCTTGCGTTCAATGGTGCTAGGATTGACTCTACCTGAGAATAATCGAGTTCCCAATGTGGATGATATTTGATTGGTGTTCATCATTTTTGGAGCTGTAGATCCTTTAACTGTTTGATCCCTAAAATTTAATCTACTTCTGGTGTAAGCCATTACATCCAAACTACTTTAGTAGCTTGAATCCCTACTTTAGTCTGCTGATCAAGATCTTCATAGTACAAAATTATTTGTTAGCTATTTTTCATAAACATTGGTCAGTCCTTACCTGCCATAACTAATAATCCCCATTTTGTTTTACTTCCTGTTATCTTTCTTTACCTATGCCTTAGCCTTTAAAACTTACTATTCTGGGCCGCAGAATAAGACTTCCACTGCATCAATTTTTGCTACAATAACAGCAGGCTATCATTGTTACACAGCAGTTATTGACCCAGAAGGAGGATAGCAACCAGCTGGCCTAAGTCAGCTAAACTTTGAATTTGCTTGTTTCAAATGCCTGGGAAGCCTAGGGAGTTTCTTGTCTCTGTTAGCTGGCAATTTCATGTTCCTCGAACACAGCAAATGTTTCTAATCTCTATATAATCTTTCTTAAAATGTGTGTTTGTTACTTACTTAAAATCTGAATGGTTACTTACAGTTACAGCTAAAAAATGGTACTGTTGCAATTTCTTGCAGATAATGTAGCAATTCTTCCACAAAGTAGTATGACATTACAAAATGATTTGTGTTCATATATATATTTCATTTATTTACATTGGAGAAACATGAAAAAACCTAGAAAAAAAAAACTTTTTTTCCCAAAAAAACTAAAAAAAAAAGAGACTAAATTATCCGAAGTTGTAAGAAATAATTAGATTGTAGTGGCCAGCAATGAGTCCTGATCTACATTACGTATTTGTGGGGAGATTTGAAAAGAACAATTGAGAGAAGATGACCTGGCTAAAGAAGAGTAGCGGGGTGCTATATACTCACTCACAGCTACAGGAAGAGCTTGACTATAATTATTCTATTCAAAGGGTGTGCCACCAAATAATCAAATATAAGTCAAGAATGCTCAGAATTTTGTCTATACTGTTTTTGGGGTCGTGTGTGAAATAAGATTAAATTTGCCTATTTTCTTCAGATTTTTTGGTGTTCTTCCATTGTGAGTAAATTAAATACATATTTTTTCACCAATCATCTTATAATGTCATACATTTTTTGGAAGAATTGCTGCATTATCTGAAAAAACTGCAACAAGGCTAATATTTCTGGCTACAACTGTACTTGATTGTTACTGTATCTGCGCAGTGCTAAGTACCAATGGGCTGAATTGGAATCACCCATCATCCCTCTGACACCCGTGCACATGGAGTGTCCAGCCTGGGCAGACTGGTGTGGCCACTACATCATGTATACCTGGAGCATGTGCACATTTCATGGCTAACTTGTTTTCATAATCTCAAAAATCTCATTCTTGTTTCACAAGAATCACCTATGCCAAGTTGACATCAACCTTTCTTGATTTCATTACAGCTTGACACGACAGTGGACAGTGGAGGATGAGGAAGAAGTGGAAAGGGAGAAGAGGCGGAGGAATCGAAGCTTCTGCTCCACATCTGAAGCTCCTGAAGAGGAGGCGCAAGCTGCAGCTCTCCCTCATCACAGGTACTCAACAATAGGACATGTGGGTGTCAACTGGGAGAGGGGATTACATCTTTTACTGTATTTCTCTCATTTTCCTTAAATGTTCACTAGCATGCACATATTATGTTCCGTGTGCACTCAAATGACACATCAACGTGGTGAGCTGCTCACGTTGATAGAGCCTTTGTGACTGTTGTCACTACTTCCCAATGATGTCAAGCTAGCAGCCCGTGTGGTGAGATGACACACATTGTCAGTGACATTGTTAATGTACTGTAGATTCATACCTTCTGGTTATTTCTATCTTCTCACCGTCCAGCCTCCATGCTATTCTCTGCTTGTGATGTGCCTATTAAAAGTGCTGCCGGTATGGCTGACATTCAACTCGCAAGACCTGTTTTCACTATGCCTGTTGGGAATTGCCTAATAGTAACACAATATATGTTCACAAACCGCAGGAGGACACCATTGTTTGAGAGGCTAGTTTTACTGTGTGTCCCTTCAGAAGGAGGGACGTAGTTGTGTTGATATGTGTTGAGTATAGTAAAATTCTTAAATGTATTTGAATTAAATATGCTACACTATGGGCCATAAATACTGCCTAAACACACATCACAATTCATCTCAGCAGACTAATATGAGAGTGAGAGCTCAGACATCAAGTATCTTGATAGTAAAAGAGTGATTTTGAACTTTGATGGTATCAGTGATGGGACCCCAGGTTAACACAGTTCATGTCTAAAGATGGTCCTCATCCGTGGGATTTTATTGTCTGATTTTTATTTATTTATTTAGCCAACACCTTTTCTCAAGCAACATAGAAGAAATAAGAACTATATCTGAGTTTTTGGCAAAGTACTGCACAATTACCCATCATTTGAGAAACTTTAATAAACATATAGAAATACCATAATGATAGCACAAGGACTAGATCACAAAAGTGGAATCCATAAATATAAGCACAGTGAACCAAAAGAGAATTGGCTTACAAAAGAATACAGTAGATCCAAAGTTCAGCAGAAGAAATCATATATCTTTAAGAGACACCTTAAAGATAGTAGGCTGGGGTCAAGCAGTTCCACAACTTGAGAAAAGGAAAAAAGAATAAAGCTGGACTGAAGATATTTTACGCGGAGATAAGAGAAAGTGTTGAGCAGAGTCATACAAGGAGCTGTGGATCAAGACATGTGGTTGGAATTTCATTCAAGTGACAAGGGCAATGAAAAAAATAAGGCATAAGATACGTTAGAGTGTAATGATAGACAGAAGGTCTTATCTTTCTGGACAGCCTGACAGATACCATAGAGTCTCTACATCATATAGAATTCATAGTCCAGCCATGGAGTGGCACACTTAGAGATGAGGCTAAAGAAGGAAAAAGGCCAAGTCAGTGACTGTGATGGGTGGGACTGTTGGAAAGTGTCATGCAAGATTGAGCAGAGGTTTGTGGCATAAGGTGAACTTGAGGGCAATATTCTCATAGCAATATTGAAAGAAAAGCTGTGGTATGAAAAGCAGAAAGTAGTTACAAGACCTGGAGAAGGTGACTTTAAGATTATAGTCGTCAATGCAAGAGGAAGTGGACTAGAGCCACGGTTTTCAAACTGTGCTATGCGTACCACTGGTGGTACTTCAAGTCATGCCAAGTGGTACTCGTGTGGTCCTTTATTTTCCACGAATCGATGTTGCTAGAATGCCAATATGTTGCATATAATCACATATAGTATAAGTATACTACTGTAAATGCGTGGAAGACTCCAAGCTGGCTTTTATTAGCGCGGGCACCCATTTCCCAAAAACCTGTTACCTACTGATGTCTTTGGTCTAAAATTGGAATAGCACAGAAATAGACAACAAGTTTTGTTCAGCCGGTGAATCACCAGATGTTGGAGCAAATGGATTATTATGCCCCAGGTGCCCAAGCTTAAACCCTCGCAGGTTTAATCTCAAGTCTACCCTTTTTCAAAGTGAATTGCGAAATTACCTTTTCGTGTCTGTTTCTTTGAACAAACGAAAGAATTTGGGTTGAATTGACAACTGGCTTCTCAGCATTCTCATTTCTTCAATTTGATTTATGGTTTGTCTCAAGGAAGGTGGTACGTTTCCGATCTGCGTGCAAAGTGATTTACCCGCCATTTACCTATTTTACCGTGTTGTGTCATGCGTAGTTCTTTCAAGATGGACAAATTTGTTATCAGAAAAGTGGCAACATCTGTGCAAGAATCACAAAGAGGCGGTTCAAACAGCAAAGTTTCCGGTGCTACCGAAACAACATTTCCACTGAATGCTGAGTGACGAGATACACCGAAAGAACAACCAAAAAAGAAAATAAAGACAGCCCAACCAAATCGCAAGTACAGCAAAGACTATTTGCAATGGGGGTTTTATTACATTGAAAGCGACACTCATCAGCAGCCTGTGTGCGTTATCTGCAATGAGGTACTGTCAAACCAGTGTATGAAGCCATCCTTACTTCAGCGACATTTTACAACTAAGCACATAGATCACAACAGAAAACCGTCGTCGTTTTTTGACAAAGAGGTCCAAAAACGAATTTTTGAAGCGGCAGACAGTGTTCAGAAAAACAAGAAGTGTGCCTGACAAGTGTTTGCAGGCATCATATGCTCTGTCATTGCTAGCAGCAAAACAAAATAAACCCCATACTGTCGTTGAGAAACTTGTGCTTCCTTCGGCAATAGAAATCGTATCAATCATGTTCGACGACAAAATGGCCAGCTTTTTGAAAAGTATTCCATGTTCTGATAACACTGTGCAAAGGAGAATTAAATATATATCGGAGGATTTGATACAACAGGTGGCTGAGAAGATAATTGCAGCTAAGGAGTTTTCGATGCAGTTGGATGAAAGCACAGATATTTCAGACGAAGCCCAGTTGGTCGTTTTTGTTCGTGTTCCAGATTCTGAAGATATTATCGAACGTATTTTGCTTTGTTGACCTTTACCTGAGAGAACAACTGGTGAGGAAATTTTCAAACATATCGATGATTTCTTCCGCGAACTTGATAATCTTTGCTTTTGGTGCATTGCAATTTGTTCAGATGGAGCAGCAGCAATGACAGGAAGAACAGCTGATTTCATTGCGAGAGCAAAGCAACAAAATAATTCAATAGTTTCCTCTCATTGCATCCTGCATAGACATGCGCTGGCATCGAAGAGAATGAGTGAGATTTTGCATGAGACCTTGAATGATGCTATAAAGATGATTAATTACATCAAGAGCTGCCCTTTGAACGTGCGGTTGTTCCATCAATTGTGCCAAGAAATAGGTTCTGACCATAAGACGTTGCTTTTCCATACAGAAGTTCGATTGCTTTCAAGAGGAAAAGTTCTGATGAGGATTTTTGAGCTCCGTAATGAAGTGTATCTTTTCCTGAAAGATTTGTCATCCCTTGCAGATAAGTTTGAAGATGTGTCATGGGTTTGCCGCCTTGGTTACCTTGCAGACGTGTTTAAAAAATTAAAATGAAAAACGAACTGAACGTGTCTCTCCAGGGATATGGACACAACATTTTTACAATGGAAGAGAAAGTTTCAGCTTTTCATAGAAACTCTGTTTCTGGATGAATCGGGTCGCAAATGGAAACTTGGAAATGTTTCCGATTCTCTCGGAATTTCTAGCAATTAATGCTGCCGTCGATACAAAGGAAATACAGAAAGTTATTAACAACCATCTGAAGAAGCTCCATTAGGAATTTGTATCATATTTTCCATTCTTGACGTCAGGAAGCGACGTTAGAATGAGCTGGATTACATCGCCGTTTAATATGGAGAACATTATGAGTGCCTATCTTTCCATCCAGCAGCAACTGATATTGACAGATATGACAGATCAGCATTTCCAAGAAATGTTCAAAGAAAAATCAGTGACAGAATTCTGGAGTCAAGTGAGGAAAGAGCATGATGAACTTGGTGCTAAGGCGATTACAGCTCTGCTACCCTTTGGCTCAACGTATCTATGTGAAAAGGCATTTTCTTCCATGACAAGCATAAAGACGAAACCAAGAAATTGTTTGTATTTGGAATACGATCTGGTGGTCTCGGTAAGCACACTTTCTCCACGGATCCAGGACCTGATGACAAAAAAAGAGCACGTTTCACACTACGCATGGCAGTAAGAGTGAGTAACCTTACAAGTGATAATGTATTTTGCATGTGAACAAAGTTATTAAAATTCTTTTCGTGAGCAAGAATCTGCCATCATATAACCGCGCATTTGACTTTTCAGTCGTTTTACCTGTTTATACACCTCACACTTTTTTAAAACGATTCTTTAATTAGTTTAATATCACTTTAACATCATAATTATAGTCATTATAGTGATTATAGTGACTTTTTCTTCAAAACAACACGGGCGTAAATTAACGGTTCATTGACAGTGGTACTTCAGTTTACTGGTCCTCGCGGAGTGGTACTTGTTCAAAAAAGTTTGAAAACCATGGGACTAGAGGTAGCTAAGCCAAGACATAGGGCATGAAAGAGGGAATAGAAGTCAGAGTCGAGGTGACAAGAGATGTGGGGAATATATAAGGGATGAATGTAAAGGGAGAGTATTATACAGTATGGATGTCTCTGTGAAGGAACTTTGCAATTTAATTTACCTTACTTTCTGCAAAGCCCATAACAATTTTTTTCTACCTTATGGAACAATATCCAGCCTTCCATATCCCTGAAATGAAAGGAGTGGGTGGATCGGTAGATAGACTTTCTCCCATGTAGACCTTTGTCAAGTCCTTTTATAAATGTCACACCCTATAAGAAGTGTCATGCCAGCATGTAGACACCTATATGCCATTTGCCTTTATTTATTTAGCAGATACGTTTATCTAAAGCGCATGAGAACACAAAAGTTTGAACTATAAAATATCATCATCAGAAAAAGCTAACTAGATATGATACTTGTACTAAAATAACAGGAAAAATGTAAAGACTGAAATAAAGGAAGTGACAGGAAACAGGATAACCTACGATAACACAACAACAACACCATGTGGTAACATTGTCTTAGTAATCATTTTAGAACACTATATAAATTGAACTAGAAGCATGACCATTAAAAGGAAGGCTCATTTTGATATGTGGTTGCATCAATACTTTGAAGGTGTTTTTCTATCTGGCCCTGTGCTTTTTGCTCAGTTTCTTTGTATTCTTGAACATGTGTAGTTGTTTAGTGATACTGTTTTCTTTGTTTTTATAACTGTTGTCTTTTCAATATAATTTCAGCAAATTTTTCAATTTTAAAATGTCTGGTGAATTTAGTTTCCTAATAACCATACGAGTGAATATATCACTGAAGTAACTCTGGTGTATTCCATGTTGTTTGACTTTTTGTCTTCCCAATGTGAATGTTCATTTTGGAGCTCGTTAATGTTGGTAGGTACCTGCACTGTTTTTGTTAAAATTGTTAATTGTCAGGAGTTGGACACAGTTAAGGAAGCATACTCTACAGAAAATAGAGAATAAAAATATGACAAAAAAGAAACACATCTCCTTATATATAAAATTCAACATCTGTCCGCTTTTCACAAGAGAACTACTTTACAGATTTAGATTACTTATTTTTTGTATAATTTGCTTGAACATTCCAGTTGATTTTGCAACTTCTGTCATCGGGCTAAGTATCATAGTTTGCTTACAGGAACGATATATTCTTGCTAATCCAAGACAGTGGCTGCAGGCTGAGGAGAGGGGGAAGCGTGACGTCAGAAGTGGGGAGTTGGGCTTATTTCTGTTATGATGTCCAACTTTGATTATCTTTTATGAAAATTCCTGTGCAGTTCCTATTAATCTGTATAGGGATTACATGATTTTAAGACTCAAAGAATTCAAATATGAGATTTGATTCTTTCTAGAATCTGTGTTGAGAAAGTTCATTATTTAATTCCTTTTTGTGATGACTCGTTTAGGAGCTGCTTTGTTAAGTTTCTATTTCTCCGTGATCTTGCCCAGAATTCTCTGCGGTGCACATATTTGTGATGGTAATCTGATGAGGATACAAAGGACACCCAGGTGTTTCTAGGGTATCCGAACTTGAAGGATAAACCTTGTTTCACTGCAATAAAAGATCATTATTTAGTCTTTCTGGATTTTCATATCTCCACCATTGTTTTTGACTCTGACTTTTCTGATTGTATTTTGGCTTTGATGAAAGGTCTTCTTGACTGCCAATTTTGATCTTTAGCCTATTTGATTTATGGTACTCCTAGTTATTTTCATTTCATCTTTACTGTCTCTTGTGAGATGGTGTAATTTTGAATTATGTTTGTTATTTTTGTTCATCACATGACCATGATTATTGTGCTGTTTATGTCACAGGATGTGACAATTTAAATATGACAGTGGTCCTTTACTGCTTATCTCTTGGTGGGTACACTTTGCTTTGTGCAAATCTCTATTAGTGGTAGTTAGCTTTACTTGAACTAAGCACTAGCGTCAGATTTTGCTCTTCATTTTGAACTTATTTTTGTCCTCAACTTCTGACTTTCGTTTTGCTCTTTGGTTTTGGTTACCTGGTGCTTTAATCTGCCAGTTCTGAACTTTTGCCTGTCCCTCACTACAAATATGTATGTACATTTTTATTTCTAATATTATCTTTTCATCTGAAATTATATTATCTTAATGGTTGGACAAGCAGTGTTGAGATGTCACCCTGTAATCACACATCATTTACATTTTCACTTACTCAGATGAACACTGAAGCTCAGGTTCAAGACCTTTGCACCCCTTCTTCTGTATTACTGAGGCTTTTCACACCCTTTGCTTCTTTTAGAGCATTCATCTTCTGTTTGCTGGCTTTACAGACATTCTCACTACTCCACTCCTCTGTCTGGCTGGGCATACATCACCATTGTGTTTTAAAGGCTAGTCAGTGAAGTGCGTCCTAGTTATTGTTATTTCTGTTGTTAGAAATTGCGTAAGAAGATAAAGACATAATGCTGTCTGCACTTCTTTTTCCTTCTCTCACCCACAACTGACAGGCAATTGCCCTAGGCAGATCTTGTGGAGAAAAGCCTCTCTTGTTATTATGTAGGAAGGTAAACACAAAGCTGGCAAAGTGACAAGGCCCAAAGGCTTTTAATGACTGGTTACGTTGATCGGTTGATTGACATGCACTCACTTTCTTCTGTAACTTGGCCAGATGACTCCATAGTTATTTTAAAAATTATCTGTCTGAGTAGAATGAGAGGCTTGTGGTTTGTTTGATTTCTGTCTAAATTAATTTTGAAATCCCACTTCTCTTACAGTGCTCGAGATGAGCCAGACACTGCACATTCCAAAGAAGGAGACCTTCACTTTTTGGACATGTTAAAATCCAGAGAGGAGGAGAGGCAACGAAGACAGCTGGAGACTCTGATGCAGCAAAGAGAGGAGGACGAGGAAGGAACTCTCAGAATTAAGGGAGAAGATGGTGGCCAACAAAGGAGTATGGCAGAAACACAATCAAAGCAGGTGTCCTCTCCAGAAAATAACTTCATGGCGGTTCCGGTAAGCTAAACAGCAACTCTCAGAAAGTCTGCTAAAGGTCTGAACATCTTCACACAACAGTCTTCCACTCTAAATTACCTTTAACATTAAACAGGGAAGCGGCTCTGTGGAGCAGTTGATAAACATCGATAAAGCTTCAGTTGGTAGCACATTCACTATCTGTTTATGTTCTTGTAGGTACTCTGATCCCCCCTTCTTCCAAAAGATAAATTGACCCTGTCTGAATTAAAGTGCCTGGGCATCATCTCTTCTAATTCTGCTTTTTGTTCTGTACTCATTCCCCAGAACTCCTTGCAGGACAAGTTATGGATTATTTGGATAAAGAGTTAATACCTAAACATCTCAGTATGTCTGCTAGAATGTGGCCACCAACTACAAAAAAAAGTAGCTTGCTTTTCAAACGAAAACATTATTGTATCATCGATAAGTGAGAACAACCATCCATTGAAAGTAACCATTTATATTGTTAAATACAAACTGTTACAAAGTTCACATTTTGAATTTTGTGCTACATTTGCTTATTCTATATATTTATAAAAAAAGTGTACAATTAGTCCTTAGTTTTTCTGTGACTGACCTACTGGTGCATTCCATTGTGGAGATATCACCACATTTCTCATCTTCAAGACTTTGCGAATGGGTTCAACTGGACTGTGGAGGCTTAAAAAATTTTCTAGTGGTTGATGTGAACTAACCCTCAATTTTAATTCACTCATCTTTACTTGGCCACATCAGCTGCAAACAAAGAAACTTGGATGCGTCCCTAAATTTCTAGCAACTGAAAACAAAGACAGAAAACATCCCCACTCACTCTGGCTCACTATTTCCAGCTGTGCCATATTTCATACTGACTTCTGTCGGTATGAAGAGCTGTTTGTGGTGTTGTTTTAATGTGGAGTCAATAATGTGCAACAGACAGCTGACATGGTCCAAAAAACTTAAAGAGGTCCAAAGAAGCAGTTGGGGAGCCAACCGGGCCACCCTGTTTAATTTTCTGGCATGAGTGTGTGATGGCACCATGTGAACAAAAACTTAGGCTTTTTGGCCCTGTAAATTGCCTTAACTGGATTCTTCATTAATGTGTTTGTGTTCAGCAGGTTGGTTCAGGAGCTCTGTTCTTTTGAAAGTCCAGGTACAAAAAAGACAATTCCTTCCTGACATACCTGTAGTTATAAGCCTTCAACTAGAAGCTATGGTGCCTTCTATAGATGTTGGGGATTGAATGCACTCATTGGGTGCCTTCTTGGTTGAGATCCATAGTGACAGTGCCCCTTCCTGCCCTGGTGTAGTATTGCATACATTGGAAGAGCTATGAAGGTGATCTGCAGGTACCCATGTGTGATATAGCTGAAATACAGGAAGGAAAGTTGGTGTAATTATCTCAGACAGGCAGAGCTGACAGGTTCTATAGTTATTTAGTTTCATGCTGGTTTTGTGTTTTTTTTTAGTTTTCATTTTGCATTGTATGTCTGGCAGTCTTGCATTGTTTCAAGGATTTAAATGTTTTGACAGCACATGGGGTGTGACTAGAAGACACAGTGGACATGGTCATAGAAGTGGGCATATAAAGCACAACCTCTGACCATTTCCATAAACTCCTCAGCTTAATGTACTAAAGTTTCCTGCTTGAGAAAATTTAATAGCAAACATGTAGTCAGTATGTTCCTCTTTTTTTTATCTAGACCAGATGGTCCCAGATCCACACCAGATGCCAAATTGGGAGAACAATTTATGGAAATGTTCTAATGTGATGTACAGGGATATTTTTTAATTACTTCACTTCATCTATCTGATGGTGAAGTGTGCTGATGAAAAATTTCAAGAGCACCAAATCACAGCAGTGTCCACCACAGAGGTAAAGTGGGTCATGCTCTTCTAAAGCTAGTTGTGCTCTTTTGTGTTTGAAGGTGAAGACCTAAATAAAGGAAAGAAATATTCTGTATGGCTGTTCATTCAGTCATTGGGCAATTTGGAAATGGCATGGTGGTCTGCCATAGCTCAAGAGGGAAAGTCATATATGGATAGAGAGGGTCTGTTTTTGTCTCAAGTTAAAAGGTTCTTGCTACAGATCTGGCCATCATCAGAGTAGGTCTGTTGAAGCCATTTAAAAGCAGAGATCATGAGCTTTGTGTCCAAAATGGCTACATTCTTTGGGGTTCTAGGGTTGTTGTTCCTTCTGCATGCCGCAGGAATGTACTGGAGTAACTCCATGAAGCTAATCCAGGAGTTTCTTTTTTTTATTGATTTTAATTAGAAGCAAATAACATTCCATACAATCAAGTCAAACTTAACACACCAAAATTCAACCCACACCCGAAAGAAAGAGAGGACAGCCAACAACCAGAGCAAATCTTTAGAAGCAGGGAGGGAAGAGAATCATTTTTCCTGATATAGACGCTTATTCTAAAATGTTTTGATTTAGATCCTGCCATATTTCTCTATTGTAAAAAAAAAATCTTGAGATGAGACAACACTATTTCCAAGAGATTTTTTCAAGTCCCATGAGACAAGACTATTGCCAAGATATTTTATCAAGTCCCACCCTACTCTCAACCATTAACAGCCCACACCCATTGTCCTCTCACCTCTCACTCGTGTGAATGCTTATGTCAGACACAGTTTCTGCACTCTGAGCTCTTATAAATTTTTACATTTTCTTCACTTTAAGTTCCCAACAAAAGAAGACTTATTATGTCCCAATCTTAATAAAGAATTTCATCCTGAAAGGTTATCAACAGAAGAAATGAGTACACAGGCAATCCTAGTACTGAGAAACGATGAAGTCAAATGAATTTACACAAATATTAACGATCGGTTACATGGCAAATTGGTTACATGGGTATCAATAGACTATGCTGGAACAGTTGGTGGTGATGGTGTGGAAGATGAAAACATCAACTTACAGTATCCCGTAGAATACGTTAAGTTGTATTCAAAATTGGTCGAACAATTCTGACATGTAAAATTTTAACAGGCAACAAGAAAGGTAATGTAGTACATCTTCCGTGGAAAACATTAGACACCAAAGGAGATCTTGATATGCTATTCGTATTACAACATTTACAGTTTCCCATTAGAATAGCTTTTGCTATGACAATTAACAAATCACAGGGACAAAAATTTTAAAAAGTTGGTTTATTTATTAGAGGGAAAGAAAAGACATTCACTCATGGGCAGTTATACGTTGCATTGTCTAAAAACTTGCTGTAATGTACTGTAAAATAGATAGGTCTATTATGCATATGTAACAATTTCCAAAAAAATAGCAACCTACTGTATTTAAATTGTACATCTGCTTCCCCATATGCAAACGGCAGAGCCATAAAGTGGCTAGTGTGTAGCACCTGCACAGGGGTAGGCAAAAGATGCAAGCAGGGGGCAGAGCCCCCTAGTTTTAAAAAAGTTTTGAACAGATCCTCTAATTGAGAATTAGATTTTTTCTAATTTCAAATATGTATAGAACATCAGTTACCCTCTGACTTAAAAGCAGTAGGGTGGGATTCTTCCAGGTGCGCAAGATAAGTCTACTCCCCAGTAGTGAGGTACGTCTTGGATCACGTACAAATCGGGTTACGACCAAAAAGTTCGTTTTGCATCTGTTCACGACCACACACTCGGGTGACGAACAAGCCAGTTTCCCTTCCGGTTCGTACGTGCCAATGATTTCCGCACATGTTCAGTCTCTCCCTGTGCATTAAGCAAGAGAGAGAGTGCGAGAGAGAGAGAGCGTGAGAAGGCAGTTAAAGAAGACAGTAAGGCTGAGAAGGCGGTTAAAGAATGCACCAGGCTTGTTTTTAAAGAGACTGCTTTGAACATTGTTTTAATGTCGTTGAATTTAATGAAGACTTTTTCTATTGGATTTTAACCTCCACTTCACTTCAGTTTTTATGGGATCATTTATTTATTGAAGGATTCTGAAAGCACTGCACTTTATTTAATTTAGACTTTATTTTTGATTGTTGTTTGTTGATTTTAATAAAAGCACTTGGCACTTTTTGCACCATCCGATTGATCCATTGTAGTGCCTCACTGTCGTGCTCATCGGTAGCTTTACCGACAGTGACGGGTTTAAGGGCTCCCGAAAGCGAGATGGGAGCATGCAGCAAACCAGCATCGTCACAGACTTTAACTCAAAACTGTAATCTCCTCTCCACCCAGTTCCTCCTCACTTCTTTCATGCCAGCACTTGACTCATGTAAGGTTAGTTTTCTTGGTTGTTTATGGTTAGTTTTGTATAAATTCTGGATTTTTCAAATGTTAATTTTTTTCCCTGTGCTTAAAATTAATCAAAAAAAGTGTTTACAGAGAGAGGTTCATAATGCTATTGCGTTTTATTTTTAACAGTTTTCTCTGTTCAAGGTTTTCTCAGTGTTATTCAATGTTTTTACATTTAATTTACTACTACACTGTGCATTCTATGGTATAATTAACTATTTTTGCGCTTAGAAATCTTTAAAAAACATATTTACATACAGCTCATACGGTCCGGAACGGATTAATTGTATTTACATACAGTCCTATGGGGGAAATTAATTCGGGTTTTGGAACGAATTACGGTCGTGACCCGAGGTTCCACTGTAAAGGCAATTACATTTTGTTTGACGTTCTCAACAGTACTTAATCCCATCTGGTAGTACTGTACCTCAAACACAGTTGTTAATGGATTACAGGCATTTAAAGATTTTTGTCCAAAATGTTGTTAGGTTGGTGCACGCTCAAAACATGGAGCACAGTAAGTCTGGAGCTCGACTGCAATGTTCAGAAGTTACATCTTGCCCTTGGATATATTTTGGACAATTTTAAACAAGATAAATGTGATTAATAAAAGATTTTAAGTTGAATGATTGAGTGGTTTGCGCATATGGAACTAGTGTGTATTATGTGCAACGCTGCTTTCCACTCCTTTTCTGAAATATTAAGTAAAAGATCCTTTCTCCATTATACTCTGAGATCTTTGAAATGAAGGGACATGTACTTGTATTGCATGTTTTTATATATAGTAGAGATGCTATATGAGTCAGGAAAATTGGGCAGGTTCCATTTAGAAAAGTTTCTAATTTGAAAGTAGTGGAAAAATTGTGTTGATTAGAAGTTAGATTTAGTGTTTTAATCCGATACATTTTCCAAACATTAAATATTGTATATGTTTGAGAGGGTGGAAAATAGTTGTCATGTAGAGTTGCAACAGGTAAGAGCTTTTCTGTCTTAAATTGCTTCCTACATTGGTTCCATATTCTGAATGAATGAAGGGCAATTGGATTATTAGTGTATTTACGATAATTTGTATTTACTTGTGTATGGAGCAGGATATATAAAGAAATACTGCAAGATTTCAATTCTCAAGCAGAAAAGGCTTATATATATTCATTAATTTGTGTCGATGTTCAGGGGCCTTATGCATAACACTGTGTGTAGAATTCACACTAAAACATGGCATACGGACAAAAGCGGAAATGTGTGTACTCACAAATAAATTCAGATGCATAAATCTGTGTGTATGCCAACTTCCACTTTCTCCTGCTGTATAAATCCTGGTCAGCGTGAAAATTAATGCTCATGCATGCACCTGCGGCCCCACCCCATCTCCTTCCAGAATTACGCCTCTTAGAATATGCAAATCAAAATAGCTCTTAAGTTCAGCATTTTGTGGAAAAACAATGGCAAAATCACAGGGGAAAATATAAGAATTTCAGCACGTACCAAGTCGAGGCAAGGAAAAACGTGCTATTTGTTGCTTTAAACAGTGGTATAAACAACAAAAGAAACTTGATTGAGTGACATAGAGTGGCAGAGAAACTCGAAAGCTCAAGTTCACAAAGTTGCACAGTTCCCAAAATAAAAGAGAAGTCAGATATCAAAGTCGCAGTGAAAAGGTGAGTCGTAGCCCACAGTCTGAGTGTCATATAGAAGCTTATTAGGGTACAGAGAAAAGAAAAAAAAAATAGGGACACCTTAGGAAAGAAAGCTCGAAATGTCAACTTTAATTTTGAAATTTTCACTTTAATCACGTAGTTTATTTTGTCATTAAAACAGAACATCAGAACATCAACATCACTTCATCTTAAAATTGTTTAATTTACTAGCTAAAATCCCATCGTAACTAAAGTAGCATGTTAAATGTTTTGTTTTGTATGTGTTCTTCTATGTGTGTGAATCACTACATGCTTCTTAAACAGGTTTTTTCTTCCTCCAACAGGACACAAAGTACATTACATTTATGATATTACAGGTCGCTGAACAATTTAAATACTAAGATGTATAGTTGATGTCATTTTCATGATGATAGGAATTAATGCATGTATTAAACATGGGAACATGGTGGTGCAGTGATCGTAATGAACTGGCGCCCCATCCAGAGATTGTTCCTGCCACACACAAGATGCTTGCTTCGCAGTGCGCAACCTTAAATAATTTATTTCAGCAGGATTGTCTCTTTCAAACGGGCTAACGTCCAATTTCTGTCCTTATTGTTCTTTATCCAAGTAAATAATCACCACACAATCATAAAAGATGTAATACTGTAAGCTGAGAACGCTGATTCTTCAAAACTTTTAGGGAACATTGAAGTATCTTTGTAGTACATATTCAATTATTCTAACCATCTGTCCATCCAGGGTTGTGCCAGCCCCAGCAAGCATACAGTGTGAGGCAGGAACAATCCCTGAATGGAGTGCCAGCTCGTCACTATCACTGTCCACCGTGTCCTCACGTGTTTCATTATTAATAATATAGAATATTTAAAATTATGTTAAAATTTTATCCATATAATGTAATAAACATACTTTGCTGCATTTCATCTTAAAAATGATATCAAGAGTTCAAAGAAGATAGCGCTTGGAAATCTAAGTCAACTTAGAAGCCAGTCGTCATCATATGTAAATATTCGCTTTATAAAGTGGCTCAGGTTGTGCAATATTATAACTATATCACAAGTTTACACTGAGGTAATTGTACTTATAAGTACAAACAGTTCTACCAGGAGTGCTTGATTGAGTTTTTGGGATGAAACTATTTCTGAACTGCGAGGGCCCTACAGGAAAGGCTCTGAAGCGTTTGCTGTATGTGAAAAGTTCAAATAGACTGTGCGCATGGCTGAGGCAGCGTGTGCTTGATGCTGTATACTGATAATTCTCTTTCCGATCAACTGCTGTAGAGCAGTGATTCCACACTCAGATACAATGGGATAAATACTCTGAGTAGTGCAGTGAGAGTAACAACACTAAAGCAGCTTTGGTATTTAGAATTGTATGGCCATTCCGTGGACCATTATATTGTTACAGGTTAATTACAATCAGATGCCTTAAACTCAAAAACAATATGCTGTTAATTTCTATTGTATTTGATAAAGCCCCATCAGGGATGTGGATCTAAAAAAGAAAGGAAAACCACACTGGAACAATAGCACTGCTTTGATGCTGTGTCCCACCAGTTTGCAAAACCAAGCGGAGAACTTGCGTACGCCAGGGATTGAGCTTCCATGAAAATGTGTGTAGCTTTATGCCAAGTTTAGATCTTGTACATCTCGATTTGAGTGTGGAAACGGGCGTACGCAACAATTTTGTGCGTACGCACCATTTATACATGAGGCCTCAGGTCTTTATCGCCTGCATATTTGCCTCCCAGTAATAAAATTGCAAGTTAGGTAGTGCCATGCCCCCTTCTGCTTTAGGTCATTGTGGAGGCACCCTTTGAATGCATGGATGTTTACAATTCCAAATAAATGAGGTTATGATTGAATCAAAATTCTTAAAAAATGATTTGTTCATGCAGATTCAAGCTTAGGAAGGATGTTGATTCTCCCTGCTAATGTGAGATGCAGGGCTGGCCATCTGTTCACATCTTGTTTAATTTTTTCCATGCAGGCATTTTATTGAAAAAGAGTTTTATATTTACTTGTAATATGTATCCCTAGATATTTAAGCTGATCAGCTAAGATAGATCGGAAGGTGTCCAATATTGTGTGCTAGAGATTTCAATGGAAAAAGCACACTTTTATTCAAATTGATTTTGAGTACAGATAACTTTTGAACATCTGCTAGTGGTTTTAGGACTGCTGGCATGGACTTTTGTGGGTCAGATATATACAGTATCATATCATCTGCATACGGTGATATTTCTGTTCAAGTCCTTCTCTGAAAATCCCCTTTATCTCTGATGCAATTCATAAGTGAAGAGCTAATGGTTCAATGGCGATTGCAAAGGGCAATGATGATAACAGGCATTGTTCTCAAATACCTAGTTCTACTTTGAAATAGTCTGAAATAAAGTTGTTAATACAAACTAGGGCTTCTGGAATAGTACAGAGTAGTTTAATCCATTAACATATATTTGGGCCAAATCCGAATTTATGTAATATGGTGAATATGTAGTCCCATTCAATCATATCAAATGCTTTTTCTGCATCCAAAGATAATAAGATCTTTGGGGTGTTAGGCCAGGATTATGTTTTACGCAACGCAAGCTCCAGCGGACGCTCATGCTATGCAAGCGCTTTACTGTTTATACTTGCGTATGTACTTTATGTAAATCTGGAAGAAGCCACCAGGTGGCAGTGCGAGATATCATCACGGTAAGAACCGGTTCGGCTTCGCTTTGTTATAAATTGCCTGGAACACCCATTAAATTCCGATGACACCTTACCGCAATATCTATGAAAAGAATGTTTAATGATTAAATCCATCAATCCAGGGATGTGTCCATTGCAGCTAGCATTGGACATGAGCAATGCCGTCTCAAAAAACAAGGCCCGCTCATGCGTTACTTATTGGTCCGGTGACATCACAATCGAGGTGCTATGTTTACAAACAGTGCCAGCTGAACTTTCTGTCTAAGATCGTCGTTGAAGTTGTAAAGAAAGTTAATGGCGTTTTAGTTTTTTATATAAAGTTATTGCAGTCGTAAAGGTTATAAGTTCAGATGTCTGTGGTGCAGTACAAGGTAATATTTTGATGTGTTTTGTTTATTTTAATGGAGAACAACTGCACCGCGTGCCGGGTAACATCGATAATGCTGCAAATGGAGGTTAGGGCATGTAAAATCACTTATATTTGTTGCTGGTTATGTAGGGTTTAAAATGGTTACAGGCGCAGTTCAGTCACTTCAGTGTGACATGTGCAGAAATGAGCTAGTCATGGATAAGTCTTAGAATTTTCACAGGAATATAATTACCTGCTTGATTTGTGGGTTGAATGTGTTACACAAATGTTTTAGATTTTCCAGTCAATTGTTACTAATACTGAATATGAGTCAAATTTTTTACTGTTAAAAAATCAAAAATCTGCATTAATCTCACTGTTTAACGAACGCCTGAACAGATGTGGACTGCAAGTTGGTAATTGTGTTTCTGGGAAGAGTATCTGTGACTTACTGAAGTTGTCCATGTCTACAGTGGCCAACATCTGTTTAAATAAGTATTGCAAGAGCGCTGCAGATAAACGTGGTACTTTTAAGGAAAAAGCTAACCTCAAACGTAAACTGGCTACATTGACAAAAAAGAGGTAACTTAATAAACCAGTTATTTTGATATAACGTTCTGCTTTCGTACAGATTAATATCAGCACATTAGTTAATTTTGCTTATTTTATGATGGTATGAACAAAATCATCGTTTATCATTAGTCATTTCAAAATAATGGCTGTTTGTATTTTATCTGGTGTTGCTTGTTATTTTTTAGATTTAACTACATTAACAAAGTGTTAAATGTAGCTTTTCTTGTGATTATTAACGGGTAAATTTGCATTATTTTTCATGTTACTTCTGTTTAATCCAGGAATATGTGATTTCCTGAGATGCATGTAAATATTCATTTTTTATATGGTGCCAACCACTCGTCGCTGTGATTTTCTATTTTTTTTTCTTACTTTATCATAGTCATTTTCATATATGAACATTCAGTATTGCATTGTTTTATTCAATACAGTATTCAGTGTTACTCTTAGGTTAATCTCATGTTTAAGGCATTAATTGCATTAATGTTGAGATGCTGATATCTATATAATGGTCGCTGTTAAGTATGTCAAATATGTGATTTAAACGTTATGTGTGACGTTTTATATAAAAATAAATGAAATGCATAACGCAACTGACTTGCCTTTGTTATTTCACGCATTGCATTAATTAATTTTACACGGGAATAATTTATTTACACGCGTACAACGCGACAGGTTCTCTATATGCGTCTGTTGCTGCTGTAGCACCTCGAATGTGACGTCACCACAGGCATGAGCGGGTCTTGTTTTTTGAGACGGCATTGGCATGAGTCAGAAACAATCCCTAGACAGGGCATCAGCTCATTGCAAGGTGAATACCAACACACACATACACTAGTGTCATTTTAGTGTCACCAAATCTGCATATTTTTGAAAGAATACTGGAGCACTCTGTCGAAACCCAGCACGAAAACATGTAAACTCCAGGCAGGGAATACCAGTGATGTGACTCCCTGCGAGACAGTAGTGCTACCGCTCCGCCACTGTGTCATCCCCCATGTGTTTAGTTATTTACAGTATTTATTATTTACACGAAATTAATGATTTATCTCTAAAATGTAACATACATACTTCAATGCATTTCATCATGAAAGTGATATCAAGTATAAATCTAAGGATCCTAAATGTGCAGAGTTGTAATTTCATACATTTAATGTGTTCTGTGTGGTGATCTATTGCTGTATGCCGTTGCTGTCAGGTCAGGAGGAAGCCCCAGAAAAACAAAGACGGCACAAAAGATCGTATGTGAGACTTGAAAATGTATTGTGTAATTACAATCAGGAATATGCCACGCTTGACTATAAAAGCACCATAAATTCATCTGCATGTTGGCATTTTGCTTCACCACATCGAACCATTCATCGATCCCGTAGGATCCACATAGCGGCTTTCTGTCACATGTAGATAGTAAACGGAGACTCTGATGTCACATTCCAACTTTTATCACACTGCGCCCTCCGACTTTTTGCTGGTACTGCAACTTGCGCATGTGTCACGTTAATTTCTGAGGACCTGCTCAGAGGATGCTTCAAATGAATGCTGGGAACGCGTGGCAGCCATGATGTATGTGCGTATGCGTTCTTATTGTAAAGTATAAATGAGCCCTTAGATTTAATGGGTGAATCTATACTAATAAAAGGCAAAGCCCTCACTGACTGACTGACTGACTAACTCACTCACTCACTCACTCACTGACTCATCACTAATTCTCTAAGTTCCTGTGTGGGTAGAAGGCTGAAATTTGGCAGGCTCATTCATTACAGCTTACTTACAAAAGTTGGGCAGGTTATTTCGAAATTCTACGCGTAATGGTAATAACTGGAAGCTATTTTTCCCCATATAATGTAATGGAGTTGAGCTGGATGGCCATGGGGGTGGAGTTTCATGTGACATCATCACGCCTCCGTAGAGAACAAGGAAGACCTCCAAACAGCGCTGAACAAAAAACGCCATTTCACAATTGAGAAGGCAGAAAAAGATTATGAAGCAAGTGATGCATACACTATTCATTTGTATTCATAAATACAAGCATATTCATAAGTACAGCTACTGCGGAAACAAAGCACGGCGTGAACCGTAAGTTTATATTAAATTAAGTTCATAGACAGGCTGCTGCTGGCGTTTGTAATTTAGTGCCTGCCCATATAAGGCCGTCTGTCAGCGGCAATCCAATAGAAACACTGCCTCTAAATATTCATGGGTGAAGGACTGTGCTTATGCAGAGGAAGATGAGATGGTCAGGGTGGTGTTTGGCACAAACTCAGCGAAACTGCGAGAGAAAGTTTTCGAAGACAGCAAAAAAATATGAAGCGTCTGATACATACAAGCATATTCATAAGTGCAGCTACTGCGGAAACAAAGCACACGGTACAAAAAGTCAATATCCCGCTAAAGGAAGACAGTGTAAAAAAAAACCTGTGCATGCAGTGTGTCACGTCTCAGATAAAGAGGAAGACAAGCTGTTTATTGATGCAGTAAGAAACGAATCGATGAATGAAACATGTTATCTTTACAATGATTGACAAACACGGAATGTAACTTGAACACAACACATCCTACAAATACGAACCTGATTGAAAGAAATAATGATAATCAAATCCTTGATGCCAGCAACACTCAATAACACTCACAAAACAATTACTGTATATTGACAATCATGTTACGTTATTTTCAAAATGTTTCCTTTTCTTTTTCATTACTTCTTTAACACACTACTCCTTTCCGCTGCGAAGCGCGGGTATTTTGCTAGTATATTATATTAAGCAAACATCAAAGATTAGAAGCTAAGAGTCTGCCTTTAATAAATCCATTTTGGTCTTGTGATATTATGGAAGGAAGCACTTTCTCAATCCTTCTAACTAGAACTTTGGAGATATCTTACCATCATTATTCAGGAGTGAGATTGGTCTGAATGATGCACATTGTAGTAAGTCCTTATTTTTCTTAGGAAAGACGGTAATTAATGCTTGACAAAAAGTTTGAGGTAGAATTTTGTTGTCTCTAGCTTCTATAAATGTTGCTAATAATAGCGAAGCTAACTTATTTCAACATTTTTTATAAAATTCCACTGGGTAGCCATCAGGGCCTGCTGCTTTCCCACTTTGAAGTGAGTTTATAGTGTCTAATAATTCTGAGAGTGTCAGAGATTTGTCTAGTTCCCCTGCACTAAGAGTGTCTAGCTATGGTATCTGTAATGAATCATAGAACACATTAGATTACACCTTATCGTCTTTAAACTGAGTAGAATATAAGGGTTATAGTACTCTCTAAATGTCTGGGTTATATTTTTATGGTCTAACTAGCTGAAATACCCAGTGTTGCTCGGGAGGACAATAAAGTGGTTTTTTTTTAATTGTTTGAGGAAAAATACAATAAAAAAGAAGTTTTAAAAATAAATTAACAAAAAATGAAGTCTCACTAATGTGCTTGTCTTCAGATCTTGTATGTATGTTATCATCCAGTTGACTCTCGAAACTCTATTAAATTTCGAAAGGAACAAGCATGGTGATGCTCAAATATAAAAAATGCTGGCAGTCACCTCCAGTTTGCCCTCTGGTGGTCATTCTGAGTGTCAACTGGATGATAACATACATACAAGACTGTAAGATCACCCCCCCACCCTACCAAGAAGGGTGTGGGTTAGAGTTGATTTCACCCTACAGTATTTTTAGTCGACCAATGAGAAACATGTGTACCGAATTGCATGAAAGTCGGTCCAGATGTTTGGAAGTGATGCTGGAACATATATATACATACACACATGCATATTTTGACTTTTATATATAGAGATAATTTTATCTCCATCTGTGCTGGTAATTACTGTTATTGTATTGTGGGCTTTCTGGTTGTGAATTTGTTGGACTAAGATCTCATCGGCCTACTCTTTGTGTTCATAACAATGATGTCGTGATTTAAAGATGAGCTGTTCCATTTCTTTAGTTGTCATGAGGTTAAATTCTGATTGCAAAACCCATCTTTTCCTATAAAATGCCTCATTAGGAGACCTGGAATAATTCTAGATCTGTTCTGGTAATATTGCTTAATTAATTCAGATGCCTTCTTGGGTTCCAATTTATTTTTGTGAGAAGGATATAAAATAATCTGCCCTCTTAAAAATATGTTTAGTGTTTCCCAGATTATTCCTACAGAGACCTCTGAGGATGCATTTGTCTCAAGAAAGTAATCAGTTTACTTGGATATGAATTTTGTACAGTTCTTATCAGCTAATAACAGGGGGTTAAGACTCCAGCTACAAGATGAGTGTGATTTAAGCTCCATGATCAGGAGAGAGTGGTCAGAGATAACAATAGTGTTGCACTTACAAGATTTGATAATACGCAAAAAATTGTCTATGAAGAAATATTCAATTCTTGAGTAACAATGGTGTACTGGTGAGAAGAAGAAATATGCTCTTAGGTAAGGATTTAAAAACCTTCATGGGTCTGAAAAGTTCTGATCCATTACAAACTGCAATTATTTTTACAGTATTAGATGTTATCCCTGGTCTGGATTTAAAACACAATTAAAGACTCCAGCCTTTATAATTTTATGAGTGTTCACATTAAGAATAGATGCAAATACAGTTTGGATGAAATCTTTATCATTCACATTAATTGCATAGATATTTATCAAAATCACTTTAATACTAAATACATCACACTTCAGGATTAGATATTATGGCTGATACTAAAAATGAAATAGCTCTTTGTATTAAAATTCCCACACCCCTAGTTTTCTTTGTAAGCTGGAGTGGAAATTTTGGGCAATCCACTTTCTTTGCAACCTAACCTTGTCCTTTCTTATTAATTGAGTCCCCTGTAAAAATACTATCTTGTCATTTAGACCGTTTAGGTGAGAGAATACTTTCTTTATCTTTAATTCATGGGTGAGACCTTTGACATTCCAGCTCACTAAGTTCACTGTTTTGTCATAGAGACATTGCTTCTGAGCTTTTGTTGACATTTTGTAGTCTTAAGTTAAGGTAGTACATGTTATTGCCAGGTGTTATGGCTATGTAGCTTGTTGTTATGTTAGTATTCACAGTTTTTGTGGTAGAAAGGATAAATAAGAGCTAGCATTTTGTATCCCCAAATGAGGCAGACCACACATCACAAATTCCCAGTACTCTGATCCACATGAGACAGAGCACATCCATAACAAAACAAACCATCCAGCAGTGGTGTAGAAAAGGTTAAAGTTGAGATATCTTATGAAAGTACAGTCCAAATACAATAAACCTATGATATGATCTTAAACAGTTCCAATACAATAAACATAGGAAATGATATTAAACATTTCCCATGGAGACTGTGATAATGTATGATAGTACATTCTTGATATAATAAACCAAGGGTATGATTTGAAAAAAATCCAGGAGTTTCTTACATGAAAACACTTGCAATCTCTTATGTATAGTGGCTTAATGTTGACCAAGAGTTGGTAGATAAGGTCAGATTTTATACAGAGTGTCAAATGTTGCAGAAAATGTCACATCTGCTCCCTTTTTTCCTTGGGAGTGGCTATACATACCTGGTCTAGACTGCATTTGAACTTTACAAGACCACTCATCAGGTGCATGTTATAAAAGCTGTCTCCAAATGGCTCAAAGGGCATATCATGACCAATATTACTGTTCCAGAAACTTTATATTAAGTTTTTTCTATTCATGGTTTTGCAGATGCTGTTGAAGCTGATAAATGTCTAACTTTTACTGGCAAAATGTTCAGAGAGTTTGAAACTACAAATGGGTTCTGTCACACTAATCTTTTCATCCTGCTTCAAATGAGCTGGCAGAAAGGTCAATACAGACCTTGAACGAAGGACTAAGGAAGATGACAGGTACAAGCTTAGAAACTAAGATTTACCAATTCCTCTTCCAAGAACCACATTACACCACACAGTACAACAGACTAGACACCTGCTGAAAAGCTCATGGTGGGAAACCTATGTCAAATCTAGTCACATCTACTTCAGACAGACATTAGGATGAAAGTAGCAGGTTGTCTAGAAAAGCAAAATGTGAGACATGAGCAGCATGCTAAGGAGCGTTGCTTAAAGCCAAACGACACTGTGTTTGGTTGTTGCTGGAACGTAGACATCATTCTTGAAAGGCAATGTCCACTCATGTTTGTAATACAAATGGGAAATCATTATGTTGGCATCAAAATTATATTAGTTTGCCCCATGTCCCAGATAAAGAGAAAGTTTCAGATCAAGATGTAGCATTATACCAAACAAATGAAGCAAATAAGCTGGATGGAACAGAAGAAGAGTTCTCAGGTATTTCTACTTCAGAATTGAAAAAAAGTTTGTTATTAATGTGAGCGATCTGACTCAAGGTATTCCATCTACTTCAGCATCTACAGTTCCAGTGGATATTGAAATGCTTCTGTTGGACAAGTGATCAAGAATATCAATGAGATCTCACTAGTGGAAAGGCCCAGAGAGACTGAATTTATGATTAAATGCAGTTTTTAGAATTGTTAGTTGGGCTGTTAAGCTTTATTATTATCATTGTTGTTGTTGGCTATCATTTATTGCTACTGTTATTATCACAGATGGGGTAAACTAATTAAAGGGGGAGAAATGTTATAATTGAGAAAGATTATTGAAACCTTAAGGTCAGCTAGGTCTGCCTTTGTGTGAGCAGTAAGTATAACCAAGCAGGTGGTGTCATGCTGGAAGTTTTCCTTAACTGTTTTCCAGCTACAATAAAGAGTGTGGAAGTCTTATAATGTGTGACTACGGAAGTTATTGCAGGCATCACAAAAAGTCACTTTTCCAGGTGAGGATACTTGTTTATTGGGTTCCTTTCCAGTATAAGAGAGGTGAACAAAGTTTTATAGGTTTTTCCATTTCAAGTCCCAAATAATTGTTTTTTGTCACACTCAACTCAACTGCACAGTTTGTGCATACTAGTATTTCTTCATTTCAGTATATATGCCTACATTAGAAAACAAGGAAAACTTTTGCAGAAAAAAAATAGTAAACTGGAAATCTTCCATTGCAAAAGTGAAGCAAAGGTTACAAACCTGACAAAGAAACAAACAAAGGCAAACTGCAAACCTGAGAGAGCTGGAGGCTGACTCTGAGATAAGTGTAAGCGTATATCGATGGGCACACCCAGATGCCACTGATAAACAGGTGCAGAGCCATGCAATATACCAAAAAGAGAAGTGCCAGGAGCAGGTGTGACTCAGGTACGCCACTTATTTCAGGCTTGTTAGTTTTAAAAATTATCTAACCTGCTACACATTAAAATAAATACAGTACAAACTAACCAAAACTAAGAATGCTATTGTCCATTTGGTATCACTGCCATTGTGTACAGTCTGTCTTGTCAGCAGGCACTCACTCATTTTTAACACTTTCAAGTGTATAAATGTTCGCCTTGTACTGTTTGTGACGATGCCCCTACAGACTCCCTCTTCCCACATGGGAGTCTGCGGAACCAATACTATCGATGGTTATGACCGAGATGAGCTGACAAATGAAGTCAATTCTCCGATGATGCCAGGAGATGGTGGAAAAAGTGCTCAAGTGCTTTTATTAAAAACCAGTCAAAACAAAAGTAAAAACCAACAAGTGTCAGTTGTGCAGTGTTCTAAAGAAACAGTACATATATAAATCCGTACAAATCCAATGAAAGGTGGGAATAAAAATAGTAAATAAATAAAAATAAATAAATCCATTAAAAATTCGAGGTTACACTGCAGACTAACTCCTCCTGATCTCAGCCCACCTCCTTCTCTTTCTCCTCAGCTCGCCATTGCTCACGTAGCCGGCAGGGAGACTCAGCATCCACAAGCTCCTTTCACCCAACCTCCGTCTTGGCTGCCTCCAGGCATCACGGCCAGACCTTCTTCCTTCGCGTTCACATGATCGCACCTCGGAAGCCTAGGGAGGGCACAGGCCTTGCTCGCTACACTCAGCCCAGATGTTAAATGGGTCGAACTAGCCCATAGAGCGCCACAGCCAACGCTCCTTCGCGGGGCCCCAGCTCATTCTGCTTCCTCCCTCCAGGTGGCCAGATAATCACCAAGACTGCCTTTAACCGTCTTTTAACCTCTTTCCTTTGCATCTTTTTCCCCATTTCTTTGATTCCTCACCTCTTTGATTTCTTCCACTTTCCTTTTGCCCACCCATATATATACACTCACATCTCTGTGGGTGCAGCGCCTTAATCACACGCCGCAGGAAGCCAATGAAGCAATTCAGAACGATCGCACCCATGCCACAACTGTCTCATTAACTCCCCACGGTCGTGCAATCGCGCCCACGGAGAGCGACATGGCTCTATGGATTGAAAACTGGCCCCTTTTTATATAAAGCCACGGACACACTATACCACACTGTTTAGCTCCAAAATAGATTGTAGACACGGCATAACTTGTACAGTAAAGGTTGTACACATAAATGCTACCAGGAGATCAGTACAGAATATAAAGTAATTTGACACCTACAGTGTGGTGTGAATGCTCTCCAGTTTTTCAAGGTACATTTTGTTCTTTTGATTAACCCCATTACAGCCTGCCTTTTTTCTGGACCCTTCTATAAAATCTTACAGTATGTGTGAACATCAAAAACTCACTTTTTAAACACTTGTAAAATGTTTTTTACGAGACGCCATTATTACTAGGCACGCCTGCAGGTGAGAGGAGATGATGAGGCTAGGCTGTTGTCTGGGTAATGCTTGGGGCTACTGCTTTTAGCACTGTTTTTACAGCTCAAGTGAAGTAAAGCTGTTTTTTTTTTCAAAATGGACTTATTAAATATATAAAGTTTGAAAATGTGTTCTAATATGTCCATTCATCAAGCTATAAATGTAATATGCTCTTCACTAAAAGAAGACTTTGATTTTTTCTCTATTCAATTACAACAACCCTACATCAGTTTACATTACTAACATCACCTGGGTACTGCCTGCCTTTCTACTGCCCTTTGGCAACCATGCCAGGCTTTTTTGCCTGAGTGTCTGTGCCCTCTTCTGATTGTTTCTGTTGTAACTTCTCATTTTTGGAAATGTGACTGACTTCCAAGTGCTTTACCAGGTTTGTGGTGTTGCTGCAATAAGATATGGTCTTCTGACACATAACACATTTTGCATCATTATTGTTGAATGGAGTTAAATAACTCCATTCACTTTCTTTCTGCCATTTCTTCACTGTCCACTGCTTTGGCCAGTGTGAATGCAGGATGAAGAAAAGCACGGAAGGAAAAATATCTCCCATTTTACACAATATGACACATTTAATTTAATAATCCTGCTCTCACCATCAAATGCTTTTAAAAATAATTTCTAGTAAACTTGCATATTATTGAAAATGTGTAATATCAATGCTTTTAATGTGAACATCAATGTTTAAATTCAAAAATCAGGATTAGAAGCACCAATATTTTAATACTGATCTGCCCATCCCTACTGTCTATATGAAGGGAGATTAAAAAATGTCTGGAATTGGTCAATAGAATGGTAGTAGGGTGAAGTTATTGAATATGCTAGTAGGTATCTAATGCTTACCGTCTGGTTAATCAGTCCACTGAGTGGCATCGTGCTGAGTTGTACATATTTCTGGTGTTTATTCTACAGTCATGCTAAAGAATTTTTTTCTCCAAGCCACCATGACAGATTTTCAAGAGGCATTGCTGATCACTTTTTTGACATTGACAGACTTGTATTTAAAGAGTTTATTCCTTGTGGACAGACAGATAATCAATGACATCATGTTGAACTGCTGAGGAGTCCCCATATTCACCAGATCCTGAAAATTACACCTGAGACTGAAGGGAAGAAGATTTGTAACTTACTGTATATGAGGGAGACCCAAAAATTCCTGGAATTGTTAAAAAAAAAAAACAACTTTATTTTAAAACACACAGCTATTCCTTTCCTGTCACCTTCAAAATACTTTAGTACATTAATACTTGAGATGCAATATGTTTTGCCCAGCACTTCTCCCATTCTTGTTAGCATTTCCTGCACTCATATTTTGTTGACATGACTACAGCCTCCAGCATTTTTTCCTGAATTTCTTCCACAGTAGTAAATCTTCTTCCCCTTATTTGCAAAAACAAGTCACAGGGAGTGAGATCTGGTGATTATTATTATTTTTGTAAAGCAATAATTATGTTTTTCATCAAAAATTCTTTGACTAACAGTGTGGTGTGTGCAGATGCACCATAATAATCATAATAATAATTCTTTACATTTATATAGTACAGTACTTTTCTCACTACTCAAAGAGCCTAACTACCATGTGGAAAATGCAATTTTGTGTGCCTCGCTGCTGTAGACGTTTTTTTTCCTGATTTTTTTCCACAGGTACCTCAACAGTTCAGTGTAATATTGCTGATTAACAGTCTGTTCATGGAAGAACTATTTATTAACAAGTCTGGCAATCTGCAAAAATGTGATCATCGTCGTTTTGATGTTTAATATAACCTAATGTGCTTTTTTTGGCTTGAAGTACTTGAACAACTTTACACAATGCTACTCAGCAGACTGATTAACAAGACTGTAGGCATACGATACCTAGCAGCATAGTCAATAATTACACCCTATTGCCATGCTACTGACTGAGTCCAGGATGTTTTTGGATCCCCCCTCATATATCTATAACCATGTTATTAATAGTTTAACAACACAAATGTGCCACCATGCTAATCAAAGATGTATTTTAATTTTTATACTATCACTCCCCATTCTGTGAGAGACCAAAACAGCAGGAGTGGTGCAAGGAAGAACTAAGACCTGCCATAAAAGCTTAGGCTAAGTAGATAACATCAAAACTTACTGCAAAAGTTCCAAAACATGACTGGCTTCAGAGAAAAAAAAATCACATCAGTATGTAATTTTAATCCTTTGATATTTTTGTCTTAAGAATGGAAAACGGAAATCATATCCTGAGGAAGCAAACATAAAGACTGTAGAAATGCGTGAAGAGCAGGAACAGAGGAGGCACATAGAGGCTGTGACCAGGCAGAAGAAAGATGGCAGCACAGAATACAGTGATACAAGTGAGGGAGAAACAAGAAAATCAAAAAGCCCCCCTAGGATGACAGTGAGTATTTCTCCTATCTGGAACTACCATTGGCTCTTATTTGCCTCCTTCTGCTGTGAAATGAAATTTGTTAATGATAGACCTTTACTTGAATGTGACAGATGAGAGAGATCGCACTGTATCTATAAATAATTAAGTGTAACTGCTGTCATTCTCTCTACCGCTGCATAGGTTGAGCACACATGGTGGCTAAACAATCAGCCTTCTATCTGTCTATAGCACCACTCTTATTAGTCTGTTACCAGACCTCATAGTTTCATTTAACAGTGGCTACCACCTTTATCTTCTTTTCACACTCTCAGTCAAAAAGTCCAAAGAGTGGCTTGGAAGCAGATGATAATGAGGAGATAAACCGTCAGTTTCTGGAGATGCTACAGACAAAGGAGTCGAGGAGGCAGCGGAGGAGCTTGAAATCTATGGGTGCAAGCATAGAGTCTGAGAGGCAAGAGGAACCACTCCACCAGTCACCTGCACAACCGACACAGTACACGGGACCTCAAGACACAGAAAATGCTGGCAGTAAAGTAAGAAACTTACTTTTGGCTGCTCCGTCTAATATATACCACATCTATGTCACAGCAGAAGCTCCAGGAGATGGGGTTTGAATTCCAAGATAGTCCTGCCTATATGGAGATTTTATATTCTCCCCATATTTGCGTGGATTTTCCTCCGGGAACTGTAGTTTTTCATACTAGAATGTGCGATTTTGTAATATGTATGTAATCTTAAGATGCAGATCAATAATCAATAACATTTTGGGCTTGAAAAATGTATGTATTTAGAAAGTTTTAAGACTTTGTCATTTACATATGGAGTCATGCACCGTTAAGTTCCATTTTAAGCTCCAAGAACAGCCAGTATTTTAAAATTTTGTAATAAAATGCATACATTTTGAACACAATGTTATGTGGCAAAGTACCATGATTGTGAAGATATAACCTTGACGTGAAAAATAGCAAATTTATCCTTTAATCCATTTTAGTGTTGCAGTAAGCTGGCACTGTTCCCAGTATTGGGTGCCAGCACATCACCGAGGCTGGTATGATTAATATTTAAACTCAAAAGCCCTCCACCCATCTCACCTCCATACCACAAACACATTATAAGCATCACATCTGTCAACAATAAATCAGGTATTTGCACTAAATAGAAAAAAATGCTCAAACTATATCAGGTCAAGTTCACCTTCCTTTTTTGTTAATTGATGAGTGCAACATTATATCTTCAGGAAATCAATTTTCTTCTGATATGACAGGTAATGAACATCAAACATTTTTAAAAGAACTGTGCTACTTTGTGGCAAAAAAGTGATATTTAACTGAGCAATTTCACATTGTTGCTCATCTCCATGTAAGTGTTTTTGGACACCACAGAATCAGAATACACATTTCTGCTAGAAGTAGCGAGATTAGCCGTTACCTGACCTGACTACCTGTAAGGTTTAGTCTCATTAGTCTCAACTGCAATATTTATGGCTTGTTTAAAGTGCTTTTTTAAATCATCATATTTGGTTTATTTTTTTAAACTTTCATGTGTAGTTTTTATTAAAATAGCATCTTTTGTTTCTCTCTTTTTTCTTTTTGCATGTTTTGGATATCCATCCATTTGGACTTTTTCCCTTTTATGGCTGATAAAACATCAAATGTAAACTCTCATAAAAGTAACCTATTAGGCTGGAGTTATACTTCACGCGACGCATGCTGAAGCAGATGGTCCTGCTACGCAAGCGTTGTAGTGTTTATACTTGCGCGCGTACTTTACATAAATCTGGAGAAATCCACCAGGTGGCAGTGCGAGATATTATCACGGTGAGAACATGTTCGGCTTCTCCGTGTTGTGAATTACCTGGAACACTCATTAAATTCTGATGACACCTTACCACAATATCTCTGAAAATTATGTTTATTGATTAAATCCACCAATCCAGGGATGTGTCCATTCCAGCAAGCATTGGGCACGAGTGAGAAACAATCCTTGGATGAGGACTCAGCTCATCGCAAGGTGAATACAAGCACTCGCATATACTAGCGTCATTTTAGCGGCACCAAATCCCCAAATCTTCATATCTTTGGAAAGAAACCGGAGCACAGTGTGGAATACAAGCAGGAAATACCAGCAACATAACTCCCTGTGAGACAGCAGTGCTATAGCTCCACCACCGTGACAACCCCATATGTGTAATTATTAACAGTATTCATTATTTAAATGAAATTATATGTAAAATGTAACATGCACACTTTAATGCATTTCATCATGAAAGTGGTATCAAGTATGAATCTAAAGATTCTAAATGTGCAGAGAGTTGGAATATCATACATGTCATGTGTTCTGTGTGGCGATCTATTGCTGCTTACCGCTGCTGTTAGGTCCAAGAAGCTCGTAGCGATTAAAAACTTGGGATGACGTTTACGATGGTCTGCATTAATGATAAAGTAAACTACGAAGTTAAAGTGGAGATTTCGAGATTAAAGCAGAAATTTCCACTTTAATCATAAAATACACGTTTTCACCGTGTCCTTTATTTTTTTCTCAGTGGCTCAAATATAGCTCTATACATTATGTTGCTGTTGTTAAATTGCAAAAAAAAAAAAAGACGGCACAAAAGATGGTATGTGAGACTTTTAAAATGTATCGTGTCATTACGATCGGGAATATGTGACGCTTGAATATAAAAGCACCACGAATGTATCTGTATGTCGGCATTTTGCTTCACCACATCGAAGCATTCTTCCCGTAGGATCTGCATAGAGGCTTTCTGTCACATGTAAACAGTAAGCAGAGACTCTGACGTCACATACCGACTTTTAGCACACTGCGCCCCCCACAAAATTTTTTTGCTGGTACTGCAACTCACGCACACGTCGCGCTAATTTCTGAGGACCTGCTCAGAGGACGCGTGAAATGAACGCTGGGAACGCGTGGCAGCCATGATGTGGGCGTATACGTGTTCTGAGCGTGAAGTATAAATGAGCCCTTAGACTCCTGTTCTGATCCTGTCCCACCCATTCTAACCAAACAGGTCCTTTATTTTTCTTTTGAAAACTTCTTATTAACGTGTGGTTGTATAGGTTTATAACTGTGAAGATCAAAGTGGGACGGAGGTGTGTGTGGAGTAACGCATTGATGTGGGTTCTGTACTGTAGGTGAAAATGTTGACTTTTCTTGGTATTAAATATTTTTTCTTTCACCACTTTTCAAAGAGGGTCCAAGGAAGTACCCCCAGGTTACCTTGGTGGTAGATCGGGCCATGTTGTCTGCTCATTCATGCATCCACAATCACTCATAGAAAAGTGATTGAGTAACCAGTTATCCTATATGGCTGAGTATGGCATGTGGGAAGAAAAAGGAGTGCCCTTAGAAGAGCTCATGCAGACACAGAGAAAATGTGTTCCCTCATAAGAAGCAGGGTGTCAATTTTTATTATAGCTCATTAGATGTGTTTTTATCTTTATATTGAAATGATTGCAGCCATAGAGGGTTATTCAGAAAACATTCAGCCCTAATGACAATGTAGTCACCAGTCCCATAAATCATCGTTCAAAATCAGAAAGCCCACATATCTCTGTAGCTGTCGCAGGTTAATAGTTAGGCTCAGAATGTATTCACAGGAGAACACCCTGCTAGCTTCACAGTGTCCAGACCATCACCAATATCCTTTAGTTTTTAGTCTGTAGCTGAAATTTGCCAGGCTCTACATGTGTTTTGAACCACTGACATTCCAGAGATTATACCTTATCACTAAGACTATTATCCCCTTCACTTAAAGCCTGCTGTGAGATTTATTAAAAAGTCCATACAACACTCACTTGGTTAATCCTGTGTCTTGCCATGTTGAAAAGCCTTTCTGAAGTTGAAAATTATAATTCGTTGTTCTGAATTTATTATTATGCTTGTCCTCCTAGCCTTTCCTCTTCCTTCATTTTCTGCCAGGAGCTCTTATTTCTAGGGCAGATGACCCCAAGCTTATGATATGCTGGCACAGGCAATGACTTCTGTTTTTGTTTTACTTCTTCAGCTTAACTCTTGTTACACTGATGGGTCACTGTGAACCTGCAGGTGCCTGGGTAGCCCAGTGTCACGGTGTAAACATAATTGTTGTACTTTACAAAGTAAAAAGGAAAATAAGGTATGTATAGGAAACTGAACAGTGTTGGCCTGTATAGTTTCCACGTTAAGTCAAATACAATTCCAAGGCACTAGTGCATAACTTTGCCCAACAGAAATGCATTCAGATAAAAATGAACACCATTGGCAATACTGGTTAGAACACCAACACAATTAAATGTCTTAAACCCTGGTTATCATCCTGGCAAGACATCTTGAACGCTTTTTTCTATGATGACTCATTTGGAGGAAGTTTGTGTATCTGGGACAAAAGTGCACCAACCAAATCACAGTGACCAGTGCGTACAGCTAGTCGGTTACTTTTTCCATGTTCCGGCAGCCACTACGGAGAAAAGTGCAAGAATTCACAACAACAATGAAAAAATTTGTCTGCATATTCAAATGTTGTAAGTCTTAAGTTTTGTGCCTTGTAATGATGTGCCTGCTGGTTGGATGAGCTTTTGGATTCCTCCCCAGAGCCAAAGGTGTCCAAATCAAGAAATGTCCAGGTTAAATGCTACCAACAGCAGTTAATACTGACATGTGGATGGGTGCCATGTTAAGACTTTTTGTATGGAATTTCATGTAATGTGGTGCTGTACACTGCACAATACAATTAATCATTTGCTATGCCCCAGCCACTTTGCATCTCTGCCTCTCGCATTGTGAAAAGGCGGGCTGAACACACGCTAAGGAGATTCGGTCGCTCCTCCGAAACCCCCTCTTAAACAGTGATACAATGGGAAACAAATATATTTTTTTTAACCTCCTCTATGCTCGATCAGCTGGCTTGCTGCTGCTGCTTGTGCTGTGCTGCATGATCTGCATGTCACGCAGCGCATTGAACATTTAAAAGCTTGTACAGCAGCTGTCCTTTTGTCTCACTTCCTTGTCTCGCGGGATGTTAAAGTATCTCCGAGAAAATCACGTCTTGACCCAAGATTTTATTATTATAATAGAGAGATAATATCTTTCTAGCTGTCATGATTAGGTTTCATGTGAATGCAATTTTTTTTCTACAACTTGAATGCCATTTTTAGGCCCATGTATCGCCATTGTTTTGAGAGCTGTCATTTGTGCATGTTCCTGGAAGGGGTGTGGCTTCTAGGGTTGTGACCCATGGAATTAAAGGTCAGCTAGGTGGTCTTTTCTTTATCTGATCTGTGGATACAACCTTCCTAAATAAAAATGTTTTAAAGAAACCTTTTCTTATTTTGCTTCTCGTAACTTTTATTCTTTGCCTATTTCTTTGACTTCAGTTCTTGTCTCTCGTTAGGATTTGGTAGCTAGGTTTATTTTTATTCGTTTTGGTTTGATTTTCAAGAGCTTCTTAAGGGTTAGTTCTGTGTTTCTTGGCAGGACACTAGCAAACATATCTATCCTTTCACTGTAATTCACTAAAGACCTATATGTGATAATTGAACTGATGCTTATATGTGTATTCTGTGTATCATAAAGAAATTATTACCAAATGGGGTTTACCTTATTTTAAATGCTAAAACATTATTGAGCACTTTTGTTGCTGCACACGTTTTTCTGTATGCACTGTGTGCTTTTGTTGGTGAGCTGCCTCCTTTAAGTAACAATCAGATTCCCTGGAGGGATACAAACATGAATGGAAGTGGGAATGGCTTGCTCTTCCCTGATAACTCTTTTTTGTGTTTTCTGTTCCTGATTTAGGCTGCAGATGCCAAAGATAAAGTTGTCCAGAAGTCTGAAAACAAGTCCCCTTCAAAGAAGTTTGTAAGGTACAGTATGGGGAAACTTTGGAACTTTATATCAACAAATAACAAAAGCCACCAGAGAGAAACATACCAGAATTTTAATGATTGCTCTCTGACTGTCTAGTTAGTTTGCTGAATGTAAAGACTAGGTTGTCAGCTTTTGTATCCAGGTGATGGTTAACAATAATGAACGAATTTAGGAGTGGAGATGGAGGGAATGTGAAGATATTATACTCCATATGTAAACATAGTGGAGTGCTAGACTCTAATTGAAAAGTAGTGAAAGACTGGGTTTCCTGAATTAGATGCCAAACATGTGAAAAGGAACTCAAAAATGTGAAGTACATACATCCTCTTGATTTTGCTTATGGTAAACTAATGCTGGAAAAGACTCTACCTGCCTATCGTAGGGGATGTAAATTGTCATTACCGCATCTGGATACACTTATAGACTTGGACCTGCCACTGGAAACTCTGAGTGTAGCCACTTTAAAAGAAGGGGCAGCTTGCCTTTTACTTTTTTCTGTTTGTTGCCCGTAAAACCTTAAATGATACAGATGGGTTTTAAAATCCCAAGGTTTTAGCAACTCAGATTGCCTGGACTCTTCTTTCACAAAGGATAACACCTGCCCTAATTTGTAGATCTTGTTGAAGTGTTCCACATGCTGATAAGGTGCTTTTGGACTGGGCTTTCCCATTTGCGTTCTCTACCGCTGATGACACGAGTTGACCAAATACTCTGTACTCATCAAAGTTAGTCAAGTTTTTTTTTTTTCTCACTCTATTTGGTGTTTTACAGTTCACTGTCCATTTCCTTTGATAAGAGTGCAGACAGCAGGAAGACACCATCTCCATTGTCACCAGTTAGTCCTTCTAATCCTGTACATTTAAGAACTGTTTTTAAAGACAAGAGTATCCCAGCAACAAGAACCCAGGAGAATATGGAGAATGGACCGGATAAGGTAATAATTGTAAATTTTATATTCCCAAAAGATACAGCAATAATAGAGAAAGTCCAGCAAACATCAAGTAGGCTGGTTGTGGAACTGCAATGTGTGAGTTATGAGCAGGGGTCCTCAATCACAGTCCTGGAGGGCCGCAGTGGCTGCAGGTTTTTGTTCCAACCCAGTTGCTTAACAAGTAACACTTCTGCTTCACTTTAGTTGTCTCGCTCGTTAAGATTTTGAACCCTTATTGCTTATTTTAGTCTTAAACAGCTCTAGTCTTAGTTTTTAATTGCTCTTAATTAGCAATAACATTCAAATGACAAAAGGGACCAGCATTTCTCCATTTAGTTTGTTACCATTTACACCTGTGTGTATTTATCATGCACTATTTGTTTTAATTAAATACTTGGAAGGAAAATGAAGAAAAAAGTGAAAGATTGAGAATTGCTCATCCATTTTAGACTTCAAATCATTTGGAAGATATCCTTAGAAAGGAAAAAATCTAGGATATAAGAATGGCCTGACATGGCAGAGTTAAAACATTAACAAGCCATGAAATTGAATTATTGGGAGAATTATTTTCTATTTAAGTCAATGGGTTGGAGCAAAAATCTGCAGCCACTTTGGTCCTCCAGGACTGTGATTGAGGACCCCTGGTTATGAGCAAAGATCGAAAGAGATGAACCTTTGTAGGCAAATGGAAATAAAAAGGTGTTATGATTGAAATATGTCAAATTATGAAAGTAATCAGAACAGTTTATCTTTATTATTACTTTAAATTCTTCCACAAGAATATGGGTACACAGTTGAAACCTTGTTAAGAGGATCTTTCACATAAATGCTAAAAAGCTTTTCTTCATGCAGAGAACCATAAACACATTAACATTTTTACCAAGAAATGAGGGTTTGAGAACTTTCAAAACATGATTCAGTGATATTTGATAAAAGATCTGTGAATATGATTGGCAAGCTTTATTGGGGTGAATGGTCTGCTTGTCTCCAAATTGTTGATCAAATTTGATAACATTTCTGATAAAAAAGGATGACATAAATTAGCAGTGTAACATACTACTGTAGTGACATTTTGTCTCCACCCACACATACTGTCATAAACAGACATGTCTGTGTAATGGATGTACAAGTGCAGGTCCCAGGATAGAATCCACATTAATTTTCTTAAACCCAAGGTTCAGCTATTGGATGGGGATTCAATTCCAGTACCCTGATACAGGCTTTCAAATGCTTCAACAATTAAAACCCACCTTCCTTCTGGTGACCTCACTAAGCTGATAATGTCACCAGAGTTTTGGGCTCTGCTTAGCTTTGAGAGAGTCAGATCACTACGGTCTTGAGAAGCTGTCCTCCTAAAACCATCACACAGTCCCATTCTTGGACCATGTGCTGATATCTAGGAGCCTCAAGGAATTGGGGTTGCCTCCAGTTGATGTTCCAGGTTCTCTGTGGCATTGAGGCATGGCCGTCAGAGACAGGACAAGCAGCTCCCTCATTAAAAAGTCAGTCAAATGTCATCATTCAATCCTTATAATTCAAGATCTACCAACCATTATATATAGACCCAAGAAAAAACAAGGTAGCTTAACAGATGGCCAACCAAGTGAACATCTGAGTAATGTAATTTTTGGCCTTCGGTGTTTGCTTTTCATTTTTTTTTTAGAATGTTAATGAGAGAGCAGAAGTAAGCAGACAGCAAGAAGTTAATCCTGACAGGTCTGAGCATGTTCAAGAAGATGCCTTCAAACGCCTGAGCTCCAGATCCACTTCCTTCCGGGTAAGTTTTTCTTGCAGATTATGCAAATCTGAGGAAATGCTGCTCCAACTGTGCACACTGAAGCTCAAAACAGCATTTTTTAGCCTGTTTGGGCAAACTGTGGTATCTGATATCTCCACAAGTGCCAAATAGTGCCACACATGAGTACTGTAGATGTAGAAACAGCATAGCTGAGCATTTGACTTGGTGGGACAGCATCGGAGAGCAATGTGTAGCACCGCTGTTTTACATATCCAACACTCTGATCCGCACATCTACTCATTGTCTTATGTTAGTCTGCATGTGGATTTTTTCTCTGGATGCTCTGATTTTCTACAAGCACTCCCATAGTCATGCTGGTTAGGTTGAATTGCAACTCCAGATTGCTCTTGTGTGAATATGGGTGTGTTTTCTTGTGAGTCAGCCTTAGAATCCACTGACGTCCTTTCCAGGGCCATTTCCTGCTGTGCACCTGGTTTATCCAGATTAGGCTCCAGCCCATGAAATGTATTAAGCAGGTCTGAGATTATCGTGTTTCTGTATATGAGGTTACTTCACTGGGTGTCATAATGTAAAGCTCCTACTAATATCACATCTGGCCCATGGCCTTTTCTTCTAAATCCATAGAAGATGTAAAATTTACTGAAACTCTGAGGAACTTCACTGCTGTTCAGCTTCCATATATACATGTGTTATCCAATGTTGGGATATCCATATGAGCCTTAAGTCACTCATGTAAACTCCAGAAAGTAGTTCAGAGTTTGGGGAACCAGACTGGTACAGGGGCTCATCCTATCAGTGGCTAAAGTCTAATAAGAAGGATGATATTCACATAAAGTGCTTAGGCTGAGCCTAGGGCCAGGTTTATACTTCACCCGATGTGACTTGTGCTCCAGCGGATGCTACTGCTATACAAGCATTGTACTATTTATACTTATTTTACGTTAATATGGAAGATTCCACCAGGTGGCAGTGCAAGATATCATCATAGTGAGAAAACGTTTGGCTTGAAACATCCATTAAATTCCGAGGACACATTGCCACAATATCTCTGAAAAGGATGTTTAATGATTACATCCAATAATCCAGGGATATGCTGATTCCAGCAAGCATCAGGCACGAGACAGAAACAAAATCCCTGGACGGGGCATCAGCTCATTGAAAGGTGAACACAAGTATACACACAAAATAGTGTCATTTTAGTGTTACCAAATCCCCAAACCTTCATGACTTTGGAAGGAAAACAGAGCACACAGTGGAAACCCACCAGGAAAACATGCAAACTCCAGGCAGGGAACACCAGGGACGTGACTCCCTGTGAGGCAGCAATGCTACCGCTCCACCACCGTGCCGCCCCCACATGTGTAATTATTAACAGTATTCATTATTTAAATGAAGTTAATGATTTATCTGTAAAATGTAACATACTTTAATGCATTTCATCATGAAAGTGATATCAAGTATAAATCTAAGGATTCTAAATGTGCAGAATATCATAAATTTAATGTGTTAATTGTGGCGATGCTGCTTGCCACTGTTGTCAGTTCAGGAGAAAGCCAGAGAAGGTCATAGCGTCACTGGGTTGTTTTTAAGATTATGTTTAATTTTAATGATAAAATAAACAACGAGGTTAAAGTGAACATTTCGAGATTAAACCTGAAATTTCCACTTTAATCACAGAATTGACCTTATCACTGTGCCCTTAAGTTTTTTCTCAGTGGCTCAAATGCGCAGGCGTACATTCTGATACTGTTGTGAAGGTGCAAAAAAAGAAAAAAGATGGCACAGAAGATGGTATGTGAGACTTTTAAAATGTATCGTGCCACTACATTGGGGAATATGCGACACTTGATTATAAAAGCACCACAAATGCATTTGTAACTCGGCATTTTGCTTCACCACATGGAACCATTCATTAAAAACCGAAACACACACATCAATCCTGTAGGACCAGCAAAATGGTTTTCTGTCACATGTAGCTAGTAAACAGAGACTCTGATGTCACATTCCGACTTGATCACACTGCACCCCCTGACTTTTAGCTGGTACTGCAACTCGCGGTCATTTCTGAGGATGTGCTCAGAGGAAGTGTCAAGTGAACACTGGGAACATGTTGCTGCCATGATGCATGCACATACACGTTCTGAGCGTGAAATATACTGTAAACCAGCCCTAAGCCACCAAATGATGTGCCCAGATAAGTACAAGTCAGAGAGCTTTTGATTTTCTTTACTTCTATTTGCCATTTTTAACCAGCATCTGGCAGTCTAATCAATGCCAAGGAAGCCACTTGCCGGGAAACCAATAGTGAGAGGAGGTTTCAAGTCTCAGGAATGCTTCATTTTTATCTTTTGATGTTGCATGGCTGCTTCTTCCCACATGTCCTCCCAGAAGCGGGGGAGCAGAACAGTTATACAGATAACACGAGGAGGAAGTGATTTCAAGAGAGCTCCTTATCTTCCCTTGGCGCCAACTTAATAGTAAAAAAAATAAAAAACAGTGACCTCACAGAGTGCTTGGATTGAAATCTGTCAAAGGACATTATGGACATTTCCTAGAGAGGAATCTGACTCTGTAAGAATGAGAATATGTTGTGTTTACTCTGGCCTTTTGTGTCTGGGTCAGGATCTCCATACCCCTCCACCCCACCACAAACATACCAGTAGAGGAGAACTTGTAATTCATAGCCCTTACTTAAAATAACAGGAAGAATAAAAGCTGCAATGATAAGCAGCTTGGGTTGTGATGAGAAAGGTGATGTAAAAAGAGTACTTTCTTGCTTGCCTGATCGATTAGTTAATTGTTAATTGGAATATTGGACAATACTTTAGAAGTATTTTGTGATTGCTTTTTTAATTGATTGGTTAATTGATTCATTCTGAACAGGGGCTTTTATCAGAAGATTATTCAGCCCAGTGCTGCACATACAGAAGAGGGAGCACTGGAAATCTCACAAAGTGTTGAAGCAAAGCCCTCCTGGCCCACTGGATGTGCCAAATAGGTGACTCAATAGGGTGGCTCACTTTTCAATACTACATATCCCAGACAAGAATTTCACTCAATGAAATTTTTACTGGGTAGCATGTTTGCAAAGTGGTAGTGCTGCTCCCTTTCAACAAGGAGACTGGGTTTCTACCTGCATGACGTTTGCATGTTCTCCAACAGTCCACAAGTGTGTCCTCCCACTGTCCAAAGACATGCAGGTTAGGTGGATTGTGCACATGTTTGGGTCCACTTTGCACTGCACTGGCACCCTGTCCAAATTTTTCTTAGTCTTGGGCCCAATGTTTTCCCGAGGCTCCACCTTTCACCAATCTCTGGGGATAAGTGGGTCTGAAAATGAATGGATTGAATAGACAACCATTACTACTACCACTGTTTCAATCATGATAACTTTCTTCCAGTCATGTAGAGTTTGACATGTGGGTCAGATTGGTGCCCATTTAGCATTGCAACCTCAAATTACTTTTGCTGGCCATTGCCATGCTGCCTGACTAGATTATATTGTTTATGGAAACCACTTTGAAATTGTGAGTAAGGTACAGTAATGCAGCATACAAATGAGAAAATACTTCACATACAGGTAGTAGTATACACAAGGAAGAGTATTCAGGGGTGGCTAACTCTGACTCTTGAGATCTGCAGTAGCTGACGGTTTTTTTATTCCAACCCAGTTGCTTAATTAGAAGCCAATTCTCACCAATAACAGATCTTTAATTTAAATGTTTGTTAGTGTTTTAACTCTGCCATGTCAATTCATTCTTAATTCATAGCTTTTTTTTTTCCTTTCTAATGTATCATCCAAATGATTTGATGCTAAAACAGATGAGTAATTTTAATTTTCCTTCTGAGTACGTAATTAAACCAAACAGTGAATGATGAATGCACATGGCTGGAAATGGACACAAGCTAGATGTAGATCGGCTGGTTTCTTTTTTGTTGCCATCTTATTGTTAAGAAAGAGCAGTTAAAACAATGAATACAGTTGTTTAAGACTAAAATAAGCAACTAAGGATTAAAAATCTTCAAGTGAGACAACAAAAATGAAGCGGAAAAATGTCACTTGAGCAAAAAGTGTTACATAATGAATGATTTCTCATAAAGCACTTGGGTTGGAACAAAAAGTTGAAGCCACTGCGGCCCTCCGGGGCTGATGTTGCTCAGCTCTTATTTAAAGGGTCTGAGTCTTAAATAGCAAAATAAATTAAATGAAGTTAATCAGTAGCAAAACCAGTCACTAATTAAGAAGGCAGTCAGGATGAAAACCTGCAGCTACTTTGGCTTTCCAAATTCGTAAGTGACCACCCCTGGTATATAGATATGAATATTGAACAGTTTGTACAGATATATGGTATGTCTAAATACAGAGATCTTTATATATAATACGCTTACCGTGGCTGTCCGTTTGTCTGTCCAGGATTTTAAATCACCTGTAGCTCTCAAACCGTTTGATCGATTGACCTGAAATTTGGTACATACAGTATATACTGCGTGACGTCTAATATCCACTTTCGCGGTGATGATTGACCTCCAAGGTTAGTCCTCTTTTTATTTTAATTTTATTTTATTGTAGAATCAACTCTTGGCCGTTCTCTTCCCTGCCACCTTCACCATCATTTCCCCTACCTCTTCATATCTTAAATCATTCTTGAGGCAGATTGAAGACTTAAGTGCCAGCTTATGTGAAGAATTAAAGAAAATATACTAAGTAATTGCAGCATAAAAACAGACTTAATCAGTTTTAACGCGAAAAGATGCTGACAGAAGAAGAGAAGAAGCAGGTCGCTAGTGTGGAGAAAAGAAGAGCTGCTCAGGAAACAGCAAGGCATCAACATACAAAGAGTCTGAAAACTAGGAATGCTCAAGTCAAGTGTATTTGTGCGCTGTTACTGGTATAAACTTGTAAAGAATAGATGTATGTAAACAGGAGAAAATATGTATTGAATGAAGTCAGAAATTATTGATATTTTGAAAGGTATTGATATTTTGAAGGGTGCTCTACAGAGCTTTATGAAGCAAAGAGGATCATACTGAAAAACAACACATGGTAGTGGAACAGAATTAAAATAAATCCTCCATCCTCCCACTTGGCCTGAAATTATGCCTCGAAGGACATAATGGATTTTTACATTTGAAAGAAGTCATTTTTGCTGTTAAGAATTTTAAAGAACAAGTGGGACTTAAATCCATGTGTAGGTGTTATAGACTGAATGGCTGAATACTCCAAGCAAGCCTGGGCTGAGCTACAGTGTGTGCCCACCATACTGCTCTCCCACCCTAGTGCTTCAGACTCCACCTCGGTATCACATAGTAGCATGCTGCTGCCCTCTAGTGGTAGTTCCTATTTATTACCATTCTTAGCTTTCCCTTCTTTTCTCGCTGTTCAGGATGTAAATCCAGATTAAATCTACCCATTTCTGCTCATCAGAGATAGCTGTTGGGTCTATAACGTTATTAACAATAACAACTTCCTTTTGAAGAAAAGAGCATTTGCTTGATCACCTGGATTTATAAAATGCTTTGTGATGGTAATTGATGTGAAAACTGAAATACTTAATATTAAATCGCTTTGTAGACAGTGCCTGAAATGAAGAGCACTATTTCACATAAAGCTTGATTGATTCAGTGATTCAATCCATTTCTGTTCCCTTTGCAGCAGACCACAGAACCAGCGGTGTCCATTTCACGGATCAAAAGAAGGTGAGCAATTTTGTCTGAGCTGTTCCCTTTGAGGTGGGCTGCTAGAGGAGTCTGCTGTCTAACAAAAGCACTCAAAGATAAAAACTGACTGAAAAAAATACTTCTGCACTGGCATTTCTTTTCAATGTATAGAAATAAATGTGTCTTCAACCTTCACTTCCACTCTCTTTTCCCCGTCCTGTTCTTGGCATTCCATTTTACCTGCACTCAGATCTTAAGAATGAATAATTAATAAGATTAAAATTAAATAATGCTTGATTGACACATTTAAATTCATTAAATTTATCATGCATCTTAGAAATCACATTTGGTAATGTGGATGTTAAAGCACAATGCACACTGCACACTTGATGGCCGACATGTTATCTACAGTCTAGTGATGCACCTGCCTCTGATGTCCTGATCAGATCACATCACCCTCCTTTGTGCCACCTGCAAAACAAAAATGAAGAAGTGCACTGTAGCTTAGTACTTCTAGAATGCCTTGGAATGTTGTTCATTCTGGAAGGGTGCTATATAAAGCAAAAAACGAGTCTTTCAACATTCACTTATGAAGATCATATGTACAATTGTGTGGCTCAAGCATTCAAAGTCTTTATTACATTTTGGATTTTTTTTTTTCATTTCTAAATGCTGCAAAACTTAGTTTCTTCTTTGGGAATTACATTTCTGTTTCTGTTTTCTCTCACAGCTCCAGTCTCAGATATCCTTCAAGGAAAGAAGATAAGATGGGAAGACTGCAGCAGGTTAAAACAGACCCTTCTTGTGTGTCAGATAAAGAGAAGCCCATTAAGGGTGGTGGGGGGTTTGGCTGTGGCTGGATTGGGGGGATGATAGTAAATAGGGATTGTTATGTGAAGAATATCTACATATCTAGAACATCTATAATATTTACAATAACATAGCCAAGGGGTCATATCATACATGTCACTGTCTCACCACCAAACATCTTCACTCCTCTTCAGTGTGTTATTCTCCATTTTATACAAAGCTGTGCCTATTCTAGTAATAGCGTGTTGATTAGACATGCAGATAAGAGCTTCACTGTACTCTCTACATGTGCCAATACTACTACTAGTACTACTACTAATAATACTAGTATTTACACCGTGCCCCATGCCTCAGTGGTAGAGCTCAGGACCTATACAGGTTTATGCTCGAATTTATCAGACTTGCTGAGTTGATGGGCCTGATGGGATACTAACTCTTCTCTTCCCAAGTATAATAATGTAATGGTGGGTCTTACCAAAGACTAACCAGATCATCTTCTGATTAACACTTTAGACAAAGGACTTCAAGGTCATGCTATTATTCATCAAGCCATCTACTGCTATGTGACACCAATACATTCCTTGTTATGTTCTTATTACACAAAGTCCGGGTCACCATTATTGACGCCCTTTCATTTTTTGCATAACTTGTGGAATATCTTCAGAAATAAATGGAACATACCAAATTTGTATCATCAGAATATTTTAATTGGATATACAGAGTTCATCCATCCATTATCCAACCCGCTATATCCCAACTACAGGGTCACGGGGGTTTGCTGGAGCCAATCTCAGCCAACACAGGGCGCAAGGCAGGAAACAAACCCCGGGCAGGGTGCCAGCCCACCGCAGGGCAATATCCAGAGTACTTTAACCAAAAAACATTATTGTTCAGCTTACATTAGTGGCCAAAAGTTTTGATAGTGACACAAATGTTGTACTTTGTGAACTTTGCTGCTTCAACATTTTCAGATTATTTTTAACATTTCTATGGGATAATGAAGAACAATTATAAACATTTTGCATGTTTCAAAGGCTTTTATTGGAAAATACATCACAATTATGTGAAGAAACAATATTTACAGTGTTGATCCTCCTTTATAACTTCTGCAATTCGCTCTGGGATGCTGGATATCAACTTCTGGGCCAGATCCTGACTGATGGTGATCCATTCTTGCCTTTTTAGAGTTAATAACAATTTGCAGGCTTCTGCTTGTCCACCTGCATTTTGAGAACTGATCACAGGTTCTAAATGGGATTAGGATCTGGGGAGTTTCCTGGTCATGGGTCCAAGTGAATGTTATGATCACAGAGGCACTTTTGCCTTGTCACATGGTGCTCCATCATGCTGGAAAACACACAGCATGCAGAATTTCAGTCCGTCCTTGATGTTTTGCTTGGAAAGAAGTGGCTTTTTTGTCCAAAAGTCTTAACCTCACTGTGCATGCAGATGCTCTCACACCCACCTGCTGGCAGTACTGAGAAAACTCTGCACTGCGGGAAACTCAATTCTGTAGCTGACTCCTCAGGAGAAGATGGTCCTGGCTCTTGCTGGACACTTTTAGCTGATCATTTTGTGCCCGGGCCAAAATAAGTGAAAATGGGTTTTTGTGATAAAGTTAACTTTTTATGCTAATAAAGCTCTTGGCAATGAATTAATATGCATCTGATCACTCTGCATAATAATATTAAAACAATGTGAATTGCCACCATAAAAACTGAAGCCGCAAATTTAGCAAAACACGAAATTTGTGTCACTGCTAAAACCTTTGGCCTCTATTGTACATGTAGTAATTTCAAAGAAGAAATAGGACATGGATAGCAATAAAGGTGCCCCTCCTTAATATTTGGTTGCACAGCCTTTGGCCACGATTACTGCCTCCAAACGATTTTTGTAGCCATCTATAAGCTGCTTGCACCTGTCAGTTGGAATTTTCTCCCACTCTTCTTTTGCAGTTTGTTCAAGCTCTTGAATGTTTGCAGGATTCCTTTCCCCAGTTGTAAAATTCAGCTATTTCCATAGATTTTCAATGAGATTGAGATCAAGATTCATTGCTGGCCAGTTTAAAATGGCCCAGTATTTCCTTTTCAACAATTCATGTGTGCTTTTGGATGTGTACTTTGGATCTTTAACTTGCTGGAGACTCACAATCTTCGACTCAAACCTAGTTTCCTTACACTGGGTGACACAATGGTTTCATGATTTCTGTCATATGGTCAAGGCCTCCAGTACCAGAGGTAGCAAAGCAACCCCATAACATTATCGATTCTCCACCATGCTTAACTATAGGTAGGGTGTTTTTGTCTTTCTAAGCTTCATTTCGCCATTTATAAACACATTGCTGATGTGCATTGCCAAAAAAGCTGTACTTTGGTTTCATCTGTAAACAGAAGGATTGTGGTTTGTCCTGGTACTCTCTGGCAAAGATCTTTCTTTTGATGCCTTTTCTTCAGCAGTGGGGTCCTCCTTGGCCTTTGCCCATAAAGCCCTTTTTGGTGTAGTGTGCGGCATATGTTACATGCTTCTTTCTGCAGAAATCAGTTGATGTTTCCTCTTCCATTTCTCCACATAAAGTCTCTTTATTGTTGTTTTCCCCCTGTTTCTTAGTACAATTTAACTTGCAGGAGTAAATGTATTATAGTTGGAAGTTACTAAGAGGCTAAGGAGGATGGACTTAACATATTGTGATGGAAGCCATTACATATCTGGTTTAGTTGGGCCACTGGGTGTACCAAGAGGTGATGTTCCCCAATTAACCTAACCTAAAGTGATGGAGTTTCTCCCATCTTGTACCTCAGCTGTGAGATGTGAAGCTATGACCACACCACCCATATGTCCATGAATACAGGGCAGCACAGCCACCATAAATATCAGTGTGCCACACAGCAACAGCAACACAATAAGGCAAGCAGACTATTTAGAAGGTGTTGTGATCTCTTGCAGGATTCAAATGGCAAGGAAGAATCAACAGCACCTTTCCAGAGGAAGTAAGTACAGTAGAGTGTTTATTAGAACTTCATTTTCTAACAAAATGAAAAAGAGATGTTCTCGACGCATACTGAACATAATCCACAGAGAAAATTAGTTTGAACTCATGTATTTATTGTTACCTCTTTTGGCAGCACCAAGCTTCGGATCTCCTCAAGAACCATTGAAGAAAAGCTGGAAAGACTGGCTATGGCTGCACAGGTATGAGCCTGGAATCTAAATAGGAAGGAAGATGAGTTTGTGAAGGAAGTGTGCTGTACCCTCTGACTTTCCATGTCATTATAAAGGATCTAATTGTTTTCCTATTTTCTGGAGACTATCAAACATCAGTAGGCAAATGTATCACTCTTGTCAGGTCATTTCAGCAGCGATGAATCCGGAGTCTCAACTGTTACCTTGTGTTGTTTGGAGGAGACCATGAGAAATGCTCCTGAGGTGGTCTTCTCGTCTTCTTTTGTCCTTTAGAAGAGACCATACCAAATAAACAGGTGCTTTAGCAGCCATTACTTTCAATTTAGTTTTTCTAAACAGGTTTAATCTCCCTCAAGTGCAATTCAACAAACATGCTGGAGTACCAGATGACTCTATTCAGTAATTCTATTCATTTTTCTAATGCTATTTGAAAGAGACCATGGACCAAGGTGTTTTCTGTCTATTCCTGAGTAGTGAATTGCGTTGTGGTTCCCTTCACTGATTCAATTACTTTAAACTACCCAGTTAAGTCATTTGATTCATTTAATTCATTAGATTCACCACTAGGTTTCACTAGACAGGACTGGGTGTGCAGCACAACACAATATAGTGCTGCCATAGTCAGTCCTTATTAATACATAACTCATATGAGGGGGTGGCTCATTTGAAAAAGAACACAAATGAGGGCATGATGCACTTCAGTGGAACTGTGAGATTCAATCTTTCCATAGCTTCTACATTAAAGTGCATTGGTAATGATTCAGCTTGAACTCAAAAGAATTGGTGAACAAGAACGTCGCTTTTGAGTAATCAGTCTGTTTGAGAATCACTTGAATGGGAATTGTGTCACTCATTTGTGGGTAATTATTCAGTCTAAACTCTCAAGAAACAGTAAATGGTGTAAGGCTGGGTGCAGATAGTGAGTCGTAAAAAGTCTGGGATAGGGTACAGGACAACAACAAATAATGTTTTATAAAACAAAGTTTTGTGTGGCTGTAATTTAAATTATTGCATTTATTTTGCTCTTTTTTATATATGGAAGTCTTCCTAACAGGAGTTACTGTAGTACATGTTAATATAAACATGCTCAAAGAATCATGAGAATTGTGAACCCGATGAGCTTTACTTTACTGTTAGATATGTATCTGAAAAATAATAAAAGCTAAAAACATCACACATTTGCCTTAGTCCTAGTGTCACACTCAGCTGAATTGATTTGTGGGCACACGTTGTTCAAAAACAATGATTTGTTCACGAATCGACTATCACACTGAGCAGAACCCTAAGGACATGGAACAGGCCACCTTTATCATGGTCAATCTATGACCAAGAACAGTTTTCGTACCTACTGGTTTGCCTCATAAGAGTCTGAAATATTCCAATGTTCCTAATGTTCTTCACAGGTGAACGGTGACATCTGAGTGTGGCCTGGTGTTGTTAAGGAGACTTTTTGAGAGTTTCACAGTGGTTTACTGGATACACTGATATACATTGATGTACATTGATAGTTATTTGTACTCGCATTGTGTTAGTGGTATTGAGAAAGTTGCTGATATCTTAAGAAACCAAGACAGGCATCCTGTATTCTACAGACCCTTACGTTTGTTGAAAGCAACTCCATATCCTGATCTCCACTTCAAAGAAGGTGATGTATATCTCCCCCAAAACATCTTTACTGTATGTAACAGTTTCTGAGAATCCAAGGCTGTGAGTTATGGCTATGGTAGACTAGCAGCATTCATTTGCTTCTTGAGTCCACAGTTGCTTTTGTTCCACCTCAGTGGATACCATACAGTGCATTTCCTCCGATGTGTGGTCCAGTGACTTGCTTTAATTCCATTCTATACTTTTTTAGTGGTGTTTACCTTTGAACAGGAATTGTGTAACTCATTATTCAGTCTTAACTCTCAAGAAGGACAGCAAGGTGGTGACAGAATCTGTGATTTTTTTTTTTGCAGAAATCAGAACTGGTGAAATCCCCAACCATAGCTCACAAAGAGTTTTACCTCCCTGCTGATGACATTGCAAGAAAACGTGACATTTTTGAGAGAGAAGCCACAGGCGCAGAGAATAGCAGTGGAAGCAGTAGCAGGAAGGTAAGCATATCTTGCTTTTAGCATGGCCTTTATTATCTTTTATCATCACTACCAGTCCCATAGCTCCTGCTATGATGTCCCTGCTGCTTTCATTCCAACTTGTTTCGGAATCAGTAGCCACTTTAACAATTTATGCTGTGATGATCCTTCCAATTCCAAAAATATTGATGGAATCTTTAGAGTTCTCCTTTACTAATTGTTTTGGTGTGAGGCACGCATGGTTATTTCTGTGTCTCTTGAACTCTGCAGTGGATTAGCCTTATTAAGATTCTTCTTTTTACCTTTTTAACAATTAGGTGAAAAAATATCATAGGAAGAAACAATAATGCATTTGGGCTTGGATGTGCAGAGGGTCTCAGTTAGAATGAAAGTCTTATGGTAGTATAGATTTAGAATGAAAGGGGCTGCAGTATTGTTACCATAATGGGCATGACACTCATCCCTTGGATGGAGCTGCTAATTCTTCCATCTCCCCAGAAGAATGATTAAAATTTAACAAAACTTTAGTATTTGCTTTCCTACTTTCATTCACATTGTGAGATGCTGACTGCATAACCTGTCAAGTGCCTTCCTCTGTTTCTGTGTTTTCACAGGAGAAATTTGGATTTGCTAAAGGAATCTCAGAGAGGATCAGCCAGTGGGTAGCTAAAACACAGAGTTCCCAGACAACAGTTGGCTCCAAGGTAAACATCAAAGAGTGTTCTGTTTACTTGAAGTAAAATTGGACCTGAAATACAGATCCAGCAGCACATCTGATGTAAGCTCCATCCATCTACTTCGTATTTCATAGCAAACATGAGCACAAAGCAGTTGTGATGGGTGCACCGACTATAAGAATAGTTGTGGCACCAGCTAGGCTTTCCTGTTTAATTGTTGACATCTGAGCCATAGAAAAATAAACAAAAATTATGTTTTACTTTCACACTTTATACTCACAAGCAATAGTGAAATAAGTACAAAATTGGCCAACTTAAATAAAGCAAATAACATGCTGTGTTAAAAGAAGCTCCATCTATTTTGCCATTTGGTTCCAGAATGAGTTGCCATCCTCAGGGGGTGGTCCTTTTATATTGTGTTCATACTGGAAAGGGCAGAGTCATCTTGGAACTGAAGGCAGGTGCAAAGTGTCTTCTTTGGGCTACCTGTCGGAATTGTGTAAAGAAAAGAAGACAAGGTTAGCGACATTGTCTCCTCTTATTGCTGACTGCTTGGCAGAATCAGGAAGATGACCCAGAGGTGACATAGTCAACACATTTACAATACAACTCACACATGTGAAAACTGTGACGATGACAAGCAAGCAGAGTGCAGATGTGCTCGCCACCAAAAAAAAAAAACTACAGTTGGCCATGTGTAGTGACCCAGTGTCTTATTGCTACATTATAAGGCAAACAGTAGAAAAGAGAAGCAAACAAATCCTTCTCTTATTACTTCCATTTACACACGTGCACATTTCATATTGATGGATTTAAACCACGTTTCTCTTTATAAACAGAGAGATGTCAAAGCAGCCCAATGACATACCAGGCAGTGTTGTTGTTCCATAGTGCTTGTTCACTGGTTCAGCTTCCAGCACAATTGCCTTCTGTGTGTACTCGGCATGTTCCCCTCATGTTTATTTGGTCTTCCTCCTAAATGGCCCTGGTTTACTCCTGCTTTCCAAAGCCATGATGTTAGACTGATTGGCAACCAAGGCAAACAAAAGTATGAACCTGAAAGGACCCTTCAGAGGGCTATTGTGCCATAAGGTCTTTGTGTCACTGATTCTGATAAAATTGGGTTTAGAAAATGGAATTGATGAAAAAGAGAACAAAAGTAAAATATGATTTACAATCAACACACATACAGTTGTGCTTGAAAGTTTGTGAACCATTTAGAATTTTCTATATTTCTGCATAAATATGACCTAAAACATCATCATATATTCACTCAAGTCCTAAAAGTAGATAAAAAGAAACCAGTTAAACAAATGACACAAAAATATTATACTTGGTAATTTATTTATTAAGGAAAATGATCGAATGTTACATATTTGTGAGTGGCAAAAGTATGTGAACCTTTGCTTTCAGTATCTGGTGTGACCCTCCTTTGCAGAAAAAGCTGCAACTAAACGTTTCCGGTAACTTTTGACCATTCCTGCACACCGGCTTGGAGGAATTTTAGCCCATTCCTCTGTACAGAACAGCTTCAACTCTGGGATGTTGGTGGGTTTCCTCACATTAACTGCTCGCTTCAGTTCCTTCTACAACATTTCAATTGGATTAAGGTCAGGACTTTGATTTGGCCATTCCAAAACATTAACGTTATTCTTCTTTAACCATTCTTTGGTAGAACGACTTGTGTGCTTAGGGTCGTTGTCTTGCTGCATGACCCACCTTCTCTTGAGATTCAGTTCATGGACAGATGTCCTGACATTTTCCTTTAGAATTCTCTGATATAATTCAGAATTCATTGTTCCATCAATTAAGGCAGGTCCAAACCATGATACTACCACCACCATGTTTCACAGATGGGATAAGGTTCTTATGCTGGAATGCAGTGTTTTCCTTTCTCCAAACATAACGCTTTTCATTTAAACCAAAATGTTATATTTTGGTCTCATCCATCCACAAAACATTCTTTCAATAGCCTTCTGGTTTGTCCATGTGATCTTTAGCAAACTGCAGACGAGCAGCAATGTTTTTTTTGGAGAGCAGTGGCTCTCTCCTTGCAACCCTGCCATGCATACTGTTGTTGTTCAGTGTTCTCCTGATGGTGGACTCATGAACATGAACACTAGCCAATGTGAGAGAGGCCTTCAGTTGCTTAGAAATTACCCTTATTCCTTTGTGACCTCGCTGACTATTACACGTCTTGTTCTTGGAATGATCTTTGTTGGTCGACCACTCCTGGGGAGGGTAACAATGGTCTTGAATTTCCTCCATTTGTACACAATCTGTCTGACTGTGGATTGGTGGAGTCCAAACTCTTTAGAGATGGTTTTGTAACCTTTTCCAGCCTGATGAGCATCAACAACTCTTTTTCTGAGGTCCTCAGAAATCTCCTTTGTTCATGCCATGATACACTTCCACAAACATGTGTTCTGAAGAGCAGACTTTGTTAGATCCCTGTTCTTTAAATAACACAGGGTGCCCACTCACACCTGATTGTCATCCCATTGACTGAAAACACCTGACTCGAATTTCACCGTCAAACTAACTGCTAATCCTAGAGGTTCACATACTTTTGCCACTCACAAATATGTAATATCTGATCATTTTCCTCAATAAATAAATGACCAAGTATAATATTTTTGTCTCATTAGTTTAACTAGTTTCTCTTTATCTACTTTTAGGACTTGAGTGAAAATCTGCTGATGTTTTAGGTCATATTTATGCAGAAATATAGAAAATTCTAAAGGGTTCACAAACTTTCAAACACAACTATACATTGAGCAGGCAGGAGCCGAACCTGTGTTGAAACAAAATGTAAAAATACTAAAATCCATGTCTTGAGTCAGTGTGCTATGTGTTATGATTATCCATGTTGTCAGTTTTTTGCACACTTATTTAAGCCTTTTTTCTTATTAGTTATTTCCCATTATGGGGTTTCAGAAGCAGTGGGTATGAATTTTGGATTTAGTTTTATAGCAGAATTTTAGTTTTTAGAAGTTATTTTTCCCAGGTCACCCCAATTTTGTATTGTCTAAATGTCATGACTACAGTTACTAAGGAATGTGGTGTTGGAAGTAACATGATTAACGACATCAGCACGTTGCTATAAGGGTCCATTCACACCTAAGTGTTTTTCTGACTTTTTACCACTAGACCAGAACGCTCCTAAACCGCTTGTAAAGTTTTGTGCCATTATTTTCAATGACACTATTCACTGCTAAGCATTTTTGCAGCAAGCAGTTTAATAATCTCCCATATGCAACAGTTTTTAAGTGTTTTCCATTGAAATCAGTGGTAGCGCTCATAAAATGCTGGTTAAAAAAACAAAAAAAAAAGCATTTTTGAAGCATTTTTACAGGAAGTCACTTACTTTTCCTGGATGAGCAATGAGTGAAGCAGCTCATCGAAACTAGAATATAAAAAAGCTGGTGTTGTAGTTTACACATGTGCTTTGGTCATCTAGTGACGGCCATTAAGGAGGGGGTCAAGTACACATGGATTTTGCAATCAGGTGACAAGATCTGAACAAAAGGTATACATTTAGTTTTAAATCAAGTTGAAATTTAGTAAGATTAGTAGAGATGTTTTAACATACAGGCGGAGTGATAGCATAGGTTCTGCTTATACATTTCTGGGCTGATCAATATTAGTGAATGTGCATAGCTGTGGATGACTACTTGTTCTAATACTGAACAATAATTCACACTCCTTAAAAATAAATAGATAGTTATTTATAGGCTTTTATCATTGGATTGCATGTAGCACACCCTTTTTTGATTGGCTGTACAGTTGTGCTTGGTAAAGGACAGACTTACCATCCACCATGTTTGCTTCTTGCCATACTCCCAGTGCTGTTCAGTCCTTCTCACTGGATTGTTTCAATTGCTTCAACTCTTCCTTAGTTGCTGTCACATGCCAGTCACATTACATGTGTGCACCAGCAGCAACATTTTTTTTGAGAAATTACACTTTTTTTTGTTGGGAAGCATTGTAGTTGACTCCCAAACATACATGTGTCACTCTAAATATATATATACTAGGGGTTCCACACCAGCTCGCTTTGCTCTACAACCCCCCCACCCCGCCTCCACTCGCACTAGCCACTTAGCATCTCTGCTGCTTGTGTTGTGAAGAGGGGGGCTGAACGCACCCCAAGGAGACATGGCACACTTCTCCAAAACCCCCTCTTAAATGGTGAAGCAATGGGAAACAAATGCAGTTTTTGTTTTACCTCCTCTTTGCTCGATCAGCTGCTGGCTTGCTGCTGCTGCTGCCGTGCCACATGATCAGCATCCTGCGCGGCACTTCAGACATTTAAAAGAGTGTAAAGGAGCTGTCCCACTCTTTGTCTTTAATTTCCGGCCCCGGGCGTGGTTAAATCTCTTGGCATATACTGTATATGTAGGCTTTAAAATAAACCAGATTTAAAGCGTTACAAAATATGTGACATAAAAAGTCACATAAAATCATTGCACTTTTAGGCTTAGGATTTTATATATATATTTTTTTATATATATATTTTTTATAGGATTGACATATATATATATATATATATATATATATATATATATATATATATATATATATATATATATATATAGTATTTATCTACTCTTTATATATAAAATCTTATATATATATATATGTATATATACTGTATATATATATATATTTCACAACATACATAGAACACAATCTTCTCATCTCAAACCCACCTCTTGATCCAGGTCACAGGAGGCCGCAGCCTATCTTGGCTACACTATGTACAATGCAGGAATCCACCCAGAATAAGAATCTAGTCGTTCAATGTAAATCAGTTTGAAGTCTCCTATCAAATAATCTTTGAGATGTGGTAGACAAATCATAGTATTCAGAGAAAAACCAGGAACATGAACAGATTGTTACAACTCTACAAAGACAGCAGCCAGAAAGAGGATTTATACCCAGGACAATGGATCCTCCTGCTTTCATAACACATTATTGAAATTACCAAGAATTTTTAAAGTTCAGATTTATTTCTCAGACAAAGATATTTTTTCATGCTTTTTGTACTTTTAATGACACAAATGATATGAAACATTCCCAAATCTTCAGAACATTCTAAACTCTAGAAAAGCTCTGATGTGGTTTAAATAAGCGCTGAAGTGTAAATCGGGGTGCCGGCTTTCATTCAGTGCAGAAGATTATATTGTATGGTGGCTATGTTCTCCTTCTTGTTGGTCTTGCCTTATAACTCCAGCACTTGTCTTGTTGATGGTTCCCTTGAACTTCCTCTTAATGAATTTGATGAGCACAAGTTGGGCTTACTGTTCTTTTCTTGCTGCAGGACTACAGCAAGGGTGATGTCTCTAGGAAACGCAACATCTGGGAGGACAAAGGGGAGAGTCAAAATAAGCAGTGACACCTGCTTTGGTGAGTGGTGCAGTCAGTGATCCCTTCAGCATTTTTGTGCAACCAGCCCGCAATTTGTACAGGGGTGGATTGGGATTAGAAATACAATTAGAGCTGCCATGTTTCTCCTCCTTTAGGCCAATGCAGTAAGTCAGGGGGTTTAATGGAGGATCATTCAGGGTGCACTCAGTTACACTTTCAGGGTCACTGTGGTGTTTCCTATTTTTTTAATATGAGCTGACTGGTTTAGTGGTCAAGGCCTAAAATTACTGGTTTAACATACTTCCCTCTGGGATAATAAAGTCTGCCTAAACCTAAACATGCATAATTTCACTGGTGTGCACATGCATCAGTAAGGGCAAGCAATCAAAATTAAAGACACTTCATAAAAGAGAGTGTTATGGTGAGGTCCAGCTCTTCCTTAACTCTAATGTTGGGTTGTTTTTCAGATCACGCAAGATGGTGTGCAGAAGACTCACGCTCATAAGTGCACTGTGGTACCAGAGGGCAGAAAGCTGTTCCACCTTGCATGTCTTTGGCACTTTAACTTACACAATTAGTAGTCATTTAATAGTTATTTCTGAGCGTCTGGCACAAGGTGCTTTATTACAGCTGACCACAAAGTGGCCCCTCACCAGCTTATTCCTAAAATATGATTAACCATTCTCATCACCTCCAATGTCTTATTTCCTTATGGAGTGCTGAAAGAAAAGCCTCTCAGAGTTTCAGGAACCCTTCAGATGCAAAATGGGCACAGCGAATGAATGGCATTGACTCAAAGGAACAGAAAGAAAAATGGAGAGCACAGCACTGAGTAAAACTAGCATCAGCAGACCATGGTTCACTCATTGAACTGTAGAAAGGGTCGACTCATTCTTGCACCCTCAAACATCTCATATTTGGGCCTAAGATTCCTACTGGTTCACCATTATACATTGTTACAAGATGGTCTCAGGTCTGAGTTAAGGGGTTATTATACACAGCAGAATCAGGTGTTACCTCCTGTTGGTCTTGATTATTTCTGGACTATGGACCAGGTCTCAAGGAATCCCTGTTGTGTGTAATAACCTAGTTGTTTTGTAAAATTTGAGGCCACTTCATTGCACTCTGCAGACGTTCTGTAACTCATGGTGCTCCTAGTGATATACTAAAACTGTATGTTTAGGGGGGGCAAACCAGGTGACCAGTAAAGCCTCAAAGAAATTCACTTCTGTGACGCCATCTTTGTACCCGAGTGGTTTGCAGGCTATAAGGCAAAGCTGAGGTTGTGTCCCTAGCCTGAGACCTCCAAAGGACCATTACTGCTTGAAGGTGGTATTGCTCTTCTCTCTTTCTAGGTCTGTGATTAGGAAGCTTTGGTGTGCCTGAATGTTCTGAACCATGCAATCACTCCCAAGGAAACCTTGCCTTAAAAGAGATGCTATTGTAATGTACAAGCTTACTGTGACATTTTTTAAAGAATAAAATTATTCAAATGCATGATTGTCTTTGTAGTGTTTTTGCTTTTTAGGACTATCAGTCAAAAGCACCTGGGGGGCTCTGTATTCTTAAACTCAACATAATAGTGGGCTTAGAATTAGTTTGGGGGTTTGAACACCTTTTATATAACAGAAATCTACAGCAGCGTTTCTTAACCTTTAAGTATTTGCGACCCGAGTTTTCATAACAGTTTTAATTAGATGCCCCTTACTAACATTTTTTAACTCTATATATGAAATGTAGATGCATATTTTATTATACCTACTTAACTTTTATCGACATTTATTTAACTCTATATATTTATTGTTCTAGTATCAGAATGTAGTTTAAGTTAATTTGTTTTGGTTTCAACAGATGTTTTTTTTCATATTTTTGATTTTTGCTTTCTTTTTTTCACATCTTTGTGCCCCAAATTAGCCCTTTTCTGTTACTTGTGATAGATTATCACACTGATGCCCTCCAGGGGATCACATCATTAGGTGACTGACAGGTGGAGAACCACTGATCTACAGTTAGAAGTCAAGAAGACAGAAAATCCAAAATGAAGTCACTTAATATAATTATGTGGCATACGATCTTTCCAGGGTTGAAATTCTGCAGAGTGGATTGGACACCATTTTACAAAAAGAACATCAGTCAGCTCAGGATGTTGTTGATGAAGGAGAAAAAGACTTCTCTAGTGCCTTCAACACCATCCAACCTCTGCTCCTTAGGGACAAGCTGACAGAGATGGGAGTAGATTTATACCTGGTGGCATGGATCATGGACTATCTTACAGACAGACCTCAGTATGTGCGTCTCAGGAACTGCAGGTCTGACATTGTGGTCAGCAACACAGGAGCGCCGCAGGGGATTGTACTTTCTCCGGTCCTGTTTAGCCTATATAAATCATACTTCCAATACAACTCGGAGTCCTGCCACGTGAAAAGGTTTGCAGACAACACTGCTATTGTGGGCTGCATCAAGAGTGGGCAGGAGGAGGAGTATAGGAAACTAATCAAGGACTTTGTTAAATGGTGCGACTCAAACCACCTACAACTGAATACCAGCAAAACCAAGGAGCTGGTGGTGGATTTTAGGAGGCCGAGGACCCTCATGGACATTCATGTGTCTCAAGTTCCTTCAGTAGTGATTTAGGGCAGCGAGGTGGCAAAGCACAGAAAGAACAAGTGAGGAAGGCTGAAAGGGGTGACTGCTGCTGTCTCCATGACCTGTCATGTGTCACTGGCACTGTTCACTTAACACTGCTCCTTGGCGGCCTCATCAAGTCCCCTGATTTGGTTATCACTTTACCTATAAATAGACCATATTGAGTGCTTAGCTACATTTGTCACGTGGCACATGGAATATTTAAAGTCACTGGGAGAACAAAAATTTAAGTTGCTGCCACTGGCTTTCTGGGAACACTGCTGCATTCTCTGCTTGGAAAAGGTAAGTAATGTCTCAGAGAAGAAAGATCATACCGGCACTAAGCCTGAAGAAACAGAATGGCAAACTAGCAAACCTTTGTCTGTTTGTAAACTACACTTAGAGACTGACAAGCCAGCTTCATTCAGTTGGTATGACAAGTAAGCAAAAGATGTGAACCGACAAAGTGTCTCCAGATCCAGATCATAAGCGGGTTGGTGTGAAGGAGGACAGGCTCAGTGTCTTTAGTACCATGCCAGTGATGACCTAGCAGTTTTTTGGTAGGTTGGTGTTCATTCTTTAAGTCTGTTATTTGAAGACAAACAGGTTGAGTAAAATTCCTGTGCTGAGCCGTCTTGATAGATGATGACAATACAATGCTGAGGTACTTACAGGTTCCTTATCAGTCTGTGGTGAGTAAGTAGATATTCATTATGGTTAATTGTAACCAAAAGAATTGTCAGGCAGGTAACCTGAATGTTACTGTGCTGAGCTGGTGTATCAAGTTAGGTGAATAAAGATTCATGAGCTATGCTTGGCCTAATAGCCTGTTCTTCTTGACATTATTCTAACGATTCAAAATTGCCATTGTGCCTGCAGACTCTGTAGTGAGTTATTACCCCATTTTTATATTTGTTTTGGATCAACTCATTGTTGGCTCGGCTACAAGACATTGGCACAGTTTGTTAGTTCTGCTGCCTCATTGATCCAATGACAAAATCTGCACTTGCGTGTGGCACCAGCACATTCTCACTATGCTGGCCACATCCTCAGATAAAGACTGGTTAGTAAGTTAACTGGTGATTTGTGTGTGAGCTGGCGGCGATGTGATGGAGCTGAATCCTGTCTGCTTTTATTTGAGATTTTTTTAATTAAAGATGGCTAGTTAGTGACGAGCACACATATAGCTTAAACAGTTGAAGAGCTGTTGTCTTTGTAACTCATAGTGAATTGCCTTCAGGTTAATAAAAAAGTGATAGAAAAAAAAACTTTTTATGCTAGAAAGTGAACTAAAATTAATCAAGATTAAGATACTTCTGTGCACTAAATATCATGGAAGGTATGCAATAAGTGACAATAAGTGATAATTGTGAATTTCACAGAGATGTAAAATGCACATTATTTTTAACTAGCTGAAATACCCAGCGTTGCCAGAGAGGAAAATAAAGTGTTTTTTTTTTTAATTGTTTGAGAAAAACATAATTAAAAAAACACAACTTTAAAAATAAATTAACAAACAATAAAGACTCACTTATGTCATTGTCTGGCGGCCTTGTATGTATGTTATCCAGTTGACACTCAGAACTGGCCAAGTCTATTTAATTTGAAAAGCAACAGGGGGGCGGTGGTGCTCAAACATAAAGAACTTTAAAAATAAAAATAAATTAAAAAAACGATAAAGTCTCACTAATGTGCTTGTTTTGCGGTCTTGTATGTATGTTATCATCCATGTGACGCTCGGAACCGGCCAACTCTATTTAATTTGAAAAGCAAGAGGGGCACGGGGGTGCTTAAACATAAAGAATGGTGGCAGTTGCCTGCTATATACTAACTGTGTATACCTGTGCTGTTAAAAGCACAGGATCCTAGAAAGTATGGAAATCGTCAGAACTTCTCTGGGCATCTCTCTGCTATGAGGATTCGTGTTGATGACATGCTTGCATTGTTTGTGCTTTAGCAGCTAAGCGACTGTCTTTCTTCTGAGGTTTCCTTTTGCTGGTGTCCCGGCCTCGCATGCGTATCCTTGGAGCTGGATCCCTCACCCCGACTCTACGTCTCACTTCCGGGCTGGACAGAGACACACACTTCCACGCGTAGACATTTATAATATAAGATATATATATGGCTGTTCGAGTCACAGAGACAGTATGAGTCCCAAAAATAGTTGGGATGCCAACTGGGCCAACTCTATTTTATTTCAGAAGCAACAGGGGTGCAGTGGTGCTCATACATAAGGAATGCTGGCAGTCACCACCAGTTCGCCCTCTGGTGGTCGATCTGAGTGCCAACTGGATGATAACATGCATACAAGACCACAAGATCACCCCCCACCCTACCCAGAAGGGGGTGGGTTAGGGTTGATTTCACCGTACAGTATTTTTAGTTGACCAATGAGGAACATGTGTAGCAAGTTTCATGAAAGTCGGTCCAGCCGTTCGGAAGTGATGCTAGAACATATATACATACACACATTGACTTTTATATATATATAGATTTCTGAGACAGCACCTAGAGCACTCGAGTGACATTTCTCATGAAATGATGAGTTCAGTAACCATGAAGTGTGTCATCAAAATTAGGATTATGGGAAAAGGAGTCTTCATGGAGTATGAGAAAAACAGTTCCAAGGGTGTAATTAAGAAGGCAATATAGTAACAAGAATAGCGTAACACAAAAAGAGTCTTTGTTAGGCACTTATAACATAACAACAACTGACTAACAGATGCACTATAGGTAGCCACACTTAAACTGTTGTCACTGGTGCTTTGCAAAACATACTATGGACCAAACAAAGTGTCCTACAAAGCTGTAGGTGACTGAGATATGTGCTCTAGTTAGCCCCTATTCTAAAGTTTCATCACTGATACAGTCAGTCATTTTCTAACCCACTTAGTCCTGAACAGGGTCATGGTGGTCTGCTGGAGCCTATCCGAGCTAGGAAAGGCCACAAGGCAGTAACAAACCCCAGATGGGGTGCCAGTCCATCATTAGGCATACACACACGGGACAATTTTAAGAAATGACAATCTACCAAACCTGCATGTCTTTGGACTATGGGAAGAAACACACATAGACATGGGGAGAACATGCAAACTCCATACAGGGAAGACCTGGGACATGAACCCCGGTCTCCTTACTGTGAGGCAGCAGCACTACCACTGTGCCACCCATCACTGATGCATTGTATTTTAATTATGACAGAACAAATGCTTTGTCTGGGTCACTGTTTAGTTGACACATACCATCCATCCATCCATTTTCCAACCTGCTGAATCCAAACACTGGGTCGCAGGGGTCTGCTGGAGCCAATCCCAGCCAACACAGGGCACAAAGCAGGAACCAATCCTGGGCAGGGTGCCAACCCACCACAGGACACACACAAACACACCCACACACCAAGCACACACTAGGGACAATTTAGAATCGCCAATCTACCTAACCTGAATGTCTTTGGACTGTGGGAGGAAACGGGAGCGCCCGGAGGAAACCCACGCAGAGAACATGCAAACTCCACGCAGGGAGGACCTGGGAAGCGAACCCAGGTCTCCTAACTGCGAGGCAGCAGCGCTACCACTGCGCCACCCATCACTGATACATTGTATTTTAATTATGACAGAACAAATGCTTTGTCTGGGTCCCTGTTTAGTTGACACATACCATTAGCCCCTATTCTAACGTGTTGTTGCTGGTGCTTTGCAAGCCATTTTAGGACAAACTATGTCTTTGTTAAGCTCTGGTTACATAACAGCAAGTGACTAACAGATGCACTATTGGTGTCCCTGTTCTACTGTGCTGCTATTGGTGGTTTTATTAACACCAAATAAAGTGTTTGTTAAGGTCTTGTAATTGACTCACTGATGCCCCGAGGCAGCCCCTATTCTGGTGGTACAAATGCTTTTTCTTCAATCCCAAATTTCAATAGTAATGTAAATTACTTGAATGTATGAACTGAGATATACCAATTTTATAAATGTCTGAAGAAATTCATTTATTTTAGTTGGAGGTTTATTGATGAAAACACATATGACATTGCAAATGGGGCAGGTAGTGTAGTGCAGTGGTTAAGGTTTTGAACTTCAAGCCCTGAGATGGTGGGTTCAGATCCCTCTACTGTGTGTCACTTCACCTGCCTGGGCTCCAAATAGATAAAATCAATAAGAAATGTAGCCAACTGTACCTCCAGCGTTGTAAGTCACCTGGGATAAAGGCGTCAGCCAAATGAGTGAAGAAGGACTTCATAAGAGATTTGATCCTAATCCTCTGCTAGGTCCAGGTAGGCTGACTGAATTTAGAACATTCTAGATGAGAGCAGGCTGTTCAGCCCAAAAAAGCTTGCTAGTCTTGTCCACATAATTCTCTAAGAATAATATCAAGTCTAATTTAAAAGGTCCTACTGTCTGCCACACTGCTTGGTAGCTTATTCCATATATCTGTGCTTCTTTGTGGAAAGAAAAACTTCCCAAAGTGTGTGCTAATATTGTGCCAGATGTTACTATTATCATGTCTCTGAAATAACGCTTTCTTTACAAGGATTTTTTTAATATAATGATTTTAAATAAGTCAGAACTAAAGATTACGCTTGACTTCTTTTGCCTTTAAATTGTGGTCACTTGTTTTCTTCACACAAACATAAAAGATTTTGGTGATCGTCCATCATCTAACTACATGTTTTTGAGACCTTACATGCTTCAGATAATGAAGCTGTGACGGTTGCTGAGTTGCTTTAATTACGTCTTATGCCTGCAGGCAGTTTTAGTTTGTAAGGCACATTGGTTTGTGAAGAACTGGACAGCTTTAGCACTGATTGCTCACAGTTCAGGGGTGCAGATTCAAGTTTGGGCAGAGTCTGCCTGATCACTCCCCATGTTTATGTGTCCAGTGTCATTATGAATGCACAAATGTTAGCTTGATAAGCAGCCCTTTGGATCTGTGGGTCAGTGTGACTTCCAGCAAGGAATCAACGTTCCCTTCAACTTATCGTCTTTTGCCAGACCTTATCAGGATACTACAGTTTAAGAAGCACAGTTCAGCTGCATTATTTGTTAGACACATTATTATTTATGTTCACCTTTAAATATATCCATCCATCCTTTACTCAACTCGTTATATCCTAACTGCAGGGTCACGGGAGTCCATCCATCCATCCAATATCCAACCCGATATATCGTAACTACAGGGTCACGGGAGTCTGCTGGAGCCAATCCCAGCCAACACAGGGCACACAAGGCAGGAAACAAACCCCGTGCAGGGCGCACACACACACCCACACACCAAGCACACACTGGGGACAATTTAGGATCTCCAATGCACCTAACCTGCATGTCTTTGGACTGTGGGAGGAAACCGGACCACCCGTAGGAAACCCACACAGACACAGGGAGAACATGCAAACTCCACGCAGGGAGGACCCAGAAAGCGAACCCGGGTTTCCTAACTGCGAGGCAGCAGCACTACCACTGTGCCACTGTGCCGCCATTTAAATATATTAAATTGGTAATATTTAGTTCATTTTGGTATTATGTTTATCTTCAGACATCGTACATTTCTGTTTATTTAAAACTTTGCACTGCTTTCAGTTTGGCTTACAGGTTTTATTCCACAGTCCAAACAAGGCCTTAAGACAAAGCAAATAGGAGCTTTAATATGGGCATGCATGAATGACCTCTTGGAATGGACTGGCACCCATCGGAGCCCAACACAATATAATTGTCGAGATAATGAAGTGGTTTGAGAATAGATAGATAGATAGATAGATAGATAGATCTAAAAGAAATTCCAGGAACTACATCCAGCCATTATATACTACAGACATTTGCAATAAAGAAAGCTGTAGGTCAGTAGAAGTGCAAGCAATAACTCAATACCCTGCTAAGAGTTAATGGTCTACACCACCCAGTCAGTAAGGGGGCTCTTCACAGAGTGTAATGGCTGCTTGAAGAATCCACCTCTCAGACAGCACTTTCTGTTGTAAAGCACTGGGATCTGTCGAATGTCATGTTATGTTGCATACAGATTTTGATTAAGATACCAAATTTAGGTTAGAGCAGCTAAATTACCTGACCCAAATCCATGTCTCAAAGATTTAAAATTAAGTGTTACATAGTTTCTCTCTTTCTTTTTGGTTTGAATGCACATAACTTACTTATATTAATATTATATTCTGAATATTGAGTTTTAAAACCTTAAAACCTTTGAGCCACCAGTCAAGATCTCAGCCAAATGCTTTGGAGTTCATGTGGGATTCTGTGCCTCTCTGGGCTTTCTCCTAATATTCTCCTAATATCTTTGATTAGACAGACTGGCAGTTGGCCATGCATGAGCATGTGTACCCTGTCACACACATTGGCACTAGATGTTCTGTACTTGTGCCCAAACTTGGTGCCTTATGTCTGATCCTCTTCACACTTGGAAAATGAATTCATTCATAAATTTAGTGGTCAACACGTGGAAAGGCACAAATTAATTAATTCATACTTTAGCTACATCATTTTCTTGAATATGTCCAGAGATGATTATTATATTAATTTTCAGCCATATAGAAATAAAAGTTCACTAAATTAAAGAGCCATAGTTTCAGTTGTATTTATGGCAAGGCAGACACTGAGACTGCTGCTGTAAATGAAGCTCATCATCCATAATGTTATAAAGGCAGATAAAATGATTCATAATTTTTATTAAATTAGTGCCAGCTAACACTGGTCATAGACGGACACCTTTCGTTTCAAATAGTTTGCTGAAGGAATAAATGAGTTTGACTAACAGCCAATTGTACAGACATCAGAGCCTAGAGCAAAGTAACCTCATGACATACTAGACCTGCTACAATGGCTGGTGGGTTGAAACATATTACAAAGTAACAAATAACTATCCATCAGGCATCCATTTAATACACTTTAGGGTCCCAAATGGCTATCCTGTAAGCAGGAATGAATGCTGGAAACAAATAATGTTAGGCTTAAAAGAATAAACAAACAAATGTCATCTTCTAACCCGCTTAATCCAAACAAGTGTCACTTCCAGTCAGCATAGGACACTGGGCAGGAAAAAAACATGGACAGGGCGCCAGTCCTTAACAGGGTGAACACACATGCACCCACCAATTTACCATCACCAATTCACCTAACCTGCATGTCTTTGGATGGTGAGAGGAAACCCACACAGACTCGGTCAGAACATACAAACTTCACACAGGGAGGGCCTGGGATGCAAACGCAGGTCTCCTTACTGCGAGGCAACACCCTACCACTGTGCCATCAGACAAACAAATAAATAAATCACAAAATCAGCACCAAAAATCAAAAGCATTCAGTTACCAACGCAGAAGCTGGTGACGGACCAAGCATTGGCATGTTATGTGGTTGTCTTGAGCTATTTTAAGTTAGACTTTAGTTTAATTTAGTTAACTCGTTCATTCATTTCTTGTGCTCTGGAAGCTGATTTTCCCTAATAATGTAGCATAATGTGTAGATATTACTTCAAGTTCTATTATGTTGTGAGTTGCTACCAACACATGCATAAGGCAGCTGTTAAATGTTAGCAAGTCCTTGAAGACAAAACTTCAGTTAAAATGAAAGATGAGGATTAAGTACTTTGACATTTTTAAAATAAATTGGATATTTAATTTTAATATCATCATACAGTAGAGCGAACAATTTAGTTTCTCACTGATAAGTCTTTATAATTCAGTTCAATGCCCATGCACTAAATTAATGCCCATGTGAATATCTGTAACTCATGCTGCTTCCAATAGCAATATATAACAAAGTCACAAGTGGCACGATGGCTCTGTTGGTTTGAATGCTTCACGCAGCGTGAGTGTGTCAGTGCCACCCATCCCCTCTGAGACTATCATCCTCCAGTAACCCCAGCACTTGTCTCTGTGGAGTTTGCATGTTCTCTCTGTATCTCCGTGTGTTTCTGCACAGTTTCCTCCCACATCCTGAAGATGTGCATGTTAGGTTTCCTCTAATTTGGCCCCATTGTGCATGCCAGTGTTCCCTGAAATAAACTGCCACTCTCTCCAGGGTTGGTTCCTATCTTACAGCCAATACTGTCAGAATGCTCTCCATCTCTTGTGGCCCAGAACTGGATTACGTGGGTTTGAGAATATTATGTTTTATTTTAAGCTCATTATGTGATTATGCAAATAGTAAATATGTTAATGGAGAAGTCATCAACAGCTGCAGCACAGCATGAAGGGAGATGTACGAATCATGAAGTGCAGTAATTGATTTGGGTAGTTAATGATATAATGGATTTACTTCATGGGACTGCACTGCCTACTTAAAACAACATGCAATGTTAACTTCCTGGGGGATTCGTAAGAGAACTTCACAAAGTGCTTACCTACTTTAAATAACATGACTGGCAAACCTTTGGAAGCCAAAGAAAACACACACGTACACACAAACACACAAACACACACACATACACATATAGAGATCTCATAAACTTCTCACAGGCAGTTCCCATGATAGAAGCTGAACGCAGGACTCCAGAGGTGCAGCGCCAAGTACTTTGCCACCTCTTTTAATTTTGGCTTTGAATCTAATGATTAATCATATAATCTTACTCTCTTAAGCAATTGTTTGCCTTTGCTTAACATGTAAATCATGTCTGTCTTCATGTCTATGTGGTTTGTGGTTTGTAAATAATTGAGAGTGCATGTGGGATCTTGCCTCCTACCCAGATTGGGGTCCTGCCTTTATGTACATCACAGCAGTAATTGATGCCAACTAATTTAACCATTTCTTATACAAACTCATCATCCAACCCACTATATCCTAACACAGGGTCATCGAGGTCTGCTGGAGCCAATCCCACCCAGCAGAGGGCACAAGGCAGAAACAAATCACTGGCAGGGTGGCAATCCACCACAGAACACACTCACCCAGCACACACTAGGGACAATTTAGGATCGCCAATGCACCTAACCTGCATGTCTTTGGACTGTGGGAGGAAACCGGAGCACCCGGAGGAGAACGTGCAAACTCCACACAGGGAGGACATGGGAGGCGAACCCAGGTCTCCTTATTGCGAGGCAGCAGTGCTACCACTATGCCACCATGCTGCCCAGGATACAAATCATTTGACTGTTATCTTTAGAAAGGAAAAAATCTAATTGAAAGCACTAACAAGCTGCACAATTAAGCAAGGTCTGTTATTGACAAGGATTGCTTTCAAATTAAGCAATCAGGTTAGAACAAAAACCTGTAGCCACTACAGCTCTCCAGGACTGACTTTGCAGACCACCCATACACCAAGCACACACCAGGGACAATTTCAGATCGCCAGTGCACCTCACCTGCATGTCTTTGGACTGTGGGAGGAAACCGGAGCACCCGGAGGAGAACGTGCAAACTCCATGCAGGGAGGACCTGGGAAGCAATCCCAGTTCTCCTTACTGCAAGGCATGATCACAAGTCTTGAACTTGAATTTCTAATTTCAAAAACTCAATATATATACAATAATAAAACCAGAAATCTCATATTTGGCAGTAGCACTTCATGGAAATCACAAATCTATTCTGTTCCCTTCCAGGAAACCCTTTAAAGATGTCTGACACAGAGGAATTTGTGGAAGAGTACGAGTAAGTAACACCTTTGTATTTTTCAAAGAGAAGCCTTTGGTCCAATTAAAGTCCCAAAAGGAAATCACTATTCGTCAACTTAAAGCTGGCAGTTCTGAAATTGCGTGCAGGTTCTTCTGCCAGCCTTATCTGTGACGTACGCCAGGACACCATCCACTGTCAAAGGCTCCCCTTTTGTGGCTACAAACTTTAGTGTGCTCAAAATATCTTGCCTTATACGTCCACACTTATCTATGCAAGCCACTTTGCGTGTTCCTGCCACCGATACCGCTATCTCGGCAGGGTTTGGTCCCCTCAAGTACTCTCTTATTTTGTACCCTTCATGTAGATTAGTTAATAACATATAAGTGTTGTGGTGGGGGTCTTTAGCTGCTCATTTTAGGCACTGATGCTTAATGTGAACCTGAGTAAGTCACTTTACCTCCTTGTGTCCTGGATTTACGGGGCCGGGTGGCCATTAGGTGAACCTAAGCACCTCTCTTCAACCTCTTGCATCTTTCTGAGCAAGCATGAGCTGCTTACTGCATCGATCGAGTTCAATCTACTGGTGCTGAAGATGAGAAATGGTGGGTCATGAGAAATGCCTAGTCACCCTGGGCAGGTCTCTGCCCTCACCACTTGGAAGGTGGCTGTGGAAATTCCACTTGATTTGCCCAGTTATTTTACGTAATGTGGCATAGTGGTTAAGGATTGGACTAGGAATCCCTGGTATGCATTTTTAAATTTGATGCGAATAGGGATGGACTGGCCATTGGTCAAGTGGGACAATTCCCAGTGGGCCACTCTTTTTCTCTTTCTGTGAGCTGTGTTGTCAACCATTACATACTGCACCCACCATCTAATCATATAATCCAAACCCCTGTGCTCACTCCACCAATTTAATCTAACTGCAAGACATACACAAGAAGAGACATGGAGAAAATCCACATTAATAAAAGAATAAGTGTCTGTGTGTTTGTCTGTGTGTCCATCCAGTTGTTATGTCACGGTCATTCCAAAGGATGGCGCAACACAAACATTACCGCTGCTTTTACGATTCATTACCAGATGGCATATAATGTGCGTATTGCATTGTGAACTGCAAACTTTAACACTGAGGTCTATGCTGATTATTTAGATTTCAACCCATCTTAGAAGGACAGCACAGTTAGCCCACCTTATTAAAAAGATAAGTGTTTATGTGTCAGTGTATCTGTGTCTGTCCAGTTGCTGTGTTTCTGTCATTCCAACAGATGGCCCATCACAAAAATGAACACTGCTTTTACAAATGCCATACCAAATGGCACATAACAGAGGCATAAGCTTTGGGGTTGTACATAATACATATGTTTGTGTTCTACAGTAGATTATTACTATAAATGTTTGCACTGTGCTGTCTGTTGGAATGACAACTGCAATGCAATTCTTTTTCACATGAATTGCAAAATACATTCCAGTAGACGGTGGACTGTACTGTAAATGTTAATGCTGAATTATGTTTTGATTACTTAGATTTCAAACCTGCCTTAGCTTGGTAGCACAGTTGTTTCCTTCAATAAGACTAAGGGTAATTAAAATTACTCTAATAAGGGGCAGCAACATGTAAGAAATACAATGGTTTATACCAGGGGTAGTCAGTTATGATTTAAGTAGGTCCAGATAGAGAAAATTTCCTCATGTACAGGTCTGCAGCATCATCATGTTTAAGTTGCATTATAATTTTTACATTACAATTAATTTATATACACTCACCTCAAGGATTATTAGGAACACCTGTTCAATTTCTCATTAATGCAATTATCTAATCAACCAATCACATGGCAGTTGCTTCAATGCATTTAGGGGTGTGGTCCTGGTCAAGACAATCTCCTGAACTCCAAACTGAATTTTAGAATGGGAAAGAAAGGTGATTTAAGCAATTTTGAGCGTGGCATGGTTGTTGGTGCCAGACGGGCCGGTCTGAGTATTTCACAATCTGCTCAGTTACTGGGATTTTCACGCACACCCATTTCTAGGGTTTACAAAGAATGGTGTAAAAAGGGAAAAACATCCAGTATGCGGCAGTCCTGTGGGCGAAAATGCCTTGTTGATGCTAGAGGTCAGAGGAGAATGGGCCGACTGATTCAAGCTGATAGAAGAGCAACTTTGACTGAAATAACCACTTGTTACAACCGAGGTATGCAGCAAAGCATTTGTGAAGCCACAACACGTACAACCTTGAGGAGGATGGGCTACAACAGCAGAAGACCCCACCAGGTACCACTCATCTCCACTACAAATAGGAAAAAGAGGCTACAATTTGCACAAGCTCACCAAAATTGGACAGATGAAGACTGGAAAAATGTTGCCTGGTCTGATGAGTCTCGATTTCTGTTGAGACATTCAAATGGTAGAGTCAGAATTTGGTGTAAACAGAATGAGAACATGGATCCATCATGCCTTGTTACCACTGTGCAGGCTGGTGGTGGTGGTGTAATGGTGTTGGGGATGTTTTCTTGGCACACTTTAGGCCTCTTAGTGCCAATTGGGCATCGTTTAAATGCCACGGGCTACCTGAGTATTGTTTCTGACCATGTCCATCCCTTCATGACCACCATGTACCCATCCTCTGATGGCTACTTCCAGCAGGATAATGCACCATGTCACAAAGCTTGAATCATTTCAAATTGGTTTCTTGAACATGACAATGAGTTCACTGTACTAAAATGGCCCCCACAGTCACCAGATCTCAACCCAATAGAGCATCTTTGGGATGTGGTGGAACAGGAGCTTCGTGCCCTGGATGTGCATCCCACAAATCTCCATCAACTGCAAGATGCTATCCTATCAATATGGGCCAACATTTCTAAAGAATGCTTTCAGCACCTTGTTGAATCCATGCCACGTAGAATTAAGGCAGTTTTGAAGGCGAAAGGGGGTCAAACACCGTATTAGTATGGTGTTCCTAATAATCCTTTAGGTGAGTGTATTTTGAAGTAGCATTGCCATTGTATCAACTGTGTGAAGTCAATGACTCAAATCAAACGAAGAAAGTTCAATGCCATTTCAACAATATTTGTTGGGGGCTACATACAATAAAATATAAAAAAATAAATAACAGTAAAAGTAAGTAAAAGCAAAGTAACTGACATTCAACTGAGAATTATAAATAAGTACTTTCATAATAATAATAATAATAATAATAATAATAATAATGTTTTAACGTTTTAACAACAAAAAAAAGACTAATAAAGACATATAAAAATAAAATATATGAGTTTTTAATACAACTGAACAGGCATAACCAGTTTCACAGTAAATCTGAACATCTTTACATAACTGAACGTATCTTCTCCTCCTTCTTTCCCTCATATCCCACTGCCTACTTTCTCTTGTTCAGTGAGAGAAATGAGCTCTTGCTTCGTCTGCCAGGATTTCAAATCTGGACTGGAATGGTGTCAGTGCCATCCTCATGCATGTGTGAAGATTGTCATCACTGAATGTTTTTTGTGACGTCCCAAAATCCACGCATCTCTGAGGGAAGATTCATTAGCGAGTTGTTGGCCAGTAAATGAATTTGTTAAAATCCTTGTTGACCGATCGTTAGTTGGTTTTAAGATGGCTTGTTTTCTGAAGCCTAACTGGCGAATTTAGTTGGTAACTTTTCCTAAATGTAATTTTGTGCTTAGTTTCGTAGTGGTGTTTCACATTCCTGCTTTTAACCACTGTCACAGTCTCAGAGCAGATGAGACACGGTTGTTTCAAGCTTCCTACGGGAAGTATGAACATAAACGCCTCGGTCCATTCCGGATTAAAGGCCAGGTTTTCAGTGGGAAGCTTCCGCCGTTTACCAAAAGCCATGGCACGTTGACAATTTCGTCGTTTTTCTCCCTCTTGTCTTCTCACTCCTGTATATTTTTCTCTCCACGCCACTGCCGCTGCCACACGAGTGCCAGCTGTTTTCACTCAGAATGCAGGTTTTTTGCTCTCTTTTCAGTGAACGCCCGCCCTACTCTGCCTGTGATTGGCTGACATTCTTGCCTTCACTCTGATCAATACTGTATCAGTCTTCATGCTTAAACCCAACCATCCCGAACCCACGAAGGCAACAAGTATTGGCCAATCAGAGACATGCAGGAGGTCCCTTTCACTGAGTAGTGGTGTCAGAAAAGAGTCGCCGGTAAAAATAATCACCAAAACTAAATAAAACTAAATGATGTCTGGGTCCGGACAGAACAGAGTCTGGGTCCAGACCCAGACCGCGGTCCGCCTGTTAGTGACCTGTGGTTTATACGGGCAATCGAAACAGACAAGTTTCAATTTCCATAGTTTCACAAAACTGAAAATAAAGTTTGTTTTGTAGTCAATTTCACAATTCTAAAACAGAAAACCCATTGAATTTTTTTTGTGTTTTTTAAGTTTTTGATTTTGGCTGTAAAACAAGGAATACTGCTTCCTAAAGCCTTGTTCATACTTTAGTATTTCTTTTGAGCTGAACCGAGGAGTGTGGTATGGTTTTTTAATATATCACATACTTTTTATTTTCCACATAAAGACATTAAAATACACCATCGTGCACATGACTGTGTCTTCTCCAAACAAAAATTTAGTATACGGAACATTGTCACTGCCAGCCTTTCACTTGAATACCTAGCAACCCTAGTTGAGGATATGCACAGGTCTTCATTTAAATACAAAATGACAGGCAAAAATTGTGCAATAAATGACAAGTCTGAAATTCTCCTTGTGGAGAAAATTTGAAAACGGTAACATCAGCATTGATGACTCCCTCTTTACACCCTCAAGTCAAGAGCGTTGCTGTAGTTTTTGACAATCCTGTGCCCCTCCATGTTCTATTCTGCATCTGAGACACTAATTCATGCATTCGTCATGTCAAGGTTATTGTAATACTCTGTTGTCATACAGTATATCCTGATTAAACGTGTGAACAAGATGCTGTTAGATCACACTAAGGCTCTTAGTCACAAAACCCCTGCTTGATAGAAACTTCACTTGCTCCCACTCAAGTACAGTATTGACTTTAACACTCATGTCCCCTCATACACAGCACTAGAGGACCAGGCTCCCACTTATTTAAGAGATCTTCATAATGATAATGCACCAGTCTGCTCACTTTGTTCTTCTGCTTCTGGCCTTCTTCTTGTTCCATCAGTCTGCTTGTCTTCCATGGGAGGTCAGGCTCATCAGCTGTGGAACTCCCTGCCTCATGATTTTCAGTGGCTGAATTTAAAAAAGAATCTTAAAACTCGCCTTTTTAGAATTGCCTTCTCAGTGCTATAAATGATATTATCGTTAACTGTTCTGATTATTTGTTGTTTAATTATATTTTTAATAGGTGTTTAATTTTGTTAATTTATTAAATGTTCCATTTTATGGTGTTATCGTTCAATATGTCCTTGAGTGACTAAGCTCAATTAAATAACATGCATTAATATTACAGGTATATATTATATATTATTATTACTATTAATTGACAAAGTAACTGTATGTGAAATCCAGCTTAGTTATATTATAAAAATAGGCACTCAGCAGTTCAAGAGTGGCACAAAAAATAGAAAAACAAATCCTTGTGTTAGGCCATGTGAAAGCGTGTTAGGCCATGTGGAAGCCTTCAAAGATGCTCTCTCCCTCTCCCTCCTTCTTTTTTAACATCTTTTTAATTTCATTAATATTAATATTAAGATTTGATCATTGGCTAGTTACTATACATAGAATGAATGAATGAATTTTTAAAATTAAACTGAAGAGATGCTGCTGTTAATGCAGACCCGAGCGCTGGCTGGCCTAAACAGCTTTTGGACAAAAGCAGCAAACCTGAGAAAGATGGTGAGAGTAAAAAGTCTGGGGGCTGCCTGCATCTATAACATCTGAGGACCAGTGGCGTAGGTTGAGTTCGTGCCGCTCGGGGTGGGGCAGTGCTTCAATTTGCAGAACTCCAACATATCTGAATATGTTAACCTATTTAAATAGAAAATTAAAATGACGTATAGAGAAAATTTAAGATCAATTTTGCATAGGTTTGGTCATATATAGAGAAACAGCAATACTTTTTCACATATAATTATTTATAAGCATCAGCTAGACAAGAATATAGTATAGACGCACTGATAAGCCGCGTTATAATTAATAGTTTACTATAATTACACTGTGAAAACCAGAACTAGTGTAGTATACAAGTGATAGGTGGGGATGTTTTCTCCGCAGAGCCAGAATGGATTTGGATTGATAACGAAATGAAATTATAAATTGTAAATTAGTTGTTTATCTTCCTAGAAATTATTATCGGTGTAAAGTTTATTTTTGATATTGCCTCATAAATTTCAACTACTGTGTCTGGTGCTGTCACAGAGGGACAGTTTGAAAATAATTTTTGAAGCTTTTCTGGATAAAAATCAGAGAATTTTATTTCTTTCTTTCATGAGTGATATTTTTCTAAACCCTGCTGCTTACACATGAATTGTACTGAGCCTTTTGGCCAATAATGCCGGCCCAAAAAATGTGCTGCCCGGGACGAATTGCCCCCAACCTCCCCCATTACTACCCCCCAGCAACCCCCGTCCCTAGCTATGCCACTGCTGAGGACATTTAACACTCTGAGAAATATCATACAATACAATACAATACAATTTTTTTTTTGTATAGCCCAAAATCACACAAGAAGTGCCACAATGGGCTTTAACAGACCCTGCCTCTTGACAGCCCCCCAGCCTTGACTCTCTAAGAAGACAAGGAAAAATTCCCCAAAAAAACCCAGTATTAAAAAATAGAAGAAACCTCGGGATAGGTAGTTCAAAGAGAGACCCCTTTCCAGGTAGGTTGGGCGTGCAGTGGGTGTCAAAAAGAAGAGGGTGAATCCAATACAATACAATACACAGAACAGAACAAATCTTCATAAATTGGGAAATGTAGAGTGGGATCATTTAAAAGTTTCCATATCCACCTGGTAGCACTGAGATCACTGCTACCCAAAGAGTTCTGTTAAACTTTATCTGAGGAGTTGCTCATGGGCAAAAGGACACAGATCTGTAATGAAAATAAAAATTACATGCTTGTCCAAGAGTTGAAGAAGCAAAGATCCAGAGTGGGGATAAATGTAAGGACAAAAATATTTAGACCTGGCCTGACTCCATATAATGAGAAATGTCATGGTGAGGCATGGTGAGCTCAGGTATTGTGACATTTTGGGTACTGCAGAGAACTAACTGGCTTAAACTGCTTCTTTTAGACACTATTTTAATGGCGGACATGTTTCATCAGATTGTAAAGGTGAAGGAAGACTTGAGATTTATGAGAATGAGAAATGGTGAAAAAGGGAGCACAGTACAATGTAAACCAAATATGTGATACAGATCTTAAAATGCAGACTGAATTTGTCTGCGTTACTGACCAGGGAAAGAAGTTAGATTACCCTGGCTGACTCAGCAACAGAAATGATTCACTCTGTACCAATAGCTTAATGATGAATCATTCTGAATGCTGGTGAGTTCAAACAAGCAAACAAAACTCAATCAGCATGTTCTGTTCGTTGACACTACAAGCTGGATTTGCTCAATTTAAATGTTAATATCTTGAAATATAAGTCTGTGGTACAATCTGAGCAGGTCTGACCTCATCTTCTTGCCAGCTACAGCTCTCTTATTGACAGCAGCAGCTCTTTGTTACCAAAGCTCTTATATGTGTTTGGGGGTATTGTTTGTTATTATTATTTATTGGGGACATATAATACATTTCTTCTTATTTATTATATAACTAGCAAAATACCCGCGCTTCGCAGCGGAGAAGTAGTGTGTTAAAGAAGCAATGAAAAGAAAAGGAAACATTTTGAAAATAACGTAACCTGATTGTCAATGTAATTGTTTTGTCACTGTTGTGAGTGATGAGTGTTGTTGTCATATATATATATATATATATATATATATATATATACATACATATATCTACATATATACACACATATATACACACATATACATACATACACACACATATATACACACAAATATATATATATATATATATATACATACATACATACACACACATATATAAACATATATATACATATACATACATATCTACATATATACACACACAGCTATTTCATATCAGTGCAATACGCTGTTTGTTAAAACGGTTGACTCCCGCTCTTACGTGCAATAAAAATCAAATCATTCAGTTGTCTTTGCTCATATGTCATTTTAGAGCTGGACGCCTGGCATCTTTTTTGGCCACAAGTTCGTTTCTGTTTGGTGTGAGGTTCTGTGTTGTGGAGATTCTCAGGATGGATTGCAGGTGCTCATCAGTGAGGCGACTCCTGTGTGCTGTTTTGTTATTCTTTATCACTGAGAAGAGCTTCTCACACAGATATGTGCTACCAAACATGCACAAGGTTCGAGCCGCATGTAGACGGACTTTTTTTGTTCTTCAAAGTCACCAAAGCGCCGTGCAAACTCAGTGCGCAATAACTCTAGCTTCGCAATAACTTGCAGCATCATAAGGTAGACTTGATTAACGCGTAAGTGTTCGCAAGGCAGCTGAAGCGCTGCATTATGGGATCTGTAGTTTATTGTGTTACCAGCGCTTCATATACCCGCCATTAATAACAATAATACAGTATATAAAATGATCTCGCAGGCGGATATAATTACACGCCGGCCGGATGTGGCCCGCGCCCTTGAGTTTGACACATATGGACTAAATAGAACTTGAAAAGATATATTTTTCAAATGTGATCGCAATTCAGATAGAGTTGACGCCAAGACTACAGCCTGCATGCCTCAATGAGTCATCCTCCCTCGCTCTTACTTTTTACCGTTCATCTAATGAATACACTGAGTATGTCTTTACCAAAACAATCATTGATGGCAAATAAAGTATCCATTATTCGAGTATGTAGAGCGGGATATATATATATACATATATATATATACCCGCGTATTGCAGAGAAGTAGTGTGTTAAAAAGGTAGAAAAGAAAAGGGAACATTTTAAAAATAACTTAACATGACTGTCAATATACAGTATTTGTTTTGTGAGTGTATTTTTTTGCTGCCTTTTCAATTGTGTAATTCGGGTTTTGTTCAGCGCTCTTTGGAACTGTTGCTTTTTATCACGTGAGCCACTCGGTGTACTTGCATCGAAGGTTCCCAGCTGTGCTGGTGCCATCTCGTGCTATGTCCATAGCTTTATTTAATGTTACCTTAGTCCTGGCACTTAAAACTTTCTCTCGCAGTTTCGCTGAGTTTGTGTCAGACACCACCCTGACCATCTCATCTTCCTCTCCTTAAGCACAGTCCTTCACCCGTGAATATTTACCCGTGGCAGTTTGCTATTGGATTGCCGCTGACGGACGGCCTTATATGGGCAGGCACTAAATTACAAACGCCAGCGGCAGCCTGTCTATGAACTTAATTTAAAGTGTAGGTTTACATCGTGCTTTGTTTCCAAAGTAGCAGAACTCATAAATATGGTTGTATATGTCACTCGCTCGCTTCTTATTGTTTCGCTGCCTTCTCAATTATATAATGCATGTTTTCTTGAGCGCTTTTTTGAGGTCTTCCTGGTTTTCTATGTACTGCGTGATTACGTGGGAGGCGTGATGATGTCACACGAAACTCCGCCCCCACGGCGTTGAAGCTCATCTCCATTACAGTAAATGGAGAAAACTGCTTCCAGTTATGACCATTACGCGTAGAATTTCGATATAAAACCTGCCCAACTTTTGTAAGGAAGCTGTAAGGAATGAACCTGCCAAATTTCAGCCTTCTACCCACACGGGAAGTTGGAGAATTAGTGATGAGTGAGTGAGTGAGTGAGTGAGTGAGTGAGGGCTTTGCCTTTTATTAGTATAGATAACACATAAATACTGAATTATTATGATTGTATGCACATTTAGTAGTAAATATTATTTGATACAGTTTAATTGGGCTTAATGGAGCCACAGGGTTAGTGGTACCTCACAAACTGAGTACACTGTGTTTCATTTCCATGTCAGTCATCCTCTGTGTGGGGATGAAGAGTTCACTGTGTAGGTGCCTCCGTATCCTACGATTTCTGTGTTTGGCCAAATGGAAACTTTAAATATGCCCTCATGAGTCTGTGAGTGTTCCTTACAATGCACTGGCAACCCATCCCGGTTTAGTTCCTGTCTTATGCTAAGTGGTGCCAGGATAGCTTCTGCCTGTTTATAATTTCTACACAAGTCATCTACATGTGTAACTTTATAAATCAAAAGTAGCCACAACCCTTGAATTAAACAAATTACAGACAGACAGAAATGGATGCTGCCAAGTTACATTCTTCCATAGGGCTTCTATTTATCGATTCATTTGAAAATTAAGATTCTCGATGGCAGACATGGGGCTCATGAGATAGAAAATTACTTCTGAGAACTTCCCATTCAGAGGTATAGAAGTAGGATCTGTCCCATCCAGAGATTAAACACTTAAAAGCCATAGCACATGCGAACTAAGTGCTATTTACTAATTCATCCTTCATTTAAAAAATAATAAAATGGTGGGATTATGAAATCAATCATTTTGAGACAGACATATAGGTGGGTCACTGCAATTAAATTTCCTGAGCTCAATTGAGTGCTGAGTGCAAAACCACAACTGTTATTGAGCCATTCCATAGCATTTTGCTTCCTCTTATCTAATGTAATTTTTGGCATCTGGCATTATGGCAATCGTATACCAATATAGATAGATTTTCAATCCTTTATCCTTCCTTTCTCAGCCTTTCATCCTCTTTGTGCAGAACATATAGTCTCCTAAATACTTGTCAGTTACATCATTTATTGTGCAAGTAACCCAGCCCACATAACATTCAGAAGTCTAGAAAGCTCCAGCGTCTGTGCTCCTTCATAGAATTAATGAGACAGAACAGAGCAGACATTTTATCAATGTTAAATCAAAAAAGCCTGCGTGTTTGTGGGATTTCTTTAGTTTTTTTCTTCCCACATTCCAAAGAGGTACATACGGAATGGCCATTCTAAAAAAGCCAATTTCAAGGAATGTGTTCATAAATGGGCTCTCAACCCTACATTGGAAAAGGGGATTGGAGAATGTTGTGTTTTGGTAATGTTATAGAATATTGAAGTTTTGTTCCCTATTTCAATAACATTTAAAATCTTATTTGTTTTCTTTTAGGGAACAAGAAGGTAAGATGGAACACTTCAGCTATCTATGAAGTAGGGAATTGAAGAGAAGCCACTGTTCAGCAGGAACAAACCATCTTGGCCTCACAGTTAGCCTCCTAGCCTTTCTCATCTTTATATTGATTCTTTGCTTTTCTTTTTATGATCAGAAGAGGAAGATGAGGAGATGGTGGCTGAAGAAACACTACAAGAAGGTCGGTACTATGTATATGTCACACAAAACCATTGGATCCCATTTTTGGAGTGTTTGCTCAGCTCTCAGATATGTCATTTAATCATCTAGTCTTACTCTAAACATACTGTCAGGGTCGACTGCTACTGTTGTTCATCATTTCCCTTTTTCATTTATATCTGTAACTTCAGTCAATTAGATGGAATACCAGAACAGGCAGGAAAGAAACTTACATGTTTATTCATCCATTATACATAATATGCCCAGAATAACAGAGTACAATAAACATTGGTAAAAACTACAACCTGATAAGAGACTACCAGGTGGCTCTCTGTCTTATTATGTTGATTGGTCTCTGGTCTGATGTGGTTCAGTGTGGCCCATGGATGGAATAGCAGTAACAGGTTACATGGCCTTCTGAAAGTGTCTACAGAAAGTGAGCGAAAAAGAGAGAGAGAAAAACCAAGCTTATACCACTCTTTTGGTTTCTTGTCATGCCTCATTGACAAATGGGGTGTCATGGTACAGATTGACTCTCCTGATTCAATGAACAATGCTATTTAGCTATCTCTTTACCCTAGTACAGCCTCCCTCTCCACCAGAACTAGCCAACTTTTGATCCCGCCAGCATTTTCTCCAGTTTTAAAGGATGCACAAATGTAGCTTCAGACAAACAAGAAAAAAAGGATATACAGGAAATTTAGTTGTAAACTGCCACCTCAAACCTGCTTCGTTTTAGAGTCATATATTTATTTGTCCCTTTGAGTCCAGGCCTTCTTCCTTGGAGGAAGAGTTGTAAGCTCATATAAGCTAAACCAATGCCTCTGACCTGTCCCACTCTGGTCAAATCTTCCCGTCCCCATCACAGATGGCCAGAGCTCTTAACAGAAGTTATGTTTTATGATCCTATTGCTAACACTATGGTGAGTTATAATGGCTTATTTTTAGAATGCTGCCTCTTTCTTTAAGTCATCAATATATTCTCCTCCTATAATATACAATAAATATCATAAAGCTATATATTACAAATACATGGAAAAGTGAAACAAATTTAAAGGAACACTAACAAAGCAATGCTTCATAAAACAAATGTAACTTTGTGCAGGCCATTAAATCAGTTCGTTTCTACTCAGTATTTTATCATTTCTGAGCAAATTTTAATTCTCAATACAAATGGTTTTGTCTTTTTAGATCTTTTTAGGTCATCTATTCAATTTCTGCTATTAGAAAATCCGAGTATCAGGTAAAATCATAGCTGCATTACTTTTTACATCATTTAGATAATGAAGAAGAAGTACAATACATGGAGGAGGATGAAGAAGTGAATCAAGAGAATGAAGAAGATGAGGAGCTTGAAGAAGGTAAATATCTGAAAGCTGTGAATCTGTAAGTGAAACCCTTTTCAGATTAACTTTTGACTGTCAGGAAGAAAAAATGCAACCTGCTCCTCTAATTCTATTTATGAATATGTCTTTTAGGGGTGCGGTTTTATGATGCATACCCATGACAGGGAAGTTGATTATTCATTTCAGCCTTGTAAATTCTGCACTTACAGCTAAGCTGCTGGAAGAAGCCATTCCTGTGCTCTGTACCTCCTGTGGCGCATACATTATTGTTCTTATTACTCAGTCAAATGACATCTAAAGAATAAACTTGGCAGCAAAACATGACTCGCAGTGAGAATCCACTTAAAGTTATGTACTCCAAAGAGGTTTATGTTTGACGCTGCATGGGTATAAACTGCATTGGTCTAGAAAAGAAAGTCTCAGCTTCATGCTGGGGTGCCACTATACCTTCAAGTTTTATTCCAACTATTTTCACAAATCAAAGAGTCACTCTGGTACCTAATTGTTTAATTAGTTGGTGTTTTTTCTTCTCTTATTTTGCATTCAGAAAAATGTTCTAAGGTAATAATTACATTTAGAAGAAACTGAAAAATGCATAAATGCTTAACTTTCTTGTACTACATGCAGTGGCTGCAGGCTTCTGCTCCTGCTACTTTTTAAATTAGTAACCAAATGTTTATGCTTAACGGAACGACCTTCATTGCCTTCATGCTAAATTATTTTCTTTTTAAAATTTAAAACACCTTGTGTCTTTTTGTTTGACCAGCAGTTAAACAATAATGCAATGCAGAGACTGAAGATTTCCAGCTACCTCAGGGGTATGAAACTTAGTTTTTTGGGTGCCACCATTTTCATTACTCCTTAGTGTTACATTTATTCCTAGCAAAACTGATACAATTGTTGCTGTTGTGTGTAATAGAAACATGTAAAACTAAATCGTCAACACATCAGAAAAAGTACAATAAGTGTAATATCCACTACTATACTGATGCAGATTTAGTATACATGCTTCATGTAATGTTTTGTGTGATATGTGCTTCATTTGATGCAGTCACCAATGCACATAGGCACTATTTGAGCAGATGTAAAAAAAAAAAAAATTTTCATAATATTACAGATGTACTTAGAGCTTGCTTGGCATAGCATGTACAAATCGATACTGAATTGTGCCCATTTGGATATGATAGATTGTATCCACAACAGCCTTCCTTTGTAAACCATGAAACTTTGTCATACTTATGTCATGATCAGGAACATACACTTTCTTCATATTTTTGGTGATCATGTGAAATATATTCCACAGTTTGTGCAATTTCTGAGCTTATTATTAGTGAAATGCATTTATTTGATAGAAGAATCTTGTACATGTACAATGAAATTTAGTTGTAGAGTATGTAGAGTACATACAATATAATAAAAACAGCATCTTCAACAGATTCAACATATACTCTGCATTTTAAGTTACACACATGCATTAATATAAACTAATAAAACAATAAAACCAATAAAACTTTGAAGGTGGAAAATATAAAAGTAAATAGTGGAGCAGTTTCACAGTGATTATAATGAGTCTCTGAATCTTTCACTTTTGTCCCATTGATGTCATGGGTGGCAGTGAAAAACCTTAGATTAAAAGCACTCAGATGCAGTAAAGTTATTTAACAAAATTTAGTTCTCTAATAGCACTCGAGTAGAAGCTTTTTAGTAGCCTGGAAGTGTGTGTCTTAAAAGACCAGAAGGCAGCAGAGGAAAAAGGTGGTGGCCTGGGTGAGAAGGGTCCCAAATGATTTTTTTGGCCCTTCGTAAACATCAAGTTCTCTGTATGTCCTCTAGTGAAGGTAACTGGCTGTTGGTCATTTTTTGTGCTGATTTGATGACTCTCTGAAGAGCCTTCTTGTCAGCTATGGAGCAGCCAGCATGCCATTCCAAAAAGTCACAGGTAAGTATGATATAGAAGAACACCCACAGATACTTAGACGTTAGCCTTTCTTAGCATCCTAAAGACATAGAGTCATTCCTGTGCCTTCTTCGCCTGAGAAGTTATGCTAACAGACCATGTGAGGTCCTAGGAGATGTGTGTGCCAAAATTTTTAAACCTAAGCACTCTCTCTACTATACCTCTGATGTATAGAGGAGCAGGTTTCTCTTCCTGCCTCCTGAAGCTGATAATCAGCTCCTTTGTTTTGGAGGTGTTGAGTGTCAAGTTGTTGATGAAGCACCATTCAGACAGTTTGCTGACCTCATCCCTATAGGCAAACTCATCACTGTTATGTATCAGTCCCACCAAAAAGGAGTCATTTGCAAATTTGATTATTGTATTTTTGCTTTGTATTCATGTGCAATCGTGAGAATGTAAGAAATAAAGAAGAGTACTCAGCACACAGCCTTGTGGAGCTCCAGTGATGAGTGTCAGTGTCAAGGAGTGGTGGGTCAGCAGACTAACAGTTTGTGGTCGGTTTGTTAAGAAGTCCTTGACCCATCTAGATGTGCGCTGATTGACATCCAGGTTGAGCAGTTTGGTCACCATCCTGCTAGAGATGATCGTGTTAAAGGCAGAACTGAAGTCAACAAATATCATTCTCACGTATGCCCCCTGGTGTTCCAAGTGAGTGTGCAGTGTGTAGAGCTGTATTAATACTGTGGAGTGCTCATCTGACATTATTCATGCTAACTGTAAATGCCATACTGTTAGTAGTTGATAATGGTGCTGTCCCAGTTTCTGCCTCAGTCATCTAATTCATTTCAAAATGGTCATAAAAGTGGATGCATTCCCTTTCTAGTGAATCGCTATTGCTGATGGTTGGGTCTTTATTGCCTTTATAGTATGTAAAGTGTTGGATGCCTTGCCATACACGTTGGGAGTCTCAATCATTGAAATGAACTTCAACCTTCTGCCTGTAATTTGCTTTTGCATTTTTGATGTTTGTCTTCAAATTGGATCTGGCAGCACTATATAATTCACCACTGCCAGACCTAAAGATTGTATTACACTCTTTTCGCCGAAGCTTAATGTCTCTGATCATCTGCGGTTTACTGTTAGGGAAGCATCGATTGTACTTTCTAGAAGTGACACTGTCTACATAGTTCTGTATATAAAACAAGACAGTGGATGTGTATTCCTCTAAGTCTTGTGTAAATATATCCCAGTGTATGCACTCAAAACAGTCCTGGAATTGAAAGGAAGCCCCTTCAGGCCAGGTCTGGATGCTTTCATAGTTGTCTTTGTTTTGCTAATACGAGGTCTGTATGCAGGTGTGAGAAAGAGATAAGTGGTTGGCCTGACCTACGGAGTGGAGGGTGGAGACTCTGTATCCTTCCTTAATGTTGCTGTAAACATTGTCCAATGTGGGTTAGTCCTCTTGTAGGACAAGTCACATGTTGGTAGAACATAGGGAAGACTGTTTTCAAATTTGCATGGTGAAAGTCTCCAGCTATTATAAAAATCCCATTAGTACAGAAGTCTGTAGCTTGCTGATTGCTGTTAGCAGGATGTCTCGTGCTGTCTTGGTTTTAGCACTTGGTGAAATATACACCACCACAATAATAATGACTATGAAAGTCCCATGGCAGATAAAAAGGTCAGTATCTTACTGTCACGTACTCTAAACTTGGTGAGCAGTTCCAGTCTATGATGGTTACATTAGTGCACCACATATTATTAGAGTGAATGCATAGCACCCCTGGCCCAATCTTACTGGACCTTTTGTTCCTGTCGACACGGTGAGCTGTGTGGCCTCCTAGAACAATAACTTTGTAAGGGATCCCTGTATGTAGCCAGGCCTCAGATGTTATCATGACTGAGTAGTCCCACACTGATTTCTGTGCTAAAATGATCATTTTCCGATTCTTCCACTTTATTGCTGAGCAATTTGGAATTAGTAATGTAAATGTAGACTTTGTGAGGAGCATTCTTTAGCCTGGTCCATACACCAGTGTTGCTTCCTTTCTCTACACTGCCCCCTGTGTCTCCGGACCTGTATCTTAATCCATGGAGACCGCACTGTGTGGATGATCTCGTTCGGGATGTGTTCTTGTTGGAATCTTATTGCATGTAATTCTAATCTTTAGTAGGTCTTCCCTGACATATAAGTTATAATTACACTGCTCAACAAATATGCTAACAAAACATAACACCTTTCAGAAGAGACCAGAGCTAATGCATCTCTCTGTGCTGCAAGACTAGAAAACACTCTTGATTGAAAATGAATGTCTACAACAACCGTTTGTGGACCAGTACCATCCCTGGATTGGTTTACTCCTTTTGCTCTGCAGTATCAGGAAGCTGAAAAACACCCACTAGTGTCTGCAGTAACAAGCTGCCAGTAACTACAATAAGCAAATAGTTTACTGTGACTTTTGCAGGATATTCAGCAGTAGTATGAAGGTGACATCAAACATAAACATGGCATATTTACTGAACAGGGTCAGTTTCACTGTCCATGTCAATATTAGTTGACAAATTTACATCATCATCACTATCACTCAATTCAAGCAATTCGTTCTGTTTCAGTTTGTTCTAAAACTATCTTTTTGGCTTTTCATTTGCCATTGTGTTTTATGTTGAAGGTTCCACTCGTGAATATTGATGACAATAGAGCAGGGGTGCTCAGCTCTTGTCCTGGAGGTCTGCAGTGGCTGCAGGTTTTGGAATTATTGACCAGGCCTAGCAGACAATGAAACTTGTTATTTAATTATATGGCTTCTTAGTACTTTAAGACAGATCTTCATCACATTGTAAATTTTGTATCTTCTGAGAACATTATCTATATGTTCTGGCACACATGTATACCTCTTGCTCCTTCCCTTTCCTCTTTAATTTATTTCAAGACATTTTAGTAATACTTCATGATGCATATACATAGGTTTAAAATGGAAAAATTGGAGTTGGTGGTTCCATTTTCATTTGAACATCATTATTAAATGATGGCTGGTGAAGAAAACAGGCAAAAAGTAAAATCTTAATGCAGTTTTTTAAAATATAAAATAGGCAGTTAAGGGTTCTTAGAACCCATTAATTTACTACAAAAGCAATATGATTTTTTGGGTTTAGTATTAGTTAATTTGCTTTTCATTATCAGCTAAGCCTGCCATCTAATTTTAAAATTAGTTAAAATTAAAAATAACTAATTAAAAAGTCAAAAATATGCAGCCACTTTGGGCCTCCAGGACCAGAGTTCAGGACCCCAGCATAGAATTACCATAAAGCGGCAGAATGCCTAGAAATGTTCATGAGATTTTTTCTAGCATGATTATTATTTAATCCACTAGATGGCAGCAGAACACTATCCCGAGAGTTATGCACGCTCAACACGAGTAAAGCAAGCTGCAGAAAATGAAAGTATTTATGTTGTGAGATTTCTGAACTCTTTTGGGACCCACACTGAAGCGTGATTGCTTTGTCTGTGGAGGGCTGCTTGTCGCAGAGGCAACCTCAGATTCACAGTGTGTCAGCATAACGCCGTGGAAACAACTACGAGCCAGTCGCGGTCGCGCTATAAATGCCTGTCGCCGATGGGTTATGCAAAAAACATTATAAATGCAGGAAACAGTGTTACTTGGCCATTAACCTGGCCATGACCCTGCCTGATTGCTGTGTCTGTGTATAGGAGAGTGGTGGATGCCCCTACAATAATTAACTGTGCTGTTCCTATTTCAAGTTGAATAAAGCTGGTTTTGATAAAGTACTGAGACTCAGCCTCCTTTTTGGAGTGCAAGACAGTGACTCACACGTCAAAATATCATGACATTAAATCTAGTTTTCCTTGTAAGAATTACTGACTTATCAAAAAAATTGTATTTATGATTATTTAGTTTAGTTTTTGCATATGCATTTTTGTAGTGCAGATCATTTCATGTCTCTCTGAGTCTGGCTTAGGCTTTACCACATTTACACAGAATTCTGAGTCCAAGTCACACTCGGGATTAATGCCAAGGGGATTAATTAGAAGCCCATTCTTACTGTTACTGAAAGGTAATTAGGTAATTCTATGGCTCCTTAGTGCTCTCAGTCCTTAACACCAAACATTTCCAGAGCTGTAGATTTTCTTTGGAAGGGTAAAATCAAAATGTTTTGTGGACTATAGCAGGTTAATATTTCTTAGGCTTTCAGTTTTTTTGTCTCAAATACTTCATTGAAACAGGTATTGAATGGTGGACATACTGAAAATCAATTTAGCAGATCATTTACATTTATTTGATTGGAAGATGCTTTTATCCAAAGCAACTTACAACAGAGGTAGACATAATCGAAAAACATTAGGCTAGGGCCTGTTTGTTCAGCAAGTGAAATAGGACAAGTAACTAAAGTTGATTGCCACAAGTGAATAGATGTGATAATTAATAATTTTCAATCATTATTGAAATTACAATCAACACAGTAATTAAATTTAAACAACAAATTAACCAACAATGTGAAATATCACAGAGCAAAGTTTTTTTACTTATCAATTAGACAGATATTTGCAGAACAGATGAGTTTTCAATGGCTTCTTAAATACATTGAGGTAGTCAGCAGTTTGGATGGAGGTGGGCAGCTCATTTCACCGTCTAGGAACTACCCAGAAAAAAGTGTGGATTGAGACTTGATACCATGCAGAAGCGGCATAACTAGACACTGAGTTGGCAAGCAGGCATATACTGTAGGAGGTCATCTGTTGGATTGCTTTGCATCTCATTTTTGTTTGGTTGCTGGAAATATTTAAGGGTTCTGAATCTTAAAATGTAAGCCAATGAAAAGGTAGGCAATGTTTCATTAGCAGCAGTAATTGGTGACTTGATAGAAAATAGCTGCAGACACTGCAGCCATCCAGGAGCAGAGTATGAAAGCCATGTTCTGCTATCTGACCTTCCACTTTCCAAATCTGCTTATCCTGATCAGGGTGAAGGGGAAGCTTGAGTCTATCCTAACAAACAGTGGGCCCAACAATCCCTGCATAGGATGCCAGCCCATCACAGGGTGAACACGTGTGCACACTGGGGCCAAGCTAGCAGTACCAATTCACCTAACCTGCATGTCTATGGAGCACTCAGAAGAAGCCCTGCTCCACTATTTCTTTTTAATTTCCCTTCTTCTGAGAAGTTTGCTATCTTAATTGTATCCAAATACTGACAAGCAATGCCAAATGACATTGACCGGTCAAGCAGAGCTGCCACCACTGTTTCATACTCACTTGTGTGCTAATCAGGAAGGAAAAGCTTTGCGCAGGAGTTCTTTCTGCAGGCATTCATCCAAACCTCTCCTGCTCTAAATGTACCCCTGCTTGCATTAAGAAAGCGGTTATTTCCCAGTTTGTGCCTTTTTGCATCAATCCAGAAATTACAGAACAGATTTGTTCTTATTTTACTGGAATGCATCTTGCATTTCTTTGTCATATTTTGAATTTTTATTTTCTTTTTCTTGCTGTTTAAGATTTTTCTCATTTTTAAGGTTCTGGTATTTCTGGCTAATTAGCATGCAAGCTGATATGACACTGAAGTAGCTGCCCCCCTTTATCATTCAGGGTCATTTGTTCTGCAGTGTTTGGATACAATTAAGTGATAAAGAAGCAAACTCCATAAAAAAAGGTGAAGTAAAAAGAATATGCCGGTTTGAATCCTGTAAAATGCCAATAGGGACTCTGCTCTGTTGGGCCCTTGAGCAAGGCCCTTAACCTGCAATTGCTGAGAGCTTTGAGTAGTGAGAAAAGCACTATATAAACACAAAGAATTATTATTATTAAGCTTTTTAAAGTTATGGAAAAGGACAAATTTCTCAATTATTTTTACATGTAAATACAATACAAGCAGATTTTTCTGAATGCAATTTCACAAAAGGCCAGCCAGTTGAATAATTTGGCCTGACCCACTGATTTGTGAAACTGGGGAAATGAAGTCACAGTGGGACCCTGGTCTACAGTTTAATAAGAGGGCTAATGTGGTTGTTCTCGTCCTGGAGAAAACTGTGGCTGCAGATATTTGTTTCATCTTATTTCATATTCCATCCATCCATCCATTATTCAACCCGCTATATCCTAACTACAGGGTCACAGGGTTCTGCTGGAGCCAATCCCAGCCAACACAGGGCGCAAGGCAGGAGACAAACCCCGGGCAGGGCGCCAGCCCACCGCAGTATTTCACAATCAGTGATTAATTTACTTCAAATTCACCTTCATTTGTTTAATTAGCAGGTCTTTGTTTGCTTCTCTTTTTCTAAATTTTGAGTAGGATAAGAGATCAAATTCCAGGGAAAAATGTGAATTAATATTAAAATTAAAAAAGATAGTTAAGAACTAATAAATATAGCAAAAATATACATATTTGTAAATTCTTTCTCAATGTAAATCTCACACTTCTGTACTTTAAGAAATACAGAATAAGAAAAGAAAAAAAAAAAACTACCTAATATACTCGCGGATAAGTTCTCCCACGGATAAGCTGGGGCTTGATTTTACCGTATAATTACCTGTATTTTATAATGTCGGTCGTATAAGTTGAATGTGGAAAACACACGATATTGGTCCAAGAGATTATGATATGCTAACGCCCACCTGAGAGAGTAATCACGGAGCACGCTTCCTTTTTTTGCCCTATGTGTTGTGCCTACGTGAGCACACGGTAATACCCGAACTTTTCCGAAGCGAAGTTTGCACTGATTTGTGTTTTTGTATCTCACACCCTTATACACCTTTATTGTAAGAGCATCCCTTATCTACAATGGAGTGTTTGATCAGAAGAAAATATGAAGCTGGCTTTAAATTAAACATCGTTGAAGTAGCGAAAGAAATTAGTAACTGCACTGCTGCAGCAAAATTCGATGCATCTGAGAAACTGATGTGAGATTGGAGGTTTAAAAAAATATAAATGTTGCATTTTGGAACGGGCATACAAGTCGTGGTCTGATTTTATGGTTGATTTTTTGGGTTTCAAGACCCGACGTATATGCGAGTATACATGGATTAAACACTCAGAACATCTTCAGGTGAAATGATTCATGGATTGTGTAACTAGTCCAAACTAAAACCAGCAACTGCAGGGGTCCCTCAAGACTGGGACAGGGAACCACGGGACTAAAGCAAAGGTTAGTCCTGGAGGGCTAGAATGGCTGTAGGTTTTGTTCTAACCCATTTTCATAATGAGAACTTATTGCACAAGGAACACTTTTATGCTTCGTTTTCTTTATGATTTCCCACCCTTATTTGCTTGCCTTGAACATTTGCATTCAAGATGTGAGATGCAAATGACAAAGGAACCAGTAGTTCTGCATCTAACTTGTCTCCAATTACATGTAAGTGCATTCAGAGTGAACTTCCTGGTTTAATCAAAGATTTGGAAGGAAACAGAAAAAAAAAAGAGAAAAAACTACTAATCTGCTTTATGATACAAATCAGTCATCAGTCAGTCATTTTCCAGCCCACTGTCTCCTAACACAGGGTCACGGGGGTCTGCTGGAGCCAATCCCAGCCAGCACAGGGCACAAGGCAGGAACAAATCCTTGGCAGTGCGCTAATCCACTGCAGGCACACACACACACACCCAGCACACACTTGGGATAATTTAGGATCGCCAACACAACTAACCTGAATGTCTTTGGACTGTGGGAGGAAACCCACAAAGGCATGGGGAGAACATACAAACTCCTTAATGCGAGGCAGCAGCGCTACCACTGCGCCACCATGCTGCCCAGGATACAAATCATTTGGCTGATATCTTTAGAAGATTAGAAAGCACTAACAAGCTGCAAAATTAAACAAGATCTGTTATTGACAAAGATTGCTTTCAAATTAAGCAATCAGGTTGGAGCAAAAACCTGCAGCCACTACAGCTCTCCAGGACTGACTTGCAGACCTCTGGACTAAAGTATCATCCATGACTGAGCCACCTTCTGAAGATGAGGTGTTCTCTATTCATCCGTCCCTTTTCTGATTCCACTTTATGTGGAGCCTACACCAGCAGCACTGAGTACCATGCAGGATCAAACTCGGAATGAAGCATCAGTCCAGTCACACATGAACATGAAAATATTGAGGATTAAGGAGGAAAACCCATCAATGCATGAGGGGCAATCAGGCAGATGCCACGCAAACAGGGATAGGATGAGAGTTCAGCTTGGGTGCATGTGGTAATAAGGTGTTACTAGGTCTGCTAAACTGGTTGAATTCTAAGCAGTCAATGTAGACCTGAGAGTTAACATTTGCATTGTTTCCTGCAATGCGTATGTCTCTGGTGTATGCCATTTGGTATGGGATTGTAAAAGCAGAGGTAATGTTTGTGATGCTCCATCTTTTGGAATGACAGACACCTAACAACTGGATGGACACACAGAGCCACAGAGACACGCATCCTTATATTAAGGTGGATTGCTGACCACCATAGCATCATCCCAACTGTACTTTAACCAATTTAATGGACTGACCTATTTAATTGTATGGTTATGAGTAGCCAGCCACAGGGACACAACTAGTTACAAAGTAGAAAGCAACCTCTAGGTAAGCTGATTCACACTCGCCTGTGAAAGGATAACATAACATCACCATTTAACTTGACAAACATACCTGCAGTGCCATAGCAATAATGCCAGTTCTTCCCATTACCAGATTAGAACTGAAATCCATTTTCCAAAAGCTGTTTTAGTAGCAGTACGAACAGAGTGCTATCATACTGCCTTCCATTAATGAAGTGATGCTTTCAAAGCCACTTATTTCAATTCAGAGTCACAGGAGACTGGTGCCTGCCCTGGCAACATCACAAAATAAGAACCAACCAGTCCAACACAGGCACCACTCACACACCCACCCACTGAATTTGCCAGGTATCCTAACTTACAAGCCTTGGGAGTATCTGTAAGAAAACTAAAAAGAGAAAAGTAGTGAAAGTGCAGACACCACACTGCTAAAGATCAGCAGAGCCTACGGCTGCGTCACGAGGCTTCCTGACACTCTTACAGTAACTTGTAAATCCTTGATTAAAAATTTGAATTAGCAGAGGAAAAATACTACTAGTCAATCCCAAATTTTGTTGCTACCTATAAGGATAAAAAAACAAATATCATGCAAATGTAAAATGTTTATGCTTTTAGGACACAAGGAAGTGCATGAAGATGAAGGTAAAGAATCTGCCTTGCTCTCATTAGTAGCAGTTAAAGTGACCGCTTCAAACTAATGGCTACCTTTTGCATTACTTACATAATAATATTAATGCAATAAATACAGGAAACTGTCTTGTTTGAGAAGGTTGTTACTGACACAATTAAGCAAAAATATTCTGTTGCATCATAAAAGTGTCTTTTTCTTGCATCTAACAGTATTTTTCATTTTCTTTCTTTTTTTTTTTTTTCTTCATCTTAAATTGGCACCCAGAAGAGGCCAAACCCAAGCCAAAGTAAGTATTGGTGTGAGTGTACTACTGTCTGAAAGCAGCAGCACCTCCAATAGGACAAGGTGTGTAGTGGCTTCTGGAAATTGTGCGGTGCTGACGTGAGCGTCATGATGGTGCTGTGATCAGTGCTGCCAATTCAGCTATTCTTTCACCAGAGTTTAAATCACAATCTGTTCATCATCTGTGAGAAGTCTGCATTCTCTACCTGTGTCCGAATGTTTTTTTCCACATACTTTGATGCCCATATTCTAAAGATCTGGCTGTTCTGTTAATTGGTGGCCCTAATTTAGTCCCATATGAGTAATAAGGATTGTACCCACAGAGGGACTGGCATCCTATCCAGGACAGGCTCCTACCTGATGCCCCATCTGATGGATTAGGCTCCAGTGCCACACAGCCTTAAAACAAAGAAAATGCATTTACTGTATAACTTGGAGGGTTGGATACTAAGTTGAGGCCTAAATGCTAAAGGATTCATTGACTCAACTTCATAATAACCCAACCACAGAAGTAATTAGAACTGGGTGTTCATAGACGTCGTGGATTACAAATGCGATCGTTACACTTTTCCAAAGGTAGTGTTCTGAATTTTGCTTCTCCAATCAAATTCATCATTGACTTCAGATGAAATTTTTACTGTTTTCCCAAAGGGACACAAAGCTGATCTATCAGATGTAAGTTTGGTGACTTTAGAGACTACATCGTGTGACAGGGTATTGTTTCTAAGGTGCTGGAACAATTAGGTTTCAATACTCAAAAAAATTAATTATCTCATACATGCTGCCTATAGTAATATTTGTTTGAACAGCCATGTCTTCAAGCAAGCTGTGTTAATAAGCAGGTGTACCTGCTACAATGGCCACAGAGTGTATGTGCACGTGATGAACAAATTCTGCCCACAGTGTTATAAAGCTGCTCACAAGGAAAACAATGCTAACAGTATTATAAAGGAAGTTATGCAAAGATCTTTTTTTCTCTTGGTGAAAGATGTAAAAGAAGAGCGCAGTCCCCAAGTTCTCTTTGGATTTTAATGGTATTGCTCTTTCTCCTTAGACAAACCCAGTGACAGTACTGTCTGCTTCACCTGGGGAGTTCATTTTAAACTTGTTTTTTCTTTACAGGCTCTTCATGCCTAATCTCGTACCTCCTAAAATCCCAGATGGAGAACGTGTCGACTTTGATGTGAGTACATTTTTTAAGAGTTTGTTGTTTCAAATGTCTTAAACTTTTTTGTAAGATGATGCCTCTCAACATCCACAGCCCACTTTCAGAATTTACTGGATGAATTGGGAATATGCCATTTTTCCATTTGGTAGTTAGAATTAATGGGAACAACAGCAATTATTTCAATAGCACACAGGTTCTGGCTTGACGTGCGTTACAAGATGTGAAAGCAGTAGTTAAAAGAAAATGAAACTTAAAACAGATCAGAATAATAGTGAATTAGTAATAGATCTTAATAAAAGAATAAGTGTCTGTCTGTGCGTCCATCCGGTTGGAATGTCTCTGTCATTTCAAAAGAAAGCATATCACAAACATTTTTTGTAATAAATTGCATTGCCTTTGTCATTCCAACAGGTGGTGCATCACAAACACAAACACTGCTTTTACTAATCTCATACCAAATTACCATATAATGGAGACATATGCATTACACGGCACACTAAAAACAATTAACACTAACCCTTATTACTCAGATTTCAACTGATTTTAGACAGGTAGCACAGCTAGCAGAATATAAAATTTGGAAGTTTTAATGCAGTGACATGATGATGTCACACATTGTGTTGCTGCTAGCCCTTGTGGTTAGCAGCCGTATCATTACCAACAACAATATGGCAGCTCAACAGAAAACAATGCGCAAAACAATGATGCTCTTAGAAGACACACTAAACAAAACAGGTGTAATGACATTTTAAAATATGATATAAATTAAATAATGAATCATTATGAGCTTACATAACATAGATTGATAATAGTAGCAACAACATTTGTATCTAGCGATAGTAGTAGTAATATATTGAGAATACAATGAAATTCTTACTTGCATGTTAGGCCATGTCACATATCACCACTCTCTGGGGACATGAAAAACAAGAATGTGTTAAAATACAGAACTCCATATTATTTAAAAGAAAACACAAAACAGTTTTCTTGATGTACCCCTCCTATCCCTAATGAATGAAGAGGATGCCAAAGCTAAGCTAATGCGTAAAATCTTGAAATAATAAATATCGTAAATGATTTAAGTCTACACACAAAAACAGCAGTCCTCGAATCTGACTAGTAGCTCTTCTATTGACTTTCTCTAGTACTGCTGTGTCATTTTTGTAGCCTGGAGAGCAAAACTGCACACGGTGGTCCAGGTGAAGCCTTGCCAGTGTGTTATAAAGCTTGAGCATAACCTCCTTTGACTTGAACTCTACACATTGTGCTATTTTACCCAACTTTCTGTTAGTCTTTCTATTGGTTTCTGAAAGTTGCCTGGTGGTTGATAGTGACTAAGCCACCACAACTCCTAGGTCTTTAATATAAGGGGTTGAAAGAAGAAAAGTATATAAGGAAAAACAATAGGAAGTGTTAGTAGACTTGAAACTGCCATCAGCTAGCAATAGAACAGAAGGAATTAAAAATGATAATAGATTGTTGGGTTATACAGCACATTGTCTGGAACAGATGTCAGGAGAGGTTTTGCTTAAGATTTGAAATGCACTTGTTAGGCCAAATCTCTAACAGAGTGGCAAATAACAACAACACATTAAAGTGATGTAGTGTAATGATTTATTCAGAGGCACATGAATGCCAGAAATCTAGGAAATTAAAGACCAGGCAATGTAATTACATAAACAATTGAGCAGTCTGATACATAAAAGGTTCATTTTTAAAACCTAAAAATCTGTTCATCAAAATTAAATTTAAAAAAAAATCAATGGTTTTGAAATAAAAATACATCCAATTCTAAGTAGAAATATGTTTTTAGAGAAAATCCCAAAACTAGGACATCCATAATTGCATACTGAATGTGCCGTAAGGATGTCACAAAAAAAATATATTTATCTGTCAATAAGGTGTATGTAATAAAGCTAGATGAAACATGTCTAGATTGAATCTACATATAAACAAATGCTGAATTATGACATGGAGAAAGAATAGAGCTTCAGAAATAATTAATGAAGCATAGGGAGCAAATGATGAGAAAGTCTGGGCAAATGGAGATGAGGACATGCCAGTGTTTAAAATGATGTAGTAAGTGTCGTGGACGTCAGGTTTTTTTTTTAATTAAATCAGTTCTTTGGAAAGAAGAAAGAGGCAAATATAGAGTATGATTAAGATTATAAAGATTATATAATTGTCTCCAATATTTTGAGAGAATTACTCATACAGAGAACTATATATATGAAATGAGTAAAGATAGATAGATAGATAGATAGATAGATAGATAGATAGATAGATAGATAGATAGATAGATAGATAGATAGATAGATAGGGGAAGCTCAAAATAAATATAACAAACCAAAACCCCACCACAACACACACACGAACGTCTGGCTGAGATAATAAGAGTGTTGCTGCCATCTGATAACAGGCTTGTAGTTGTTGCTCAGAAGTAGAAACGTAAATATGCCCATTTTCACCTCCTAATTTTTCACTTTAGTATCGTTCACTTTTTTCTTTCTTTTTTTAAATGGTTGTTGCTAAACTATGTGATTGTGTTTCCCTCTAGTGGCCACGGCCAACACTCCAGTCTTTTTGTAAGAATACAGTACTCAGGTTTGTAGTAATTTGCTCTACTTTAGTCACATCACCGTCTCCACTAGAATTACCACATTCTGCAGTCTCCGGCTATGTCTGCTGATTGCCCACCGCCAGCACCAGACCTTTGTTTTGCTCTTACATACAATTTATGTCTATTGCCTTTTTTCTTTTCCTTTAAGCTAAATCTGGCATCCTTCTTTTCCATAGCTGCTCACAGTGCTTTTCTCATTTCATCAGCAGTTTCATTTCTTCTCCTGTTTTTGAATTCATAGTTTTCAACCTCATGAATACGATTGAACTTTACAGCTTCCATGGCTGCCAGTTAATTTTAAGAACCCTGCAGCCATAACATACTGATTGCACATCTTTGTTTTCCACAATAAAGGCCACCCCAGGTGGCATTTGGTTGTCTTTAACTGATATAGCATTTCTGCATTAATACTTGCCTCTAGTTAGCCGTTTACATTAATGGGGGCCCCAGTAGTGTCCCCCCAGTACTGTCAGCTTGTAGCTCAGAAGCTCCTTTGGCCTTTCTCTACAAAATCTCCTTGTGAGTTTGGTGCCATCTTAGATCAAGCACTATGCTTAGTGTAAATATACATGTAGTGATGGTCTTGCTCTATTTAATACATAATTCACAGAAGACAAGAATAATCATGTGGACAACACCCAAATACACAGTCCCTTCCTATCCAGTGGCAAAGTAGTCATTCCACTAGCAACAGACAACCCTAAATGCTCACAATTGCAGCCCCACTATGTCCATTCCAGTTTGAGCCTCTGCCCAGATGACCACTTGACTCTGCCTAATGCTTTATGATCCACCCTATTAATTTTGTCATGGTCAAAAATCCCCTGAAATATCTTATGGCTGTCTACCCAGAGCTTCATCCTAAAGAACAAAACGTAGTCAAGGAGCCATTGTCTCAGACACTCTTACTACATAACAGGGCAGAAGGTGCTGGAACCCACTACTGTCCCCTGTTGGTTTGGGGAAGTGTTTTAATCAGGTATCTGTTCTCGAGTTAATTACTTCTGGTGCTCACCATTAACTTTTTAAAGGCCACTTCACTGTGGGAGTGTCTTCTTAACTTTAGGAGGCATGCTGCCCCCTGGTAGTCATCTACCTGAATTTTTACAAGTCAAAGGTACCTCTAGTTAATTACAGATCATTGCAGGTACCCTTTTTCTGGTTGTAAGTTCAACTCAAAGCACTGTAATATTCTACATAAACCTGTGATCTTAGACTATGTCTCAAGATCAATAACAAATGCAGAACGATACGGTTTGTGACAGCAGTAGTTGAAGCTTAGTCAATGTATGCAAAGATTCTGCAGATCAACAAGCATTCGGCCTTATTTAAGTGAATTTTATGAAAAAAAAATCCTTTCAAACTTTGCAGGCTGAATTAATTAAGATCCTTTGTAACATGAGGCTTACATGGAAATAAAGGCACTATATAAAATAAAGCAGCTCAGCACTGGGATCTGTGTTGACTTCAGGAAAGACTTTCTAGGTAACTTTTCTCTTTAGTGTTTGCCAAAGCTTTGCCTGCTGTTTAAGGTTAGACGGCTTCTGTCTTTTCAAGACAAATGCAAACAACAAGAGTTTCAATGGCTTTCTGCTTTTCTTTTTGGTTGACTGCTGCGCAGGACATCCACCGAAAACGGATGGAGAAGGATCTAAATGAACTGCAGACACTGATCGAGGCTCATTTTGAGAGACGCAAAAAGGAGGAAGAGGAGCTCATCGGCCTGAAGGACAGAATTGTAAGCAGATCCATTACTTTCGATATGCAGTTATGACAAGTGACTGAGTGATCTTTGTGTGAAAGGCAATCCCATTCAAATTTAAGAAATGCAAAATCAAGTCTTACTAGTTGGTTCCTCACACAAAAAAAATAGCTGTACCAACTTTGCCAGTGGTAAGTGATAATGAAGAACTCAAGTACTGTTCTTAGACAGACCGTTTATAGGCCAGAAAACACACATTGATCAGTGAAGGTCAGATATGTGTGAAATATAACCTGTGTACTAACTACAATTTCCCTTCTTACCAGAATCCCTGGTATCAGGTCAGGTCAGAAGGTGCCTGTTTCTGCATTTATGAACAAGAGAGCAGAAAAGGCTGAGCAGGATGAACTGCTGGCTTGATGTCTTCTGATTTTTTGTGATGTGAATCTTGAGCATGTTTGTCACATCCTGCATTCCTTTTGCATTTATTTGGACAACTGAGAAATGGCAACTCTATGTCTGCCACTGAGTCCCCTGCACTTCTCATCTAAAAGGCACAACTCAGAGCTTTTCTGCCTGTCTAGGGCATGGCCTTAATACAGGAGGATTGGAGAAGTGGGATCGATGGATTTCTTCTTATTAAAATTACGATTACCTTTTCGATGTCTCCCCATTTTCTATGCATGTGTTCTGATAGGAGAATCGGCGGGCAGAAAGAGCCGAACAGATCCGAATCCGGACAGAGAGAGAGAAGGAGAGGCAAACACGAGTCGCAGTAAGTTGATCAGACTCTCCTCTTTTCTTCTTGTCAGCCATTATGAGTCCCCAAATTTACTGTTTCTTTGCCTGTATACTCTCCAGCATCAAGCTAAACAAGAGTGTATCAAAATGCTTCATTTGAATTAATAGAAAACAGTGCTTTGTGGTGTTTCTAACTATCAAGAACATTGTATAAAATACTTTATTATAATTAAAACAGGTAGGACTTCTTCATTCAGTTTTGATCTCTTTTCAATTTTCAAGTGAAGTGAGCCCAGGGGACAGATAGCCAGGTTCATTTTCCTGGTAGAAGGGTTTGTGATTTTGGAGTGAAGGGATAAAATATTGAACTTCCTAGTAAGTAAGTTATAAAAAATACCACAACGTTGGCATGTCAATCACTCTGCACTTCCAGAAGTTGCTGGTAGATTCCAAGTGGGAGTTTAATTTGCTTTATGGCACAGAGTGTTGCATTTACCAACTCTGCTTAGATGCCAGTAGTTTGAGACAAAAAAGAGAGAGATAAAGTATGACTTACATTCTGTGACCATTTAATTAGGTACACTTAACTAGTATTGGGTTGGACCATCTTTTGCCTCCAGAAAAGATTAAATTATCTGAGTGACGGAATTCAACAAGGTGCTGTAAATATTCTTTATGGATTTGGATCATGCTGATTTAACAGCATCATGTCAATTGTGCAGATTTTTCAGCCACACATTGATGCTAAAAAATTTCCCATTCTGCCTCATCCCAAAGGTAGTCTACTACAATGGGCTGTGGAGACTGCGCAGGCCATTGAAATATAACGTAATCTAGGTCACCTTCATGGGCCCATCCTGAGACAATAGTGCGTCATCTTGCACTTGTAGTTTGTGGCTTTAAAGGGATGCACATGGTCAGCAATGATGTTTAGGGACACAGTGGTATTCGAATGAAGCTCAATTGACAGTAAAAGACCTAATATGGGCCAAGAAATGATTCCCTCTTCATTGTACTACCCACCACTAGCCTGTAACATTGACACAAGACTGGACTACTAATCCTACTATCTACGTATCACAGCAGAAGTCAAGATTTGTTAGACAAGGTAACATTGTTCCAATATTCAGTTGTTCAGTTTTGGTGACCATATGAAAGGAGCAGAAAATTAAAACAAAGTGGCACATGCAAAACATTAAAGGTGGCAGCTAATGATGAGCGAAGCAGGCAAGTTTGGATTGCAATTTTATGAATCCGACACACAAATTTATTTTGCATTCGTGAAACGTGAAAAAAACTAAAATGAGATATTGGGAGGTTTAAAGTATTTTTAAGAATGGAAAAACTTCAGTGTGTACCTATGTCCTCTTCTACAGCTATGTAATGCATGTGACCTGTCACAACCATGTCAAATCAATTGTTTGTATTCACATCATATCACCTTTTTTTTTTTTTTAAACGTGACATCCAGCCCTCCCCTGTTACCTAACAACTACCATTTCCTATTTCTCGATGCTTGCAGAAAAACTTGAGGATTTATACTCTCCAAGCACTATGGAGTTTCAAGTTTCTTTTCTTTCCCCTATACATCTTTAGGATTGTGATCACAGAGATCGCCATTACAACTGGCAAAGTAGGGATTGTACTACCAGAACATGTCTGGTGACTCCTTAAAATGTCTACACATGATAAGAAAAGAGTCCAGTGGTTTTTCTTTTAACTAGAGATCTTTATTGAAATACTATATGACAGACAGACATATGCAGAATTAGTAAATGCTTCCGGGAAGGGCTAATTGTTGTGTTGGTACTATCCATCCATCCATTGTCTAACCCGCTGAATCCGAATACAGGGTCACGGGGGTCTGCTGGAGCCAATCCCAGCCAACACAGGGCACAAGGCAGGAACCAATCCTGGGCAGGGTGCCAACCCACCGCAGGACATGTTGGTATTATATTCCGAAATATCTTTAGCAAGCAGAAATAACATACACACTCACTGGCCACTTTATTAGGTATACCTGTTCAACTGCTTGTTAATGCAAGTGTCTAATCAGCCAATCACATGGAAGCAGCTCATTGCATTTGGGCATATAAACATTGTCAAGACAACCTGCTGAAGTTCAAACTGAGCATCGGAATGGGGAAGAAAGGTGATTTAAGTGACTTTGAACATGTCATTGTTGTTGTTGCCAGACATGCTAGTCTGAGTATTTCCGAAACTGTGAATCTACTAGGATTTTCACCCACAACCACCACTAAGGTTTACAGGGAATGGTCAAAAAAACGGAAAATATCCAGTTGCAGTTCTCTGGATGAAAAAATCCTTGTTGATGCCAAAGGTCAGAGAAGAATGGCCACACTGTTTCAAGCTGATAGAAAGGCAACGGTAAAACAAATATCCACTCGTTAACCACTTGAGGCAGAACAGCATTTCTGAATGCACAAAATGTTGAACCTTGAAGCAGATGGGCTATATCAGCAGGAGACCACACTGTGTGCTATTCCTGTCAGCGAAGAACAGGCAACTGAGACCACAATTCACATGGGCTCACCAAAATTTTACAATACAATATTGGAAAAACATTACTTGGTCTGATGAGTTTTGATCCTGCTGTAACATTCTGTTGGTAGGGTCAGAATTTGGCATGAACAACAACATCCATCCTGACTTGTATCAACTGTTCAGGCTGGTGGTGGTGGTGTAATTATGTGTGCAGGTATTTTCTTGGCACACTTTAGGACCCTTAATACTAGTTGAGCATCATTTAGATGCCACAGCCTACATGAGTATTGTTGCCGTCAATGTCAATCTCTTTATGACTGCAGTGTAATTATCCTCTGATGGCTACTTCCAGGAGGATAACATGCCATGTCACAAAGCTCAGATCATCTCACATTGATTTCTTGAACACCTTAGTGAGTTCACTATATTCAAACAGCCCCCACTGTCACAAGATTTAAAATAAATAGGGCACTTTTTAGATGTGGTTTAATGGGAGATTCAACATCCAACAAATCTGCAGCAACTGCGTAATTCTCTAGTATCAATATGGACCAAAATCCCTGAGGAATGTTTCCACCATCTTGTTGAATCTATGCCACGAAGAATTAGGGCTTCCAGCCCATTACAAGTACAAGTACCTAATAAAGTGGCCAGTGAGTGTAAACTCATCACATGACTTTTGTGACAAATCAATATTTACCATAGCATATGTCAACACAAAATTGTACCAGTTTGGCCATTTCTCTCTCAACTCTCTCATGTTAGCATGGTGGTTTTACAAGATGAACTGCCACTTAACTGAAATTTTATTTTAAAATGCCATTCTTTACAAACTTCACAGACTGTAAAGTGTTTAAATTCCAGGAGGACAGCTGTTTCCTTCATGCCATCACACATCTTCAGCTTGACACTTACTCATCATCTATTTTTCATGGTGTTCAATGAAATCAAATATCTTGACTCATTTTTGGGACCCTTCTGTTGTTTATTAGGTGAGCCAAAGCACAGTTACAGTATAATGATTACCAGCATTCTTGGACATCCAGCCTAGGATTTATGGCTTCTATTGGCAGTTCTATGAGTGGCCACTCTGTTCTTTTAGAGAATTGTACTTACTCTCAAACTGTGCTTCTGTTTAAAATGCTAGCAGGGCTCAGAACAGATCAGTTCAAAAAACAATCTTCATTTTAAGTGGCTTCCTTCTTAGGGACTTGTTTGAGGATGAGCCTTGTGCTTTTTATTGATGGATTTGTATCAAGAACATGCAAGCTCGTATCTCTGACTGTTTGTATCCTTGTCCCTCTTCTGCCCCTCAACCGTTCATCTAGAATGTCACAGTTTTACTTTTGCTGTCAAATCATCCCTGCTCTTTGACATTTCAGGAAGAGAAAGCACGCAAGGAGGAAGAGGAAGCGAAGAAAAAGGCAGAAGAAGATGCAAAAAAAAAGTTAACCCTCACCAGCTTGCACTTTGGCGGATACATGCAAAGGGTGAATATGATGTTGTAGGCATTCATAGGCATAAGGGGTCAGGAAGACCACTTTAATGTTGTCTGTCATCTTGTTTATGTGCAGACAGAGAAGAGATGTGGCAAGAAGCAGACAGAACGGGAGAAAAAGAAGAAAATCTTGAGTGAGCGACACAAGTCCTTAGATGTGGACGTGCTAAGTGAAGAACAGTTGAGGTCAGTCCACCTTCACATTAAAGTAATTATAGAATAGCTACTCCCACAATTTACAAATGAGGAGAATTTACAAAAAAATAATTGGATATGTCATCTATTTGTGGTAAAGCATTTGTGGCTCAGAACTGCCCCAGTATGAGGTTGAATCCTTTTTGTCTTCTGTCTGATGTATCTTACATCACCTTATTCCCTGTAATTGGATTGAGTTGATTTGTTAAATGATGTATAGATAATGACACTGTAAATTTAAAATCTATGTAAATGAATTGATGATAGGAAGTCTTATTTAAATCTACAATTAATGAAATATACTAAGCCTCATTGGCACTGTCCAGCAACATTGGTGCTCTGCAAGGCTGCTACCTCAGCCCACTGCTCTATAGTTTGTTTACTTATGACTATGTAACAAAGCATGAGGGTAACATGAGGCTGCCTTGAGAAGGTAGATCAAAGATGTGACTGTATGTTACCATGACAAGAACATCTCCCTGAACATAGACAAAACAAAGGAGGTCTTTAACGACTTCAGGAAGAACAAAAGATCAGTCACCCTCCATTCCATATCAACAGCTCCCCTGGATGTGCAGATCACTGACTGCTTTTTGAGATCTGTCAACACCACATGTATCCTCAAAAAGGCTCAGCAAAGGATTTTTTCCGGAGGAGGCTAAGGAGATTTGAAGCAGGGGTGAACTTCTACAGCTTCACTATTGAATACATCCTAACCTGACTTGCCAGGATTGCAAGCTCTTCCAAAGGACTGTCCTTACTGCTTCCAAAGTCATTGGGGCTGATCTTCCAAATATTTATACCATCTACTCAATGTCTGAGGAGGGCTGAATCCATCGTCTTTGATGCCAGCCATCCAGCTCATCCATTGTTTTCACTTCTGTGTTCTGGTAAAGGCTACAAGAACCTCACCACATGTTCCATGTGCATCAAGAATATCTTCTTCCCCGGGTCATAAGAGCACTAAATTCTTGGCAACTTGATTTTACTTGTCCTGTGCTGTACCCATCTGCTGGTTTATTTCTAGTTCTGTTTTATGTTACAGTATACACTGCCATCTGCACTTTACCTTTTTCCCATAATCTGTATTGTCTGTACAGTTCTGTTCTGCACTGTTTACATTAGGCCATTCTGGTATTCTTACTTACAGTATTTATTTATTATTTATCATCATATTGTCTTATTGCCTGAGTAAACTTCTCTGCAAGCACATATTTCCTGCAACTGGGTCATAAGAATTTCACTATCCATCTGACAATAAAGGTCTAATATAATCTCATCTAATCAAATCAATAGCCACAACAGTTTCCACAAACCTCCTTCTAGCTAGAGTTCTTATGCAATCAATGTTGGCTTTTACTTACAGAGATGACTAATGAGTCTTTAACTCTTTACCAATAAAATGATAATTTCCTTGGAAAACTTTATGAGGCTTCACCATTGCCCTAAAGAAATTATAATGTCCTTCTTACTAAAAAGTATTGTTGATACAATGTATGCACTTTCTCAAGCAGGCATGCCTAACGTGTCTAGAATAGTAAAGCAAACATTTTGCCCCACTTATCATTTCCACAGGGAAAAAGCCAAGGAACTCTGGCAGTGGATGCATCAACTGGAAGCAGAGAAATTTGATCTCCAATACAAATTTAAAAAGCAGAGATACGAGGTGAGCCTTACTATTAGTGTACATGTTAGACTTATTTACTTTTAGTCAATCTAATCATATGTACAGAGAGTGTGTAGCAGTGTAATTCTTTTTAAACTGAACAGAGAAAGAGATGCATTAATTATACATAAAGTATTACACATAAACTAAGCTGGGCTGAGGGGTATGACCTACTGAACTATAATCAACAAGACTGTTGGTCACCATGTGACCCTATTTGCCAGTACTTCAGTTGTGGAAACATGAAAGCAGTTATATCATATTCTATCGATAAGGCCACTTTTAGATGGGGATCACTAGAAAAAGTCACTGTAGTTACAATGGAAACTCTCAATAACAAGCCCATTCACTTGACTTTGCTTGTTTCAGATTAATGTCCTGATAAATCGTGTCAGTGAACACCAGAAGCTGTAAGTATTGTATGTGTGTGGGTCTTTGCTGTTCTGCATGCTTCATACTTAATGTAGGGGAGGTTAGCAAAATTGGGCATTCATATGTTAACAAAACATAGTAGTTAAACTAAACAGAAGCAGGATAGCAAACAAAATCACTGAGGAGTCAGATATCTTAAACTTGGAGACCACCACTATAAAAGTCTGGATTGGTGTGATTGGGCTTGTGCCCTTTGGTGTGTGCAAAGGAAAGTGACACCTCACTAGTGCATCCTTCTGTTTAGAATGGTCAATAGGCCATTCTTGATGAAACCCTCTACACATAACTTAGTAGTTACAGTGACACAAAAAAATATGTGCACCCTTTGTAAATAACTACATTTATGTATACAATTGTCTTAAAATATAGTCTGATCTTCATCTAACATACATACAATAACTAACAAACACAGTCTGGTTTAACTAATCATGCACAAATGATTGTTTTGTTCTTGTACATATTGAACACCTCATTCAAACATTCACAGGTATAGGTTAGAAAAAGTATGTGAACCCCTAGGCGCATGGCTTCGAGAAAAGCTAACTGGAGTGAGCAACTGGCAAACCTAGAAATAAAAATTGGAGGTGTTGTTTAGTTATTTTAACCTATAAAAAAGACTTAGACATTTTGCGTTTCCTATTCGCAAGAAGCATCTGGTGGTATACACCATACCTCGCTAAAATAAGATCTCAGAAAATCTACATTCAAGTATTGTTGATTTGAATAAAGCTGGAAAGGATTACAAAGTAATTTTAAAGGATTTATATTTTAATTTGTCCACCGTTAGATGATTTAGTACTGTGACTGCTCTCCCTATATGTTGGCGCCCAGGCAAGATGACTCAAAAGGCTCAATGCAGAATGCTCAGTGAGATATAAAGAACCACAGAGTAACAACTAACCCCTCTTAAGAATCATTTGAACAGGTTAACATCTCTATTCATGAGTCTACCATACACAAAGCATTGAAGAGACATGGGGTCTGGACACCAAAGACGAAGACACTGCTCTCCAAAAAAAACAAAAAAAAAACATCGCTCCACGCCTGATGTTTGCCAAAAACACCAATAAAATATTTTGTGGACTGATGAAACAAAGGTTGAACTGGTCAGGAAGAATATGCAGAAGTTCATGTGATATAAAAAGTGCACAGCACACCAACCCGAAAACAATGGTGGAAAATAGTGATCTGAGCATTATGACAGCCTGCTATCATAAAGGGGAAAATAATTCCCAAATTTATGTATGAATCTTATAGGAAAGCATCAGGGAGGCTGTCCATCAAATGAAGCTCAGCAGATGCATTAGGGCAATGACCATAAACGTCAAAGTAAGTCTACTACAGAATGGCTTCAAAAAAAGACAATCCAGTGTGGCCCAATCACAGCCTAGACGTTATCCTAATAGAGACGCTGTGGAATGACCTCAAGAGAGCTGTTCACACCAGAACTCCAAATCATATGGCTAGGTAGAATCAGTTCTGAACTGAAGAATGGTCCGAATGTCCTCCTGAATGTTATGCAGGTCTATTCTGCCTCTGCCTGGAACTCTTGTTTGAGGTTATTGCTGCCAAGGGAGCTTGCACCAGTTACTCAATCCAAGTGCTCACCTACTATTTCCACAGCACACAGTGAATGTTTGATTAGTGTGCTCAATAAAGACATGAGAGATTATAATAATCTGTGTGTTTGTCTATACTTGTAACTTAAATGAAGATCAGCTCACATTTCATGACCATTTAATGCAGAAAACCAGATAATTCCAAAGGGATGGTTTTTCTTGCCACTCTAAATTTAGAGTTGCTTTTCAAGACCAGATGCATTGGTGTTGGTTTTGATCACCGTGATCTTCCTGCTATACCCTCAACACTTCTCCTTATGAATCATTTACACATTGCCCTATATTTTTATTACAAATCCATCCAAGACTGTGCTATCAATCAGTTGGGCTTCAAACTCACTAGGTGAGAGCTACAAAGGCACCGAGCATTTTTGCCTAAGCCTGCATATGCTGGCATGTATCATCTTAAGGACCTTGAGTTTCAGGAAACCTTCTGTCCCACTCTGCACCCCGTAGTGTTTCCATTAAAGTAAACACATCCCCACCTCTTCAATCCATTTCATTGTCCCCCTGCTGTGTCAAACAAAATATTTTCAACAGGTCGAGAAGCCTACCCATTAACTGAATTATTCTCCACCTTTATCTACTTCACTTTCACTAAACTTATCATAATGATGGTCAGTCAGGGTGGAAACATGGTAAGCTGGACAGACTGGGCCACCCCATCCTCAGAAATTTATTACAGCCCTCCTTTCTGAGGAATTCCTCAATGCTCGCGAGCAATTTGAGAACAATAATACTGTCAATATGTTCTGAGTCTTTCCTCTGTTGCCTGCATCTAGTACATCTCTCAAAAGAGGCACCCAGGAGGCATGGCCAGACTCCCATTGGTTCTGCTCTGGGGTCCTGAGCGCAGCAGTACTGTGCAAGTAGCCAAAGAGATCCAAGGCATTATTATTGTTGGGTGAACGCCTCCAACTTTATCCATGCATTACAAATAAGCTGTTTCATATGCAGTGTCCTTTCATAATGCTGGGACAAAGACACATTTTTTAACTTGATTTACCCCTCTGCTCCACAAAACTACAAAGCAAACAATTCAGACATCATTAAAGTGCAAATTGCAGATCTTTATTTAATGTTGTTTGCACACATTTCAGTCCAACCATGACCAAAATGTATGTAAATACCCTTAAATTTAAGTGCGCAATATGCACTTTAGTCATGTCTGAATTGTTTGATTTGTAATTTTAAACAGTGAGGTAGAAAAGTCAATCATGTAAAAATATGTCTTTGTCCCAACCATTGTGGAGGTCATTTGAGAAAGGATAGTCAATGAGAGAGAGGCGTGTTCCCCATCTGTTTGCACTCTTCATTCGGACACTTCTAGAGGGGCATCCAACTGGCCTAATCTATAGGGTGTTCGCCCCACCCCCCACCACCACTCCCAACCCCGTGCCCAACCGTAATTTTTGCTATATACGGTGATGGCACATGTTATGTTATTGCAGTTCCCCAATTTGCCAGTAGATGTCAGCAACAACAACAAGTGAGCACACCTTTAACAAGTTCAAGATTTAGTCAGCACCAAACTCCAGCATATTCTGCTGCCTGAACAGTCCTTAAATACATTTTTCACTGTTTAGTGGCGTTATTTTTTTTTATAACAACCCCCTCTCATATATTAGTCTTTAAACTAGTCAGGTGCCACACTATGCATCAATTTCCACTGCTCCATACCTCAAACACATAAGCGGTAGTAGAACATGAGCTCTGCCTGCATGAATAAATTTGAAACAATACAGTAACTGTTCATTTTTTCTTTTTAAAAAAGCCTGAGTAATCCAAATAGCACAAAGCATTCCCCTTACAATTCAAGCATAACATTGCAAGCTGGAGGCACTCAGCACACCTGCAGGTCCTGTCTACTTTGAATATGTGTGTGTGTGTGTGTGTGTGTGCACACGCACGTGTATGTGTCTGAGACACTTCCTGTTTCATTTTCACTATCAATCAGCTTCCAGTTATTTCCAGCTAGACAAAAATGAGCCATACAAGTGTCCCAGTTTGTCATTCAGACATTTTTTTGTTTCATGTGAGGGGCTTTTTCCAGAATCTTTATACCCTATTTAAAGGACTTGTGCTCCTTGGCTTCTGTCCTGAATACACTTGCTCTTAATTTCCACCTCGTCTTTGAGAACAGTAGCTGCCAGACAACATGCTCTTCTGTGTCTACAGCTTAGGTGCATGTAATTAGACATTTAATAGCACTATTTACTTGGGTGTTGGCCCGGTTCAGATTTTGTATCTGACACGCATAGGTTGCACAGATAAATTTTAAAAGTCATTTATCCTTAGCAAGGTGTCACTTTGAGGGCAGAATTTGAGCAAATCTTTCCTATGTGATCCAGTTGCACCATTTGTGCTGCTCCATATTAGGCTGACAGCACCAAAGGGCACGTTACCAAAGCCTGTGTCTTCCTTCTCACGCTGGGTCCAGAGGTGATAAGGTGAATGCTGACTAGACTGACAGGCTGTAGTAAAGATGTGGAAGGGTGGAGTGCTAAGAGGGAGAGGTAATTGAAAAGAATGTAGAGAAAGTATCTCCTTTGATGTTGCTTTAGGAAGTGCTTTGACTCACTTTGTAATTTTGCTTCTTTTTTTTTTCTTCTCTTTCTCTCTCTCTCTCTCCTCACCTGGGCTGCCTGTGCTTGCAGAAAAAGGTGAGCGGTTGTTTATTTTCTTCTTGGATTCTTTCATATCTGCTGTGTGCATGAAAGTTTTTACCTGCTTCAGCATGTCTGCTTTTATGCTGGCAACGTTAGCTGTGAGAAAAAGAAAACATTAAGCCTGGCAGGCACACAGCCATGAAAAACCCACTAGCACACACATTCAACATATGAGCGCAAGTTCGGCACACACCATTAATCCACAATATGCACTTTCAACACGCCTTAAACACACAAAAATAAAGGGCTTAAATACACAGAGACATGCTCAACACACACCACGATCACACAGAGGCAACTCAGAACACAGCTCAAACACGCAGACCCATGATCATCACACACAACCATATGTGCATATTCTTAATGTCCTATATGCTCAATACTCATATACTAATCCATCCATCCATCCATTATCATGTATCATCAGAATATTTTAATTGGATATACAGAGTTCATCCATCCATTATCCAACCCGCTATATCCTAACTACAGGGTCACGGGGTTCTGCTGGAGCCAAACCCAGCCAACACAGGGCACAAGGCAGGAAACAAACCCTGGGCAGGGTGCCAGCCCACCGCAGTCATATACTAATCCTCAACACACAACTCATACACTTGTAAAGTACACGCTAGAAATGTGTATGTACAGTGCATATAAAAAGTATTCACCCCCTTGGAAGTTTCCACATTTTATTGCTATACAACACTGAATCAAAGTGGATTTATTTTGGATTTTTTGACAAAAAAGGTTAAAGAAAAAGCAGATCTCTGCAAAGTGGTCTAAAATAAATACAAATGTAAAGCAGAAAATAATAGATTGCAAGTCAGTATTCAGTAGGTGTGCCTTTGTTAGCCTTGAGTCTGTGCATGCAGGACTCTCTATCAGCTTTGCACATCCGGACACTGGAATGTTTCCCACTATTCTCTGCAGAACTGCTAAAGCTCAGTCAGGCAGCACTGGGTTTGTGAGTGAATGGCCTTTTTCAAGTCGAGCCTCAAATACTCAATTGGATTGAGATCTGGATTCTGACTCAGCCCCTCCAGGACATTAACATTACTGTTTAATTAACCCATTGCTGTGTAGCTGTGGCTTTATGCTTGCAGTCATTGCCTTGCTAGAAAACAAATCTTCTGGCAAAGTAGGTTTCTTGTAGACCTCCTCGCGTTTTGCTCCAGAATGTCCGTGTATTTTGCTTTAATCATTTTACCCTCACAAGCTTGCTGAACAGAAGCATTTCCACAGCATGCTTCAAGGTGGTTGGACCACGTGTTTCTTGATAACCTGTGGTGATTAAACATGGCTTTCAGTCTGAGAGCCAAAAAAGCTCAATTATGGTCTCATCAGAACACAGAAACTTCTTCTAGCTTCTTCAAAGCCATGTGCTTTTTTTGAAAGATGACTTCTCCTTGTTATTTTCCTATAAAGCTACAAAGCCCCTTGTAACCCCTATAAAGTTCTTATAGGATCCTTGGTGGACTCACTCGCTAATTTTCTTCTTCCACTATCACTCAGGTTTTGTGAACAGCATTCACGAGACAGATTTGCAGCTGTGTCATATTTTTTCCATTTTTTAAATTATTGATTTCACTGGCTTTTTCATTGACTTGGATATTTTCTTGTCTCCGTCCTTTGACTTGTGCCTTTCAGTCACTCTGGAGTGTTCTTTTTGTCTGTACTGTTAGGTTTGGCCACAATACGGACTCCCTACCAGTTGGCCCTTCCAGATAAAGTGCATTTATAACGAAATCAATTGAAACCCCAGACAGGCGATCTCCGTTTAACTAATGAACACATGTAACGGATGAGTTAGATGTATCATATTAAGGGGGCTGAATACTTACATGATCATTTTTATTTGTTTTATTAATTTAGGCCACTTTAGAGAGATCTGTTTTGACTTTGTCACTAAAGTTTCAAAAACGCCAAATTAAATCCATTGCAATTTTATGCTGTATTACAATAAAATGTGAAAACTTCCAAGGTTATGAATACTCTTTATAGGCCCTGTAAATATACATAGTGGCCATCAGTTTTGGCCCCAGCATCTTAGAAAAAGCTTCCTTACCATATTAATGCACACTCTGTAGAGTTATCTAAGAATATCATGGTATAAAAATGTCCAGTGAGAAACAATGCTGCTTGTTAATGAAAGAGCTTAGATAATGAACAGACTAGTTCAAGCTAACAGCAAGACCACAAATACTCAAATAACAGCTTTTTAAAGCTGTGGTTAATGCAAACACATCTCTAAATATATAATGCATCACACTTTGAAGATGACGTGACTGCAGCAGCAGAAGACCACATTGATATGTTCTCCTGCCCACTATGAACAGAAGGACAAGGCTTGAGATTTTCTTCTCTGCTCGTGTAATGTGATGTGAAGATTGGAATTGTGTTGTTTATTTTGATAAATCTCAAGTTCTGTTGTGGTAAGGGCAAAAGTTTGAATTAATAACATGAACCTATAGATTCACTTCAGCTTTGTATGAATGGTACAGGCTAGGTGTGATAGTGTGAGGTGGGATATGCCTTCTTGCTACCCATTATCTCTCCCCCAATATCAGTTGAGTATGATGTGAATGCTATAGCATACTTCCCTTTAGGGCTAAAGTACACTCTTTTTCATGTCGATACCACTAACAGGTTAAATACACATTATTTCATGACAGTGGTTTCAGTTTACTTCAAGATGTTAATCCAACAGAGCGTATTTGGGCTTACGTGGAAAGGAAATTATGCATCATGAATGTGTGTGGCTAAAAAAACTGGGTGACGCTATCAAGTCAGCATGTACCAGAAGCGTTTATAGTATCTATTTAAAGCTGTGCTTTATGCTCTTACATATTTGCCTAGTTGATCCTTAAGTTGTTACTGTCTTCTTTTTTCTTTAGTTGCTCTAAAGCAAAATGACCGTGCTACTTCTAGTTTTAATTAAGATATCTATACTTGATTGGAAGGATGTTTCTTTTACAATTCATTTGCTTAGGGAATTGAGCACACATGCATTAAAAGCAACCCTGCTTACAGGCCACAGTGATGCACAGATCACTGGTCATTTTGCACTTCTGGACTTTTTCTAACCCTATGTCATGGATCATTATCCTGCAATCAAGAAAATACGTCCATAAATAGCAATGATGCTATGCTATCCCATGGCACTGAAAACTTTGGTCAGGTCACAAGCTCCAATGCAATCCACAAAGCACACCCTGCACATTTACATCATAACCACTGCCCTACATTATTGCACAATGATTCCATGGGCTTGTGGGCATTTCATCATGTCTTGGTCCCATCGTGAGTATCAATCAGTGTCTAGTGTTTATGTTTCTTAGTCAAATGCCACCACATCTTATTATTCAATGATAGGAGGGAATCTGGCTGCCATTCACCATCTGACTGATTTAATCCTGACAGTTATGAAAGCCACTGTTAATCCATCCCATCGACAATCTGTTTTTTCTTTTAATCAAATTTTTATTATCAATCAAAGATTAAATGCAAACTTAGATTCAGAATGACATCATTAGGGTGGCACTTTGACTCAGTGGGAGCACTGCCGTCTCATGTTAAGGAGACGTGGGTTCGCTTTCTGGGTCCTCCCTGCGTGGTGTCTGCATGGGTTTCCTCTGGGTACTCCGGTTTCCTCCCACAGTCCAAAGACATGCAAGCTAGGTGTATTGGCGTTTCTAAATTATCCCTAGTGTGTGCATGCATGCCCTGCGGTGGACTGGCACCCTGCCCAGGGTTTGTTTCCTGCCTTGAACCCTGTGTTGGCTGGAATTAGCTCCAGCAGACCCCCGTGACCCTGAAGTCAGTGACGTAGCTAAGGGGGTGGCAAGCGGGGACATCTGTACCCGGGCCCAGCAACCAGGGGGCACCAAATTGATGTTATAAAATTTTAGAATGAAATGTTTTATATTCTTAAATGCACTAAAAAGTAAATAAATAACATTTTCATACTCAGTCCATCACTCCATCAGTATGAGGATATCTTTTTCCTATGTTTTTTGTCTCTTTCTGATTTTGAAAGCAGGTATTAGTTCTATATACCCAACAGACAATAATTTATCCCCCCACTACTCTTGACTTATTATTATTAAAATATTTAAAAATTTAAAACTGTTTAAAATAAAAAAATATAAAATTTTTTTCTTCAAATACTGTTATTTTAAATACATTTTTTAAAATTTTCTTTCCCTTACCCATTGCATTTTGGCAAACAGGAGGGGGTGTGAAATCTTCAGTTGTCCCCGGGCGCTGAAAACCCTAGCTACGCCTCTGCCTGTAGTTAGGATATAGTGGGCTGGATACTGGATGGATGGATGGATGGATGATACCATTAATTTAAGGGAGAATTAAAATTTAACAAAAATATGAGTACCCATCCATTGGTGCCCTACAGCCTTATAAGAAAAACTGAGAGTCCGAGACCTGCCAGAGCTACCCAGAAACAGAAAGAAGGCCACACATGTAATTAAGACTAAGGAAAGAAAAAAAAGCTAATGGCAAGGTCATTGTGGGATGATACTTGCCATCTGACCGCATGCTAGCTTTATCACTGAGCTCAACCTTTCAATATTGGGGCCAGATGACTTGTTGATCCATAATGTAAAGAGTTTGAGTAAAATTAAATTATCAAAAGAAGATTGTCATAAAGAAAAAGTAAGTGAATCAAGTGATTTCCAGCAAGATACTAATGAGGTTTTTTGCAGTGCTTGTACCTAAAGGGAATAACCTCACTTTGATAAGTGTAGGAGGGAGACAACAAAGCTTAATTTGAGGCATATAAGTGAAAAGAAGAAAAGACAGAGAATTAGATATAATAGACCAGAAATCAGGAACCTGCGGGCAAAAATATGCCTGGAGCACTCATTACACATAGATGGCAGTCAGTTGAGATATCCTTCATGTTTCCCTCCAGCAAGAGCTAACCCAACAGCAATGATGGACGATTTTGCAAACAATTCATTCTTTCTGAAAGACTTTTCAGTGAGTCATGCTAATCGATCCAGTGGAGCTCCATGGGAGTGCCGAAACAACGTCGGTAAGTTAGTAGTTGTTTGACTCCTGTTAAGGTTGCGTGTTTTGAGTAGCCGCTCATTGGAACAGCTTCAGTTTCCCTTCGATATCAATGAGATCAGAAAGAGAAAAAATGGAAACATTGTCTTTTATCTTCTGTTTCTCAGATTTTTCTCCTGAGAAAAAATACACCCATATTCTCACAATGGCCTCATTCTGAGTTTCAGTGAAAGTCTCAGCAATGTCATACAATGGGCTCAGATCTTCTAAGTAGTGTCTTGACATTTTTTTTTCTTGCAGTTTCAAAGTATTTGCATTGTGTGCTAAGTAATATATGGTGAAATGTATGGACAGTAGTAATTAAACACTTTATCATGATTGCAAAGGTGTAGTCCTTGCTTCTAAGTAACTGCTTTAACTTTAGTTAGATAATACTCATTCTGGAAGAAAAGGCAGGTAGTGTGACTTAGTGATTTAGACTTCCAGCTTCAAACCCTGTGTTTGTTTGTTCAAATCCCACTACTGACACCTCTGTGAGCATAAGAAAGTCCCTTCATCTGCCCGTCCTTCAATTAGCAAAAGAAATGCAACCATTCATACCTCAAATGTTGTTAGTCCTTTGGATAAAGGCATCAGTCTAATAATAAATAAAAATCTGGATTTCACAAAATATACCATGCATTTCCAGCCAATTTCTCAATTTTGTTTCCATTTAGTTCAGTTGTATCTCATGTCTCCTTTTTGTCTAAAGCTAGTTCTCCTAAAGAATTTAAGGAGAAACATATGTGACAAAGCCGATTCTTGAATGAGACATAAATGTGAAGTTTCATGAGCCAAACCCCTTATCAAGCGGGGTCATTTTTGCTAAATCGCTTGTAATTCGACCTCTCCAAATTAGAATCATTGCTGTTATTGAACTATCTGGAGTATGAACACATGTTTGGTCTCTTTGTAAAGGTAACATTCTCTAGTTTCACCCTTAGTAGTCAGAATCACTGTAGGTGTGACTGATCAAAAGTTATGCACATTAGAACTCACAAAAAAAAATGATTTTTTTTGTTCTCGCCTAAGTTTTTTTATGAAAATAAAGGAAAATAAAGCTGCAGTAGGTTGGTGGGGACAGAAACACACTATGTACCAACAGAATAACTTGTTGACTACTCAAATTTCAAATTTGAAAAGAATACCTGTAAAATGACATTTTTTACACCAGTTTGTATGTGGGCATGTCCAGGGGCTTTTTAGAGGGACCATTATCCACATTTTGGAACATATGGAAAAGTGTAATAACTTTTGAATGCTTCAACCCACATATATCAATGAGGGCTCTACTGAAAGCTTACACCTAAAGGAATCTATATCTACACACAGTGTCACTCTATTAGTTATAAAAATAATAAAAACAATAAAAAATACACATTTCTATGTAAAAATAGTCAATACAAGTCTTATGGGCCAAAAATATATTTATATTTTTATTTTTACTTTTTTTATAAAATGCACACAAACTATATATATTTCTTTTACAAACTGTTACAACACAGCTCAGCGTTTTCCATGTGCCACTTGATGGCAGCAATCACTAGCAAGCAGAAAGCACAAGGGCGTGGCACGTCGCTTCCGCCATTACACGTCTCCTGGGCCGGTTGAATACTTTCGCAATGCGTACATGCATCTATTATTTAATTGAGCGTTTATTTACGTTTAAACTTCTACTTTTATTCATATTTAAAATGCGAAAAAACTTGGCGAAATCACAATAAACAACCACGCACCAACTCTGCAGACTGGCACAAATGCCACCTTCGCAGCTCCGATCGTTTGTTTACAAGTTAGTATGGCAAGTTACATATCAAAATGCTCGGCTGCTCATTGGTTGTAAGTTTTGAGTGTCAGTCACAGTGTCCAATCAAACTGGTAGATTCTACCAGAGTTTGAAGCTATACATCATCCTCCAAGCTTTCTGTGACACTGGTTGGCTATACGAGGTGCCAGTCAACCCCAGACCTGTCGTAATTGGCCAACTTAGGTGTCTTTCGAAGCTAACACTTCCGTGTTTCATGCGGTAGCATGGTTATCGCCACAGAAACAAATTATGTCTGATATGAGCAATATAGATGAAAAAAAATTACGTAGGTGGTCTCAAGTTATGAAACGTTTTCTGGAGTTTTTGTCCCTTTGAGAATATATCGTGTGTTTTGGACCTAAATCGTTTTACTGGATTATATTCGCTGGAGCCTTACGGACACAATGGGATCAATACTGCTCGGAAATATTGATGTTTGACTTGCAGGGGGTCTTCAAAGGTAGGGAAAGTCAACTCTTAAAAGTATGTACTTCTCTGTAAAAAAGGCTTTAGTGTCAGTGCTGTGGTTGTTGTGTGTCAAAATGGTTTATATCATCGGTAAGACGAGACTTTGAAGTTTCATTTGATGGGTAGGGTGTCGAGATGCATGGCAGATGGGCATGCACACATTACTGTAACTTTTTTAAAACGCTGTTATGTCCGGGACCGGTAACGCGCTTAACCGCGTTAAGAATTAAAGATCAACCTTTGAGAAATAAAATTTTCCTGTTGGCAAAATTTTATGTCAATGTTGTTTTCTAAACCTTGTTTTGAAGACATATGCTATATAATCACTATTCATATATTGTATACACTTCCAAATATTCCTTTAAGAGTTAAATAAACTTTTCTAGTGATAAAGTGAACACTGATAATTTTGCTGTGCAAGTTTATAATCAACTGATATTTTAATCAAGGGAGATGCATATTAAAATGACTGCATGCAATATTGGCAAAATTCATTTGAAGAAAAAAAATGTAAGCATTTAAGCTACAGGGTAGGCCAATGAGAAAAGTGGGTTGATCTAAGCCCATCCGAGCCCAATATTTGCACTGCCTCATGGAACTTGGGTGCCCAGGTGTTTCACGCAGTGTGGCAATTCCCACTTTTACTCTCTACTTGAAGAGACTCAATCGTTTCTTTGAATGGGGTCTCCTTTTGTGAATTCAACACCAAACACTTGAAGTTTATATCGAATTAGGTGGAGTGGGGTGGGGGATTTGATTGAGTCTGAAGGAAAGGTCCCTGGCCATCAAGGGTGCACACATAGAACATACTAATGGTAGATAAAGTATTTATATCAATACCAAAATATTTCAATGACTTGATTGATGGGATGTAAGATGGGAACATGCATTGACAAAAGAGGTGAGTTAAGGGAAGAAGAGCAGATTTTACCGGATACATTTTTAAATGTACTAAATAATCTAACTAATGATCTAAGATCATTACCAAGAAAGAGCAAAATATAGAATCATCAATGAAAATAGAAATTATAGGCCATAATAGGAGATCTTAAATCGAGAGATTGAATGTTGGTGAGTGACATTAAAAAGTAAAGAGAGAAAACAGGCAACCTTGACTAACATCTTTGAAACTCTGAGAGGCTCAAGATATACAAACTTTAGAGGAAGAATATAAAGATTTAATCATAAAATGTTCACCAAACACCCTCAAGATCGTAAACAGCCAGAGATAGTTCCGATTATGTGATCAAAAGTTTTTTCTGCATCAAGTGAGAGAATAGCTGCTGGTTGAAACAGGGAAGAGCCTACATATAATATATGCAATAGGCACCTAGTATTATCTGCTGCATAGTATGACTGAATAAAAGAAAAGTGATTGGCAAAGAGTTGTATAAATGTAACCTGTTGCAGACAACTAATTCAACATTTTGCCAGCAATTTTGCATCCAAATTCATCGATGAAATTGGACAGTGATCTGTTGTTGACCATAAAAACTCTCATTGGCTGGGTGTTTTCTGGGTGACTAATTCTCAAGACCCCTGTGAACATGTTGAGTTATGAAAACTCCAAGATATTGGCTGTGCATGATAATTGATGCCAGTGTCTGCAGCCCACTAGAAAGTCACTAAAACATTTCATTTTCCAGTTTTACACACTCTAAAAAACATAATGTACTGCTGCCTTTTTTAAAAAGCATTAGTTTATAGTCCCGTGTGTTGAAAGGGTACATTGGTCTTAAAAAGAATTAAGTTGGTGCATTCTAAAGTAATCTAAAACCCCATATAAATACCAAGAATGCTAATTTATATGATAATTATTGATATCATTATAAACTAGCCAACCCGCGGTGTAGCATACACCGTATATAATTATTTATTGATGAGTGAACATTTCCTGAAAGACACAGTTGTCCAAATGGGGAGGGTTTGAGGATACAACTGTCAGTGAATGAAAAGATGAAACTCTGGAGAGAGCAACATACAATTGTTCGTGAGTGAAAACAGGTTTTGGCAGATACAGGCATATTTTTTTGAAAGTTTTTATCCTTGTGCCTTATTAATAGTCATTGCAAACGCCAATCTAACAGGAAATTGTCTGTGTGTAAAAGTAAAAGGCAAATTAGAATCTGATGGGGTCAGTGAAATCCGGTGAATAAGGACAGTTTGTGAGGTAGTAGATGTGATAGTCTTACACTCCAGCACATTGCGGTGAATGCTGGTAACAGAAAGTCTAGTGCCATTACAGAGACCTTTTGCTGGCATGAGGTTCCTGAGAAGCATGATGACTGAACCAATTTTAATTTTGAGTTTATATGGAGGCATGCCAGTGGGAGTAAGACTACTAAGAAATCAATGCAAGTTGATCTGCAGGATCGTCTGTGACAATGGAGTCAACGCTGGTGAAAGTTACTTCGTTGTTAGGGATAAGTTTCAGCACCTGTTCATTAAGGTGTGCTGAGTCTTCGTTGGTCACGCTTAATATAGCTCGTGTGCTGAGTTGTTTCAGAGTGACAGTTGAGAAGTTGATGTCGCCATATAATTGCCTCGAGAGCAATGTTGGAAGCCTGCGGAGGGTGAGAGTTGGTGGGCAGGGCCTTGTCATGCGTTCCCCATGATGTGGGAGGAGGGTTAGAGTGGGCGTTCGTGTCTCTTTCGTGCGTAACCCATGGGCAGGGCTCTGTGAGTTATGCGGTCGTGGCTCTCTGTCTTGCGTGTGGTGAAAAGTCAACGTGGCTCAGAGATGCATGTGGACTTTTGCACAGACGAAAGCGACTGAGGCTGTATTTGGTGAGTTGTTGCTTGCGGGCACATGAGCAGGCAGTGCACATGCCTTCGAGAGCGACGCTGGACACAGGAGGATGATTACAGCTGGTGTGCGTGGCTCTGTTGTGCGTATCCCATGACGCGGTAGGAGGGTTAGAGTTGGCAGGCGGGGCTCTGTCGAGCGTATTCCATGGTCTTAGAGTTGGCGAGCGGGGCTCTGTGAGTTGGCAGGCGTGGCTGTCTGTCTTGCTTGCGCTCACTGTCTTGTGTGCCCTTAGTAAATTATATATATAGATAATAAACACAAGGGAAGGCAATAACAAAAGAAGCTGACAAAAAGTCAATATAAAAAGAAGAAAACAACAAGAAGTCTTCCTGGGCTTTTATAAATGCAACAATGGCCTCCTCTTTATGTAGTACGGTGGCCACTAAAAGTACTTCAGTGCTGCTCTTTCCACTCAGTGGCCTGTTGACATCCAGCCAGTTGAGCCCAATATCCTGTTTATCTCCAAGCTTCACGTTCACTGGAACTTTTCATTGGTCATCCCTTTGAACACTTGCCCTCTGGAACTTCTTAGGCCAGCCTGAGGCATCTCTGTATGTCAGAGCTCTGGCACACACTTGAAAAGGTTAGGTAAACCCCAGGTAGCCTGGCTGCCATAATACATTAAGGAGGCCAAGCATTCTGTAACACAACTTTTTATTGCCTTAGGACTAGGACTGTGTGATTCGTTTGTTGAATTATTAAATCCCACTTTCTATTTCTGTGCCCCTGTAATCAGGGTGCGCTCACTTTAAACATACATGCCATTGCCTCTGGGGTTACTCCATTTATCCTCCTGGCCCACTGTTGCCTACATTACAAATTCCAAGACTGAGAAATTAGAACATCAGAAACACTTTTGACAAGAATATATCATTCAGCCCAGCATAACTTGCCAATCCAGTGTAGTCCTCCTGTCCACCAAAACTGCTTTTTAATTTATTCTGTATGTGTATAGTCTCCAAGTGAAGAAAAAGTTTCTAATGTGTGTCTGAAATTATCAACTGTGTCCCTGTATTCTTTGTTGAGCTAATTTTAAAGTAACAGTCTCTGGCTTCCATGATCATAAGAAAAAGTCTAATATTGATATACTCTCACCTGAAATCAGAACCCCACATGTGCACAAATGTGTCATACATACAAAAACTCAACCCAGACAATTTGCCATAAGGGCTATTTAAGAAACATGTCACAAAAGTGTGTCAGTCTGAAGCGGGAGCCCGACCTTTGCCTACAAGTTCTCTTAAGTACACCAGAATCTCTAAACAGCCAAGTAGAGCAGACTGGGCTATCCAAGTAAGGTCATTATTGAAAAGGTCAGGTGCAATGGAATAGCAAAGCAAGGTAACAAGGAGTAGGAATACAGACAAGGTGAACTATGGGAAGTCATTTCTCTTTCATCAAGCTAGAACATGGGTTAAAATCAAGACAGATGTGCTTCATTCTGCAACTACTTCATACTTTCTCATAAGGCCACTTGAACAGATGTTCCAAGAGTAAATATTTTTTTAATGTCTGAGAGATGTGCGTCATGAATGATGTGTGGCCTGTTTGAGTAAAAAAGCTGACTAAAAACCCTCTGATGGGAATAATGACTGCTCTAGAAGGCTAAAGGCAAAAAGCAGATACCTTCCTTTAAACTGAGTGATCTCAGTGCCAGCTGTGGTAAGTAACATGCCAAGTTAATGCTAAAGAAAAAAGCTTTCGGTGAAGTTCTAAGTGACTGACGCCCATATTGCAACACTATTTGCTCATCACTGAAGAGACATTAAAAGGTGTCTCTTGCTCTGCACAATTTGTTTTCCTCTTTTGTTTTCATCCATTTTCTTTTTATCCTTACAGCACAAAAGCAGGCCGAGGTGGGAAAGGCAAAGTGGCTGGCCGTTGGAAGTAAGCCTCCTTAGATTGAAGAGTGGAGCCCTGAGGAGGAGATATGTGTTCCTTTCCTCTGTGTGTGTGCACATTTGTGTTATAGTAGTCTACATGAGGGCCAGATTGCAAATAAAGCAACTTCCAAAATTTGTAGTCAGCCTTATCAAATGATCTAGCGCCTACCTTTCCAAATATCTCACATAAACAGGTATGGGGTGATGAAGTCATTGAAATTGTAGCCTGTTGTACCGACGTTGTCCTTCCCTAAAGAGTGTCATGCTGAGCGATAGCCTAGCCTCTCTAAGTCCCATAATATGGGCAGTGCAGAAACTTTCACACCGGTGTCAAAAATCCTTAAACATGTTCCTGTTCACTTGGGCACAGTCTTCATGACTTTTTGATCTGCCATGTTAGATTGTACCATTCTGAAAACAAGCCACAACCTGACTTTTGGGGCAGCCACAGGTGTCAGAACGATGATTAAAAGACTCTGGGCGTCGCAAACTTGGCTATCAGCTTTGGCACCAGGCAAGGTTGCTCATCATGGTGTGGCTTTGGTCTTGTGGGGTGACGCCTCACGTGCTCTGAAGACCAACAGGCAGGCACCAGAGCTTATTTATGTATTTGTTCAGGCACTGCCATGGACTGGGGCATCACCCTGGGCTAGTTAGTGTTGGGATGGGCTTTGGCTCAATACAGATGAAATTGAAAAAGGATGAAGGTGAAATATTCCCAGGCTTTCTAGCATCTGGTGATGAATTACTCACCAACATCCCTGGATGGAGAAAATTTTATGGAATTCACACGAGTAAGCAGATATGTAGGCAGAAATATTTGACTATGTTAGCAGACTAACTTATTTGCAGTTGTATTACTGTGCATGAACATGGAGATCAAAAGGTCTGGGTGGGTTGTTTGAAGCTCTAGTGAGATTTATCAGCACAGGGGCAACATTTAAGCAAGGAAGAGTCGCTCCATAATGGAAAGTATCTGCACCTTCAAGCTGAGTTTACCAAAGAGTGTTGTTCAAGGAAATAAGAAAGAAACCGTACATCTGCTGAAAAGTGAATTGAGGTTAATTGAGCGATGCTCAATGAAACAGTGACTCCCCAGTAGCCTTGCCAGGAAGAATGAAGATAAATGTTACAAAGGAGAGAGAGAAGAACCTGCTAACCAGGTAACCTCCCTTAAACTGAGGTATAGGTCAGTAAGGGCTCCTCAGCAATCACTAGAACTAAGTAACTGTGCCACTCCACCATATTTGAGATATGGGAGAAGATAAAATAGAAGTGGTCATAGCTACCTGACCTGGGGTTTAGTGTTGAGCGGGCTGGCCAGAAAGTTGTGCTGTCTTACCTTTTTGTCATGAATAGGAGAACTGAAGCAGATATAATCTATACTAATAAAAGGCAAAGCCCCCACTGACTCACACACTCAATAACTCACTGACTGACTCACTCATCACTAATTCTCCAACTTCCCGTGTAGGTAGAAGGCTGAAATTTGGCAGGCTCATTCCTTTCAGCTTACTTACAAAAGTTGGGCAGGTTTCATTTCAAAATTCTACGCGTAATGGTCTTAACCGGAACCTATTTTTCTCCATATACTGTAATGGACGTTAGCTCGACGGCCATGGGGGCGGAGCTGCATGTGACATCATCAGGCCTCCCACATAATCACGTGAATTGACTGTGACCGCAGTATGTAGAAAAGAAGGAAGAGCTCCCAAAGATCGCTTAAGAAAAACGCAGAATAGTTTATTCGCGAGATACAAGTTTAATGAGAAGACACAAGGTATAAATGAGACTTTAGATCACTTTGTAATGGAGTTCAAATTGCTGTAGCGAAAAACTTTTAAGTGCCGGGTCTTAGCTAACATTAAATAAAGCCGTGGACATCGCAACATCACACAAGAGAGCAGCTAACGTGAACTGACTGAGCAGCGTGCAGTGATCACTTCCATGTATTAAACCTGTTCAAAAAATGCATTACACAATTGACAAGGTAGGAAAAGAATATGCTCTGAGCTGAGCTCCACAGCTAACGCGGTCTTGCGGAAGCAACTTCGTCACGCTGCCACGAAATACTTTACAATAAAATCCACAAGTTAATACACACGCTGTCTCTAGAGTTTCTCCACACTCAATGTATTCCTCACGTCCCCTTTATACCCTCTGATCTCCCATTTCAATTCAGATGCCTCCAATTTCCAGTAAGGCTCTGCTGCGCGATGACAAGTAATACGTGTCAGGGACAGACCCTACAAAACGATGCCATTGATTTCAGGCAAGAGCTGCTAAACATATTTCTGTCGACAAAATAAAAATTACTTATATTTAAAATTTAAATAAAACTTGAACAGATACGATAGTTCATAATACCCACGCAGCACTAAGAGCAGGAGTCCCTCTTTTGTTTTTTCAATAGGAAGAGGGTCATGTGACACATTAAACTCATTGGGAATTTCACAAGAAAAACAATGGTGTGCTTGATTTTAACTTTATTCTTTCATGAGTTATTTACAAGTTTCTGACCACTTATAAAATGTGTTCAATGTGCTGTCCATTGTGTTAAATTGTCAATGCAACCCTCTTCTCCCACTCTTCACACACTGATAGCAACACCGCAGGAGAAATGCTAGCATGGGCTTCCAGTATCCGTAGTTTCAGGTGCTGCACATCTCGTATCTTCACAGCATAGACAATTGCCTTCAGATGACCCCAAAGATAAAAGTCTAAGGGGGTCAGATCAGGAGACCTTGGGGGCCATTCAACTGGCCCACAATGACCAATCCACTTTCCAGGAAACTGTTCATCTAGGAATGCTTGGACCTGACACCCATAATGTGGTGGTGCACCATTTTGCTGGAAAAACTCAAGGAACGTGCCAGCTTCAGTGCATAAAGAGGGAAACACATCATCATGTAGCAATTTCGCATATCCAGTGGCCTTGAGGTTTCCATTGATGAAGAATGGCCCCACTATCTTTGTACCCCATATACCACACCATACCATCAATTTTTTTTGTTCCAACAGTCTTGGAGGGATCTATCCAATGTGGGTTAGTGTCAGACCAATAGTGGTGGTTTTGTTTGTTAACTTCACCATTTGCATAAAAGTTTGCCTCATCACTGAACAAAATCTGGAAGCCTGTGCTAGCATTTCTCCTGCGGTGTTGCTATCAGTGTGTGAAGAGTGGGAGAAGAGGGTTGCATTGACAATCCAACACAATGGGCAGCACATTGAACACATTTTATAAGTGGTCAGAAACTTGTAAATAACTCATGAAATAATACAGTTACGTTAAAATCAAGCACACCATTGTTTTTCTTGTGAAATTCCCAATAAGTTTAATGTGTCACATGACCCTCTTCCTATTGAAAAAACAAAAGTTGGATCCAAAATGGCCGACTTCCAAATGGCCACCATGGTCACCACCCATCTTGAAAAGTTTCCCCCCTCGCATATACTAATGTGCCACAAACAGGAAGTTAATATCACCAACCATTCCCATTTTATTAAGGTGTATCCATATAAATGGCCCACCCTGTATATATATATATATATATATACTAGCAAAATACCCGCGTTTCGCGCACTACGAGAAGTAGTGTGTTAAAGAAGCAATGAAAAAGAAAAGGAAACATTTTGAAAATAACGTAACCTGATTGTCAATGTAATTGTTTTGTCACTGTTGTGAGTGATGAGTGTTGTTGTCATATATATATATATATATATATATATATACTGTATATATATATATATATTTACACACACACATAAACATATATATATATATACATATCTATACATATACACATATATACATACATATATATATCTACATATATACACACACATATATACACACACATACATACATACACACATATATATACACACAAATACATATATATATATATATACAGTGGAGGAAATAATTATTTGACCCCTCACTGATTTTGTAAGTTTGTCCAATGACAAAGAAATGAAAAGTCTCAGAACAGTATCATTTCAATGGTAGGTGTATTTCAACAGTGGCAGATTGCACATCAAAAGGAAAATCGAAAAAATAACTTTAAATAAAAGATAGAAATTGATTTGCATTTCATTGAGGGAAATAAGTTTTTGAACCCTCTAACAAAAAAAGACTTAATACTTAGTGGAAAAACCCTTGTTTGCAAGCACAGAGGTCAAACGTTTCTTGTAATTGATGACCAAGTTTGCACATTTTAGGAGGAATGTTGGTCCACTCCTCTTTGCAGATCATCTCTAAATCCCTAAGGTTTCGAGGCTGTCTCTGTGCTACTCTGAGCTTGAGCTCCCTCCATAGGTTTTCTATTGGATTAAGGTCCGGAGACTGACTAGGCTACTCCATGACCTTAATGTGCTTCTTCTTGAGCCACTCCTGATATATTTTTCAAATGTGATCGCGCAATTCAGATAGAGTTAGGCCAAGACTACAGCCTGCATGCCTCAATGAGTCATCCTCCCTCGCTCTTACTTTTTACCGTTCATCTAATGAATACACTGAGTATGGCTTTACCAAAACAATCATTGATGGCTAATAAAGTATCCATTATTGAGTATGTAGATGCGGGATATATATATATACATATATATATACCCGCCGTATCGCAGCGAGAAGTAGTGTGTTAAAAAGCTAGAAAAGAAAAGGGAACATTTTAAAAATAACGTAACATGACTGTCAATATACAGTATTTGTTTTGTGAGTGTTACTGAGTGTTGCTGTCATCAAGGATTTGATTATCATTATTTCTTTCAATCAGGTTCAGTATTTGTAGGATGTGTTGTGTTCAAGTTACATTCCGTGTTTGTCAATCGTTGTAAAGATGACAGGTTTCATTCATCGATTCGCTTACTGCATCAATAAACAGCTCGTCTTCTTCTTTATCTGAGACCTGACACACTGCATGCACGGGTTTTTTACACTGTCTTCCTTTAGCGGGACATTGACTTTTTCCACCGTGTGCTTTGTTTCCGCAGTAGCTGGATTTATGAATTTGTTGCCTTTGCTGTATGTTTTGGGTCATTGTCGTGCTGGAACACCCATCCACGACCCATTTTCAGTTTCCTGGCAGAGGGAAGGAGATTGTCGCTCAGGATTTCACGATACATGGCTCCGTCCATTTTCCGTTAATGCGATTAAGTTGTCCTGTGCCCTTAGCAGAAAAACACCCCAAAGCAAAATGTTTCCACCCCCATGCTTGACGGTGGGGACGGTGTTTTGGGGTCATAGGCAGCATTTTTCTTCCTCCAAACACAGCGAGTTGAGTTAATGCCAAAGAGCTCTATTTTGGTCTCATCAGACCACAGCACCTTCTCCCAGTCACTCTCTGAATCATTGGCAAACTTCAGACGGGCCTGCACATGTGCCTTCTTGAGCAGGGGGACCTTGCGAGCCCTGCAGGATTTTAATCCATTGCGGTGTAATGTGTTTCCAATGGTTTTCTTGGTGACTGTGGTCCCTGCTAATTTGAGGTCATTAACTAACTCCTCCCGTGTAGTTCTAGGATTCTTTTCACCTTTCTCAGAACCATTGACATCCCACGAGGTGAGATCTTGCGTGGAGCCCCAGAGCGAGGTCGATTGATGGTCATTTTGTGCTCCTTCCATTTTCGAACAATCTCACCAACAGTTGTCACCTTCTCTCCCAGCTTCTTGCTAATGTTTTTGTAGCCCATTCCAGCCTTGTGCAGGTCTACAATTTTGTCTCTGACATCCTTGGACAGCTCTTTGGTCTTTCCCATGTTGTAGAGTGTGGAGTCTGCTTGATTGATTGATTCTGTGGACAGGTGTCTTTTATACAGGTGACTAGTTAAGACAGGTGTCCTTAATGAGGGTGACTAATTGAGTAGAAGTGTCTAACCACTCTGTGGGAGCCAGAACTCTTAATGGTTGGTAGGGGTTCAAAAACTTATTTCCCTCAATGAAATGCAAATCAATTTCTATCTTTTATTTAAAGTTATTTTTTCGATTTTCCTTTTGATGTGCAATCTGCCACTGTTGAAATAAACCTACCATTGAAATGATACTGTTCTGAGACTTTTCATTTCTTTGTCATTGGACAAACTTACAAAATCAGTGAGGGGTCAAATAATTATTTCCTCCACTGTACATACATACACACACACATATATAAACATATATATACATATACATACATATCTACATATATACACACACATCTATTTCATATCAGTGCGTCGCTGTTTGTTAAAAGCGGTTGACTCCGCTCTTACGTGCAATAACAAATCAAATCATTCAGTTGTCTTTGCTCAGATGTCATTTTAGAGCTGGGCGCCTGGCATCTTTTTTTGGCCACAAGTTCGTTTATGTTTGGTGTGAGGTTCTGTGTTGTGGAGATTCTCAGGATGAATTGCAGGTGCTCATCAGTGAGGCGACTCCTGTGTGCTGTTTTGTTAGTCTTTATCACTGAGAAGAGCTTCTCACACAGATATGTGCTACCAAACTTGCACAAGGTTCGAGCTGCTTGTAGACGGACTTTTTTTGTTCTTCAAAGTCACCAAAGCGCCGTGCAAACTCAGTGCGCAATAACTCTAGCTTCAATAACTTGCAGCATCATAAGGTAGACTTGATTAGCGGTAAGTGTTAGGCAAGGCAGCTGAAGCGCTGCATTATGGGATCTGTAGTTTATTTTGTTACCAGCGCTTCATATACCGGGCCATTAATAACAATAATACAGTATATAAAATGATCTCAGCGGGCGGATATAATTACATGCCGGGCTGGGTGTGGCCCCCTTGAGTTTGACACATATGGACTAAATAGAACTTGAAAAGATATATTTTTCAAATGTGATCGCATAATTCAGATAGAGTTGGCCAGCACTACAGCCTGCATGCCTCAATGAGTCATCCTCCCTCGCTCTTACTTTTTACCGTTCATCTAATGAATACACTGAGTATGGCTTTACCAAAACAATCATTGATGGCGAATAAAGTATCCATTATTCGAGTATGTAGAGCGGGATATATATATATACTGTGGCCCCGGCTGCTGGAGCCGGCGGGGCCTAGGAGGGCGTGAGGAGGGCTTGTGCCTCCTCCAGACCGCGAGGCGTCCGTCCTGGTTCTGTTGGGGCCACGGGTTGAGGGCATGGAAGCCCTTCCCTGTAGGGGCCCGTGGTCACCGCCAGGCGGCGCCCGATGCCGGTTTATCCCGTCGCGGTTGCGGTTGGGGCTGGAGCCCGGCGGGGCGCTTGGAGGACGGAGGAGGCGAGTGCCTCCTCCAGGCGGAGTGGGGCGTCCGTCCTGGTTAGGCAGGGGGCCTCGGGTACAGGGCTTTGAAGCCCAGCCCTGTAGGGACCCGTGGCCACCGCCAGGCGGCGCCCGGTGCCTAATTATTCGGGAGCCCGGCACTTCCGCCACACCAGGAAGTGCGGGAAGACTTGTGTGGCACCGGAGAGCTGCCAGGAAGACAGCCGACACTTCCGCCACGCTTGGGCGTGGCTAGAGGCAAGCACCTGGGGCTCATCCGGGGCATTATTTAAGGGGCGCCTCCCTCCAGTGATTGGTGGAAGTCGGGAGGAAGCAGACGGAGCTGGAGGCGAGGGCGGGGCGGCCAGGACAAAGGCACAGAGACTGTGGGCCCTGGACTTTGGGGATTGGTCTTGAAGGCACTGGGGGTGCACGTGAGCACGAACTGTAAATAATATTAGTGTAAATAAAAGTGTGTTGGGCAAAAACAATGTTGTCCGTCTGTCTGTGCCGGGGCCAGCCTTCACAATACATATATATATACCAGCGTATCATGGCGGAGAAGTAGTGTGTTAAAAAGCTAGAAAAGAAAAGGGAACATTTTAAAAATAACGTAACATGACTGTCAATATACAGTATTTGTTTTGTGAGTGTTACTGAGTGTTGCTGTCATCAAGGATTTGATTATCATTATTTCTTTCAATCAGGTTCGTATTTGTAGGATGTGTTGTGTTCAAGTTACATTCCGTGTTTGTCAATCGTTGTAAAGATGACAGGTTTCATTCATCGATTCGTTTCTTACTGCATCAATAAACAGCTCGTCTTCTTCTTTATCTGAGACCTGACACACTGCATGCACGGTTTTTACACTGTCTTCCTTTAGCGGGACATTGACTTTTTCCAACGTGTGCTTTGTTTCCGCAGTAGCTGGATTTATGAATATGCTTGTAAGTATCAGACGCTTCATATTTTTTGCTGCCTTTTCAATTGTGTAATTCGGTTTTTGTTCAGCGCTCTTTGGAACTGTTGCTTTTATCTGTGCACTGCGTCAGTTCACGTGAGCCACTCGGTGTACATGCATCGAAGTTTCCCAGCTGTGCTGGTGCCATCTCGTGCTATGTCCATGGCTGTATTTAATGTTACCTTAGTCCTGGCACTTAAAACTTTCTCTGCAGTTTCGCTGAGTTTGTGTCAAACACCACCCTGACCATCTCATCTTCCTCTCCATAAGCACAGTCCTTCACCCGTGAATATTTACCTGTGGCAGTTTGCTATTGGATTGCCGCTAACGGACGTCCTTATATGGGCAGGCACTAAATTACAAGCGCCAGCGTAGCCTGTCTATGAACTTAATTTAAAGTGTAGGTTTACATGCGTGCTTTGTTTCAGTAGCAGAACTCATGAATATGGTTGTATATGTCACTCGCCGCTTCTTATTGTTTAGCTGCCTTCTCAATTATATAATGCATGTTTTCTTCAGCGCTTTTTTGAGGTCTTCCTGGTTTTCTATGTACTGCGTGATTACGTGGGAGGCGTGATGATGTCACACGAAACTCCGCCCCCACGGCGTTGAAGCTCATCTCCATTACAGTAAATGGAGAAAACTGCTTCCAGTTATGACCATTACGCGTAGAATTTCGATATAAAACCTGCCCAACTTTTGTAAGGAAGCTATAAGGAATGAACCTGCCAAATTTCAGCCTTCCACCCACACGGGAAGCTGGAGAATTAGTGATGAGTCAGTGAGTGAGTGAGTGAGTGAGTGAGTGAGTGAGTGAGGGCTTTGCCTTTTATTAGTATATATATATATATATATATATATATATATATATATATATATATATATATATATATATATTGTGGACTAGGCATTGGACACAGACAGACGGACGACATAGTTCCACCACACACTGTTTATTTACAACTATTATAATATTTACAATTTACCGTGCACACACAAACCCCAGTGCCTCCAGCACCGATTCCCCCAATTCCAGGCCACACAGTCCTGTGCCTTTTTCTCTCCTGGCCGCCTCCAGTCCAGCTCCGTCCTCTTCCACCCGACTTCCGCCCTGATGGGCTCCAGCTGCTTCCCGGCACTCCTCCGCAGACACGCCCTTGTGTGGTGGAAGTGCCGGCTGCGCACCCGGTAAGCCGTCCGGGTGTCCCCTGTCGTCTTCCCCCCAGCACTTCCTGGTGTGGCAGAAGTGATGGGCTCCAGGGTTCCTCAGGCATCTGGACGCCGCCTGGCGGTGGCCACGGGCCCCTACAGGATTGGGCTTCCAAGCCCTCTACCCGTGGCCCCCAACATAACCAGGACGGACGCCCCCTCGCGGTCTGGAGGAGGCACAAGCCCTCTTCTGGTCCTCCTGGGTGTCCTGGCCGGGCTCTTGCCCCGGGCGGGGTCCACGCGGGATATTCCGGCATTGGGGTGCCGCCTGGCGGTGGCCACGGGTCCCTACAGGGCTGGGTTTCCAAGCCCTGTACCTGAGGCCCCCAACATAACCAGGACGTACGCCCCCTCGCGGTCTGGAGGAGGCACAAGCCCTCCTCTGGTCCTCCTGGGAGCCCAGCCGGGGACCACAATATATATATATATATAGATAGATATATAGATAGATATATATATATATATATATATATATATATATATAGATAGATAGATACATAGATATAGATATATACAAAGTATATATATATATGGGTGTGTGTATATATGTAGATATGTATGTGTGTATATATATATATATATATATATATATATATATATATATGCCAGCAACTCTCATGACAATGACAAAACAATTACATTGTCAATCATGGTACGTTATTATTAAAATGTTTCCTTTTCTTTTTCATTATTTCTTTAACACACTACTTCTCCACTGCAAAGCGCGGGTAATTTGCTAGTATATATATATATAAAAGACCGCCAATATTATTGGTAGACATGGTCACAGTGGCCTACACATGGATGACAACTGTATAACAGAAAGATGAAGGGAATGGACAAACTTTGTAAGAGAACACAATAGCAGAGAAGGACAAACAAAACAAAGAAAATGACAAAATTAAGGAGACGGCACAATGAGAGACACCAATAAGAACACAAAGAATAAACAATGGTGAATAGACAGAGCTTAATTTAAATGGCCTAATGTGGAGAAGAGCAAGACTGAAGGCATAGGTACCTAAAAATGAAGAATCAACAAGGAATGATGGCACAGCCATTACTGATGAGAAGTCTAAAGTGTTGTTTCTATTCAAATAAACCTTTGCTGAATTCTTGAGCTCCACGCCCTATAATTCCAGAAAAGCCACTTTTCTACTTTTGTCCCATTGGTCATTACTCATAGACCACAAATATGAATGTAGATATCAATAGATGGGTAAAGAACTGTGCAGAACCTCATGTCCATTTTTAATTTGCACAGACAGACACAGCACTTCCATTCAAGTCTACTTGCCATTAAGAGAGGCAGTACTTAAAAAGAAAGCTTCATTTTTCATGATTACTGCTCAGCTTCTGCTTACATTGCATTTGAATAAAATATTGCATGTTTGGCTGGCAGTGCTATCCATAGCGACTTACAAGATTAACAGTACAATTATTTACATACGATTTTTCACACTTTTATCAGAGAAAGGTATCTTGCTTATGATTTCAAAGTTTATCAGGGCAACAACTGAAGCAATGACCTTATGATTTAAAAATCCAGACCCTTGGCCATTACTTTTCCAGGCCACGAGACTTTTCCTTCATAAGAAATGCCACATTTACCTGATGCATGTAAGCATGTGAATGCAGTTTAAATCTATAAAAAGTGGCTAAGTAACATTCAGTGCCAAGACTAACAGGCCAGACTGTAGCCTAACTGGGCTATATGACTATTTAGCATTGCTGTAAGAAACAAAGGGAATGCCAATCACAATTATTCTGAGTCATCCACGCATAGTTTTGATGAGACAGTTTAAAGCCGTGGGAATGCACAGAGTTACTAAGTGGCAACACAGGAACTTCTCTTTACTGAAGAGCGGTGTGAGGGAACATCTCATTATAGATAAACTTCTCAAAAAATTTCATGATGTCTCAGCATGCTGTGTAATTAAATCATTTTTCACTACTTTCAAATTCCAGTCCTATATAACACTGGAACATAAACAGCGTAACATCATACATTATATACAGAGATATGCATATATTCTTTGATTGGAGTTATGTTGCTCGAATAAGCAGTTGTCAGAGATGCCTTGTGTAGCAACCCGGCCGGGACATCTGGGAAGACCGGAAGAGGGCTTACACTCACCTCAGACCACATGGGGGCAACCACCCTGGTTCTTTTGGGGGCCACGGGTACAGAGCTTTGAAGCTCTACCCTGTAGGGGCCCGTGGTCACCGGCAGGGGGCGCCCCTGTGCCTAGAGAGGCCTGGACATCCAGGAAGTGCTGGGGGGAAGAGGATCGGGGTCACCCGGAGTGCTTCCGGGTACACAGCCAGTGCTTCCGCCACACAGGAGCATGTCGGCGGAAGGTCACTGGAAGACACCTAGAGCACATCCAGGTGCATTTAAAAGGGGCCGCTTCAGACAATGGCTGGAGTCGGGAGGAGAAAGACAAGGTCTTGGAGAAGAGGAGTGGAGGCGGCCTGAAGAAGGAAAGAGGCATTGTTGTGGGCAGGACTTTTGGGGACTTAGGGGGTTGTTGTGCACCTTGTACATAATGGAGTATGCAAATAAACGTGTGTTGGGTGACATTAACGTGTCCGCCTGTCTGTGTCTGAACCAACTTCCACACAGTGCATAAACACCACAAGAGGAATTTCCACCTCTCCAATATTACAGAATGCTTTAATAATAAATACATTAGGTAATACAATCGATCAGTCTGGTTCCTCGAGTTAGGGTTGGGTTATATTTCCAAAAGGCAGGGGTAACTAAGGCTTCTTTAATGCCTTTTTGTCCTAGTTTTCAGGGCAGTTACTCTTTTCCATGTGGCCGAGCTCCTGCTCCGAAGGCTGTTAGAAGTTATGTGAAGAAGACGAAGCTGGACCCTCTCTTATACTGGGCCTGAGTTGAATAATGAGCAACCTTAAGTTATGCCAGTACTGTGGCTGACTATAGTGTGTTGAGATATGACTCTATCCTGTTTCCATCCTGAAAATGGAAGAGAACTTTGTCTTAGGTAGCTGGAACTGTTCTTATTTCACAGGTTTTTCCCCATGGAGGTAGATCAAATTGTGGTTTTACATGTATATGTGGGTCATTTTAATCTAAATACTAATTGCCTTTGGTCAGCTGCATTCTGAAACAGATCATCTAGTTGAGCAACTAGATCATAGTTTCTCTAAGGGTTGCAAAATATACAAATATAAATAAACATACAGGATCTTTACTCACTGATGTATTCAATGGGAAGGGTCACGTACAGTTTGCAAATTGTCACATGATGGGTCACTGTGGGCAGTTTAAGCAATCGACATTGCTCTTCTATGACTGTCATTGGCGATTCTCTAAAAAGGTGCTATGACTGTAGGTGTCAAATCTCCAAGGGGGAAAGAGGAAACCCCCTGCAATCTGACAGTCATCATGTACTAGGTCTTGAAGACACTAAAAAAGTCAAGATTGGGTGGCAAGAAAAAAAAAAGTTTAAGAAACACTGAACTAGGCTCAATTGCTTTATTTCAGTTATTTATATGTGTAGATGGCAAAAGACCAGGTAATACCAAGTATGTCTCTGCAGTCTGGTCTCCAGTTAGTCATCTATGACAGGTTTCTATATTTTTCGTTAGAAAAGAAGTGGTTGATTTCAACATCTTTGCCCAAGGCTTTTGTGCAGCTTCCTCATGCTTGTGATTTCATTGATGCCATGCCTTTTTCTTTCAGAGCTTTGTGTGTGTTAATTGGATGTGATAGAATCAGATGAATTATTTGTAGGATTTTCAAAAAAAGGTGAAGCAGATCAAATGAAATCCATTACAAACTGATTAGCACATCTTATATTATGTAAAGTTTATCCACTACCTATACCGCAAAAGACAAACTAAAAAATGTAAGTGTGCTAAATCAGGTCACCCATTCACTTAGTGGTCCAGATCCTTTTTTAGAAGCGCCTCAACAGTAAATTACTCATCTTGCCAAGACACTGCAAGATAAAGTTCTGAATTGTGTGTTAATCTGCCCTCCTCAGGTTTATGTTGTTCTAAAAGAAAAACACTAAATATGTGGTCTTTCTTCCTTGTGGAACAGGCCAGGTCATGTTGGGGAGCATGCAGTGATACAGCATATTGTCACAACCACCACGACCCTCCAGGCAAACATGCATCCAGTCTCACCCCCTGAAAATGACCGTCTATATCCACAGCAAGTGTTACGTGGGCGCCCCCTTGGGCTGGTCCAGCTGTTTGGGTCCTCAGCAATGAGGATTCTGCAAGCCAGATCACCCTCGGGGAATCACACCACATGGCTGTAGTGCCGTAACTGAAACTCCCTGTACCTCATTTGGAACTCCGTGAGCAACCGCTCATTCGACACAAAGTCAAACCAGTGGTACCCAACAATTCTTTAAAGAAATGAAGTACTGAAGCACTCCAGTCTTCATCTCAGGTCACTCGATAGTGTGCACATCTCGCAACTACATAGCAAAACATGAAGCACCAGGACTCTAAAAACGTGGACCTTCGTCCTCTTGCAAAGATATCGGGAACACCACATAACCCTTTCCAGTGACCTCATGACCCCCCCCATGCTCTCCCAATCTGTCTACTGACTTCATAGGAAGAGTCACCAGAGACATGAATGTCACTGCTGAGGTAAGTAAACCTCTCAACACAGTCAACAGTCTCTCTGCCGACAGACACATTGCTGATGGCTCGTCCCAAGAGGTCATTAAAGCACTCAAGGACACTCATAAGCCCAGACGCTTGGACTCCTCGCTCAGGGCCTCCATTGACTCTGTGAAAAACAGAATTGTCGACAAAGTCAAGATCAGTAAATCTTTCTTTGCCAAGAGATACCCCACAGCCACTGGAACCCACGACTCTGCCCAGAACAAAGTCTTGCAAGCATTAAACAGAGTAGGAGCAAGAACACACCCCTGACAAACTCCAGAATCAACTGGGAAGAATACAAAGGTTCTGCCTCCAACTCTGTACAGCACTCACAGTAAAAGTGTACAGGCTGGCCATGACATCCATCAATTTCGGGGGGATCTCGCAAAGTCTTAGGATGTCTCACAGGGTAGCTCAATCAGTCAAATGCCTTATGAAAATCAACAAAAGGTGTAAAGAAAGCTGATATTTGTGTTTGTGATTCATGAAAATCATCAGTGCCAGGATACGGTTCGATGATAGAGTTCTTAGGTATAAAATTTGACTGTTCCAGGTGGACAAATGATCACAGATCCTATTGAGGATGACCCTACTAAGGACCTTACCCAACACCAAGAGTAGTGTTATCCCCCTGTAGTTGCCGCAATTCAGTTAATCAATTTCCCTTTTCCAGATAGGGATGACTAGTCCCATTTTCCAGTGAGTTGAAATGAGGCCTGTCTCCCAAATGAAAGATGCTTACAATGCCGGGAGGACAGCCTTACTACCAGCCTGGAGAAGTTCACCCTGGATACCACATTCCTGTAGCCTTACCTACCCTCAGCTAATTCACCCCCTCTGCAATCTCAGTGAGCTTGGGTGGTTCACAGCTAATTGGAGGATTGGCCTCAAGAACCGCGGACATCCTAGCTGGTGGATTTGCTTTAAACAACTGCTCAAAATAGCCAGCCCAGAGGGTCACAAAAGCAGCATTATCTGTAAGGACTGTTCTATCACCCGCCCTGACTTCATCTCACTGAGAACAGATTCATATGTGTGTAATGCTTTGATTCCTCTGTAAGAAGGACGTGGGTTGCTAGACAATAGATGGTGTATCACTTGCACACAGATTCCTCAAACAAACACCTCCTTATGGAAGTCAAATATATTATCAGGACCTTCTACTTTCAGGTATTAGGCATGCTCATTTACTGCAATTCTTTATTTCTAGTATCAGCTACATTGCTCTTTTCTGAACTCTTTCTGGGCAAAATTGTATAGTGTTGTCTTAAATGTTAAAGTTCTTTGTTTAAACTTAATATCAAATTATGTGATTTTGTTGGTAAGATAGCAATTTAACACAATATACTGCATAATTCAGAAATTGCTTACAAAGGGACGAGGACCGTACCAGAAGCACAGATAGCCAGGCAAAGAGAGGTCACGAGTTGATCAGTGGGCCACATTTTGTGTTGTTTTAGTGAAATGTCCAGACCCGTTCACCTCCCTTGAAACTCCTTGAAACCCCATGCAGAGATATAACTTTCATGATCACAGAAGGGGACGTGACCCATACTCATTTTGAATACAGTATTAGGAATTTAACTTTCACATTTTTGAAAAGTAAGCAATAAACATTAAATAATTATTCACACCTTTTGAAAAGACTCGCATATAATGTGTGCCATTGCGTTGGAGTGCAAGAAAAAGTAAGACGCACCCCTGAAAAAATTCACTTTGCCCTTCAAATTATGGAAGGGTCAACCTATCCATCACCTGATCTCTGGGAAAAATACACAAACCATTTACTCTGTCCCTTCAAATACTGAAAAATCAGACATGAGATTAGCCGTGTTACTGGAAACTTAAAATAAAGCACACTGCCGATCAGTCTAAGTCCATTCTTCTTCAAACATGTTGAAGAACCTACCAGAGCTGCTATACCCTGCATAAAAGTTAAAGCAAGACAAACACCTCACGCACTTTCCTTTCAGAATGGTGTAAACCTGATCCGAGATGAGATGTTTTACTTGAACATGATATAAAGATATGCTCTTCATAAATTCATGTCATCCTTCTTGTAAGCAATTTAAAGTGGACCACACCCTTGGACTGAAAGCTAATATATCAATAACCACACCTTTTCAGCTGTAAAACCAGTGCTCAGCTAGCCACATGCATTTCCTTATACTTAAAACTTCATAAGTGTCCTCATGTCGATAAGTACACTATCATTGAAGTTTAGTGTCTGTGAAACCCAGAATTCTCTCCAAAATAATAATAGGGTCTTCTGTTCATAAAAAAGGATATTGAAGTTAATGTTGTCCCTGGATGCAGATCACATTAGAAGTTTCCCCAGGGTGACATAACGTCTCTAACAATCAAATGCAGCATCTCAGACTTGAAGTTTACTTTGCTATTGGGCATCACAGCCTTAGTTCTTATGACCCCTTATTTTGTGCACCTTGTCATTGATATTAATGTTATTACCCATACTGTAGATTGCTGGGAGGAAGACCAACATTTAAAAAGTGTGTAATTTCATGAGTAGGTATAATTAGCACCCTCAAAGCTTCCAAAAAAAAAACAAACAAACATATTTCTAGGCTCCAGAATTTTCTCATGACGGCACACATGAAACAATTATTGTTTTATGTCTTTGAATTTATTCCAATTTTTTTTTTTTGTTAGGATTCTAACGAATCATTTGTAGTAAAACACTTGTCAAGTTAGGATGAGTATAACGATTGTGTAATAGGAAAGCCCTTTTATAATCTCCACTTGATGTTTATATCTAAATATATATTTAAAAACAATAATGATAAAGTTGTGGTCTCCAGGAGGAATATGAAAATAAGGTTGCTTTTAAGGAGTGTGCAGCCTTCCTTGGCTCGGTTCAGTATGAAATCTGATGCTCTGATTCACTGCTGAATACACACTCTTAGAAGTCTTTCCAAGCAGTGCATGAATACATTATTTATTTTTAAAACTCAAGAACAATAAAGGCATAGAGGCATGCATATTCTACCCGTTACGCCTCAGGCAGCGGGTGGAGTACTTGCCGTCTTTGTTTATGCTTAAATTCAAGTTTGGGACTGATGCCCAATGGCGCATGAGAATACAAGCTGGTTAAAGTTGTATAGCACTTTTCTGTATCTTCTCTTTCAAACACTTGTCAGGGGAACAAAGTGTCACTTAAATCTTGGTTCCAGTCACAATTAATCATAACATATTGTAGCCAAAGTTCAGAGTTTTGACATTCTCAAAATGCACATTAGCCTATATTCCCATTTACAAGTTTGTTTGCATTTTCTGCTATTCTTATTAGATTCAAAATAGTCAGCATCATAATGTGCATTAAATAAACTGGAGAAAACAAACAAAAGCACTGGACAAACAAATGTTCTTTCTTTAATCAATCAGGCAAAACGAGGGTCTTACAAATCCTGGCAAAGAAAAAAAAAGCGATGGAATGGATAATACATGTAACCTGTGAAGATTCAGCCCGGACACAACAGACACTGAGACAAACGTCCAAAAACACACGCTTTTATTTGTTCATTTCTACACAGCACAGTGCCCCCAGACAGCCACAATTACTTAGTCCTTTTCCTTTCCTTCTTCACTGTCGCCTCCACTTCTCTCTTGCAAGCTCTGTCCTCTGCCGCCTGACTCTGGCTCCTTGAATGGAGTGAGGCGGCCCCTTTAATGTTGCACCCGGATGTGCTCCTGGTGTGGCGGAAGTGCTGCAGTTCATGGTTCAGGAATGATCTGGGGGTTCTGTGGTGGTGGCCACGAGCCCCAACAGGGTTGAGCTTCTAAGCTCCTTTCCTGTGACCCTGATGCAATCCAGGGGGGCTGCCCTCTTACGTCCTGGGGAAGATGACGCCTCCCTCCCAGTTCTTCTGTTCTCCAGGTGTCCCAGCCTGGCAAGGGTCCCAGCCGTCCACCACAAACCATAGTAATGAGTTGGCTAAAGTCTTCTTGTCTTGTCTAGTCCCTTGCTTTTAACTTTTGAGTACAGAGTTGCATGGTATATAAACGGTGAGCTTTGAATTGGGGTATCAGGGACATAAGGAAGTTGGAAGAGGGTTGGCCTCAGCTCTCCAAGAGGACATCCTTCAGTTAAATAGTTGTTAGATGACTTTTACTGAAAATGCTCTTTGCCTTCAGTTTCAAAGCTACCTCCAATCAAAGCCACAATGAGTTTCGACTTAAAGGATGATTCGTTAGCAGGATTTCAACTGACAAGAAAAAGAGATGTCAGAGGCTTGTGGGTAAGAGTTTGAGTGGGGAGAAGGAGGAATGTTTGGTTTGCTACTGAGCTAGAAACTCCCCTACATAGACAGGTGATTACTGTGCCTGTAAAAAGTTTTCACCCCCTTGAAAGTTTTCAGATTTATTATTATATAACATTGAATCAGAGTGGATGTAATTGGGCCTTTTTGACATTGATCAAAAGAAAAAAAACTTAATTTCAAAGAGAAAGTTCTAGTAATAATCTAAATTAATTACAAATATAATACATAAAATAACTGAGTGCATAAGTATTCATGTGACTCATGAATACTGTAAATCATCACTGGTGAAGCCAATTTGATAGAACTTACATTAGATTACATTATAGATCTTTATTGTTATATATACTACAAGAGAATACTGAAATTCATGTGCCACAGTTGTGGTGATGTATAAATAAATACAGTAAATAAATAAGAATAGCATTAGACAAATAAATGCTTAAACAGGTGAACAACATGAATAAATAAATATAGTAAATAAGATAAGAGATTAAAAGAAAAACTAACATACATTACAATTACAAATAAACTAGCATATGGGTGCAGTACATGGTGAAGGGCAATAAGGATCAGGTTACTGCGGAGTTCAATGACTTTATAGACTGGAGGAGGAAGCTGTTCCCAAAGTGGGTGGAGCAAGGGGTTAGTGCTTTCCAGAAGGTACAAATGAAAACAGATGATGGGCTGAATGGCTGTCATCAGAAATAATGGATTTAGCTCTCCTCAGAAATCTGGTTGAGTAGATGGTATGAAGCTGTGTAAGGTCAATTCTAATGATTTTAGAAGTTATCCTTTGGAGGAGTTTGAGTTCCTGACAAGTCAGGTTACCAAACTACACCATGATGCATCTGGTCAGGAAACTTTCAATAGTGAAACTGTAAAAGTGTATTAATGTTTTCGCTCCTACCCCAAAGCTCTTTAACCTTAAAAGAGACTTTTCTGAAATTTTTGACTATGCAGGTAGTGTAGACTGACCACAAAAGGCATTTGGTGATGTGGACACCAAGGAACCTGAAGCTTCTAACTGTCTGGGCAGGGAAGCTGTTAATGTAGAGTGGAGGGTAACTGCCTTTGTTCTTTCTGAAGTGCACAGTTATCTCCTTTGCTTTGTTGACATTCAGGAAGAAGATGATGTTATGGCACTATATGCTCAGATCTTTACCTTCCTCCTGTGGTGGGCTCTGGCATCATCCGAGTACTTGATGCTGTTGCACTCATGCTTTGCTACACAGTTATATTTGAATAGCCTATACAGTACATCAATGGGCCAAGGCAGTAGCCTTATGGGTTGCTGATATTAGTGAACAGTGTGGAGGATTTAGTTTTGCCAATCTTCTGTGACTTGTCTCTATTTGTCAACAGGAAGTTAAACACCCAGCCACAGATGAAGCTACTCAGACGAAGGTCTTAATGAATTTTAGCACTAGCCTGAAGAGCACAGAGGCGCTGAAGGCAGAGATATAGTGAATGAACACCATCCTGCCATAGGTGTTTTTTCTTTCTAGATGTCCCTGAGCAGTTTGTAAGGTGAGGGAGATGACGTCATCCACAGGCCTCTTAGGCTAGTATGCAAACTATAACAGATCCAGGTTAGCAGGGATATTGTGATTAATGTGGATCATGACCAGCTTCTCCAGACACATCATCACCAGAAAAGTCACATAATTAGCTAAATGAAGATCATCTCTCTGTAGATGAGGGTTGTCAATTCTATCTATCTATCTATCTATCTAATTGATTGTTATACAAATGCATCTGTAGCAGAAAGGTCCAACGTGGTCAGTCAGTATCATGGCCTTACCTACAAAATGAAGACAAAAAGAAAACTCCAAGAAACTCTTTGAAAAAATGACTGAAAAGCACAATTCAGGAGATGTAGAAGTAAATCCCCAAGTCACTGAAAATCCCTTAGGGTCTAATTAAAGCAATCTTTAGGAAATAGAAAAAGAACGACACAGCTGTAAATCTGCAAGGGACCTATGAGAAGTTTCAAGGAGCTACACTGGCTGAGATTGTGCAGACAGCAACTCTTACCCAGGAGCTTCACCAGTCATATCTGAATGGAAGAGTGGAAACCCAATGTTAAAAAAACACATATGACATATCAGCTAGAGCTTGCCAAGAAGGCACAAGGGAACTCGGAGGTCAGCTGAAAGAAGTTTCTATGGTCTGATGAGATCAAAATTTAGCTTTTTGGCCAGAAAGGCCATGCCAGTTGTAAGCGTAACACTGTACATTATCAAAAACACACCATCCTCGCTTGGTGACAGCATCATGCTGTGGAGATTCTTCTTTGCAGCAAGCCTTGCAAGGCTTGGGTTAGTAGAGGATAAAATGAATGCAGCAAAACACAGGGAAACCCTGGAGGAGAACTTGATGCAGTCTGCAAGAAACCTGGTTTGTTTTCCAGCAAACAGTCACCTGAATCATAAAGCCAAAGGTACATAGTAATGCCCTGTTGTCGACTGTTTCTGGAAAAAAGAAATACCACTTGGAGTTTTGCTAATCAACATAAATCAGAAAATATCAGAAAGCAAACTTTGAATCTGATTACTTATTTAAAATCAGAGATTCTGGCTTCCAGTCTTTTGTATATTGTTTCTGGTCTTGGCACCATATTCTTGTCATACAGTATTGTAAAACTATGTGGTTTTTATACACAGTGTGTTAGAACAAAGCACAAGTACTGTTACATCTTGTTTCCTTTGTTCTTGAATTGGTATTCACTAATGAATCATTGCATAAAATGTGTCAGGGAGGAGTCTTATGTGTCATTCAGTGAACTTTGTTCACTTTTACAGTCTGCGAGCACGTAGACACTGGTGCTGTTCTTTCTCATCTGTATCACAGAAAGGCAGATTTTTACACAGTCTAGAAATATTTTTGATGAATTCCAATCTCATGTGTGGTCACTGTCTGTGTGGTGTTTCCATTGACTCACCCTGTTTGTGCGAGTCTTTTTCTGTATATCCCTGTTCTTCACCCACATCCCAAAGAAGATGCATGTTAGGCTTTCTGACAACTGTAAACTGGTCAATTAAGGGTGAGTGTGTCAATGAGTGTGCTTTGATATAGACTGGCACTCTCTACAGTGTTGGCACTCTCACTGCACTGTTCTGCCCAGTTCTGTAAAGATAATAACTTGTATATATAACTTGTAACAGCTTGTATAAATTTTAGTATGTGCCTTCCTTTTTTAAAGATGTTCTCTTATCTGCTGAGGGATGGCTTGGAAGTTCCTTGGTTTTGCTGGCTGCAGAGACTATGCAGTGGCTCAGTGATGCACCATCAGATTCAAACTGGTAAAATGAGTGGAGCAAGTGGTATCTGAATTAAGCAGGAGGCTGTCTATAGTGCTGTGTGTATTACTGATACATAACATACACACTGTAATGATTCCAAAATAATAAGAATTGTAAAAACCCACACAACCAAGTTAATAGAGACAAATAAATGTCAAGAGACAAACAAAAGGAAAATACAACATTTTGACTATGTGTTGCTCAAATCTGAACAATTTTTTTGTTTTTTGTAACATTTTTGGTTATTAAAAATTAATGATATCAGACTACATCAAGGGAATATTTTAGCCTGAAGGAGGACAATGGAGAATATTCAAAACAAATCCAGCAAAGTTGTGAATGCTATTCTGAGGACTCTGAGGGATATAAAGGAATACTTAGTTGAAATGCATGTTGCAAAAGAAAAATGGTGACTAAAATCTTACATGAATGCTATGGTATAAAAATGACACACTTCTTGAAATTGAATTTAACTATCACACAACTAAATTTTGCCAAAACAAAATAGATGAACACAAACCAATCCAAAAAACACAGCACATCTTTGGTCACATTTTTGGTTCTTGAAAGACCTATCTGCATGTAGGATCCAGAAACAACTTTTTTATTGAGATACCTAACAGGTAACAATGAATAGATGGTAACAGATTTGTGAAAAACCAATGGGTTTTGATTTTAAAAGGATTCTTGCTTCATGCACTAACTCATATGTAAAGGACCCTTCCCAGTATGAAATAGTGCGTTGTCAAGCAATGGTTTAACAAGTAATCATATATCTCAGTAAAAAAAAATTAAGTACTATTAAAGAACCAGTATTTTTAAGAGTGTACTACTTTTAAATATGTTAAAATAGAAAACAGATTCACTCAGAATAACAGAAAAGATATTTGGTGTGGACTGGGCTTAATGACTGTACTCAAGTAATCTGAGGATGAAATGTGGACAAAGTTAATGCCCTAAACCAAGTTTTAATAGATTTTCCCACCCACTGTCATTTTCAGGGATGAGACAGAGTATGGGAGTCAGGTAAAGAAATTTGTTTCTTGCTACAGAAAGAATTGTCTGAACATCAGCAAAACCAAGGAAATGTTTATTGACTTTCACCGAACTATAGAGCCTGTATGCCTGGTCACTATTCAAGGAGTGGATATGGGGATGGTGCCCTGCTACAAGTACTTGGGTATCTACATCAACTGGGTTTGTAACACAGAGTAACAACATAAGAAAGGACAGAATAGGCTCTTTTTACTTAGGAGACCGTGCTCTTTTAATGTGGGTAGTGATATCCTTCACATCTTCTATAACTCTATGATGGCCAGTTTGATTTCCTACGCTGTGGTGTGCTGGGCTGGTAACATCATTTAATGAGAGGCCCACCAAATCAACAAGCTAATCGAAAGTTTAGGCTCACTTATGGGACACATTCTAGATCCCCAGAGGTAGTAGTGAGGAAGAGAATTAAAACAAAACTATTATGCCATTATGAACAATGCTGCACATCCTCTCTCTGTCACTGTAACACTGAGGAGTTTCAACCAATGAATCATTCAGCAGAAGTGTGTCAAGAAACACTACTGGGGCTCCTTTATACCAACAGCAATTCACCTGCATAATGCTTCACTGTGACTGCCCTGACATACCCGTAGCAAAGTCAGACATTTTCATCTTTTTGAAATTCTTTGTGTATGTTTAATGGGGCTGCTGTTTCTTATAATATTTCATGAACTTCTGTAAAAACTAAAATTTCCATTTTTGGATAAATAAAATAAAAAAATCTATCTATCTATCTTCACTTATTTCATATATATACAGTGGGATGCAAAAGTTTGGGCAACCTTGTTAATAGTCATTATTTTCCTGTATAAATCGTTGGTTGTTACAATAAAAAATGTCAGTTAAATATATCATATAGGAGACACACACAGTGATATTTGAGAAGTGAAATGAAGTTTATTGGATTTACAGAAAGTGTGCAATAATTGTTCAAACAAAATCAGGCAGGTGCATAAATTTGGGCACCGTTGTCATTTTATTGATTCCAAAACTTTTAGAACTAATTATTGGAACTCAAATTGGCTTGGTAAGCTCAGTGACCCCTGACCTACATACACAGGTGAATCCTGTAATGAGAAAGAGTATTTAAGGGGGTCAATTGTAAGTTTCCCTCCTCCTTTAATTTTCTCTGAAGAGTAGCAACATGGGGGTCACAAAACAACTCTCAAATGACCTGAAGACAAAGATTGTTCACCATCATGGTTTAGGGGAAGGATACAGAAAGCTGTCCCAGAGATTTAAGCTGTCTGTTTCCACAGTTAGGAACATATTGAGGAAATGGAAGACCACAGGCTCAGTTCAAGTTAAGGCTCGAAGTGGCAGACCAAGAAAGATTTGGATAGACAGAAGCGGCGAATGGTGAGAACAGTCAGAGTCAACCCACAGACCAGCACCAAAGACCTACAACATCATCTTGCAGCAGATGGAGTCACTGTGCATCGTTCAACCATTGAGCACTTTACACAAGGAGATGCTGTATGCGAGAGTGATGCAGAGGAAGCCTTTTCTCCGCCCACAGCACAAACAGAGCCGCTTGAGGTATGCTCAAGCACATTTGGACAAGCCAGCTTCATTTTGGAATAAGGTGCTGTGGACTGATGAAACTAAAATTGAGTTATTTGGGCATAACAAGGGGCGTTATGCATGGAGGAAAAAGAACACAGCATTCCAAGAAAAACACCTGCTACCTACAGTAAAATATGGTGGTGGTTCCATCATGCTGTGGGGCTGTGTGGCCAGTGCAGGGACTGGGAATCTTGTCAAAGTTGAGGGACGCATTGATTCCACTCAGTATCAGCAGATTCTGGAGACCAATGTCCAGGAATCAGTGACAAAGCTGAAGCTGCGCCGGGGCTGGATCTTTCAACAAGACAATGACCCGAAACACTGCTCAAAATCCACTAAGGCATTCATGCAGAGGAACAAGTACAACGTTCTGGAATGGCCATCTCAGTCCCCAGACCTGAATATAATTGAAAATCTGTGGTGTGAGTTAAAGAGAGCTGTCCATGCTTGGAAGCCATCAAACCTGAATGAACTAGAGATGTTTTGTAAGAGGAATGGTCCAAAATACCTTCAACCACAATCCAGACTCTCATTGGAACCTACAGGAAGCGTTTAGAGGCTGTAATTTCTGCAAAAGGCTGATCTACTAAATATTGATTTCATTTCTTTTTTGTGGTGCCCAAATTTATGCATCTGCCTGATTTTGTTTGAACAATTATTGCACACTTTCTGTAAATTCAATAAACTTCATTTCACTTCTCAAATATCACTGTGTGTGTCTCCTATATGATATATTTAACTGACATTTTTTATCGTAACAACCAATGGTTTATACAGGAAAATAATGACTATTAACAAGGTTGCCCAAACTTTTGCATCCCACTGTAGTTCTCTGTATGAGTAATTCTGCTAAAATATTGGAGTCAATTATATAGTCTCCCTATTGTATAAAAAAATAAGACAAGACTTTTGTCAAGTGATTTTTTCAAGTCCCACGAGACAAGACTTTGGCCATGAGATTTTTTCAAATCACGCCCTCCTCTCAACCATATTTAACCACGCACACGGTACTCTCACCTCTCATTCGTGTAAATGCTTTTGACAGACACGCTTCCTGTGCTCTTAGCTCTTATAAATGTTAAAGTTTTTCTCACTTTAAGATCCCAATTAAAGAAGTCATATTATGTCTAAGTCTTATTGAAGAACTTCATCACGAAGGGTTATCAACAGAAAAAATGAGTACACGGGCAATCCTAGCACCTAGAAACGAGGAAGTCAAATGAATCAATCGGTCACATGGCAAGTTGGTTAAATGCATAACAATAGACTACGCTGAAACAGTTGGTGGTGATTGTGTGGAAGATGAAACCAGCAAGTTACGATATCCTGAAGAATATCTAGAACCATTAATACTGTCCAGTCTTCCTCCACATGAATTACTGTAGAAAGAAGGATGTATCCAAGAAAGGTAATATAGTAAAATTAGACAACAAAGGAGATCTTGATATTCCTGTTAGAATAGCTTTTGCAAAGATAATTTACAAATCTCAGAGCCAAAAATTCGAAAAAGTCATTTTATTTAATAGAGAGAATGAAACAAAATTCAATCATGGGCAGTTTTATGTTGCGTTGTCACAATGAAAGTCCAAACACAGAATCAAAATTCAATGCAATATTGACAAAAACATAATTAAAAAAATTGTTTTTACTGAAGTTTTACAGTAAAAGTGTAAGTTTAAAAAGCATGTTAATTTTAAAGCCAAACAGAATGAAATCGCATTACACAACGAATAACTTTAACACAACATGAAACATAATTTACTTTCAAATTATTACGTTTGACTATTTTTTTAATATGGTTAATTACTTGCTGTAATGTAAAATAGTTCTATTATGCATATGTAACAATTCCCATGAAAATAACAAGCTGTTTAAATTCTACATCTGCATCCCCAAACGTGAGCGGCACAACCGCAAAGAGGCTAGCACGTAGCGCAGGCCCGGGTTTTGGCAAGCGAAGTGAGCATGGCGCAAAGACCCCTAGTCTTTATAATCTTAACCATACTCTATATTTGCCTCCTTCTTCTTTCCTAAGGACTAATTTAATTAAAAAAACCTGACGTCCACGACACTTACTACATCATTTTAAACACTGGCATGTCCTCATCTCCATTTGCCCAGACTTTCTCATCATTTGCTCCCTATGCTTCATTAATTATTTCTGAAGCTCTATTCTTTCTCCATGTCATAATTCAGCATTTGTTTATATGTAGATTCAATCTAGACATGTTTCACCTAGCTTTATTACATACATCTTATTGATAGATAAATATATTTTTTTTGTGACATCCTTACGGCACATTCAGTTTTGCAATTATGGATGTCCTAGTTTTGGGATTTTCTCTAAAAACATATTTCTACTTAGAATTAGATGTATTTTTATTTCAGAACCGTTGATTTGTCTTCTGTATCAGACTGCTCAATTATTTATGTAATTACATTGCCTGGTCTTTAATTTCCTAGATTTCTGGCATTCATGTACCCCTGAATAAATCATTACACTACAGCACTTTAATGTGTTGTTGTAATTTTCCACTCTGTTAGAGATTTGGCCTAACAAGTGCATTTCAAATCTTAAGCAAAACCTCTCCTGACATCCGTCCCAGACAATGTGCTGTATAACCCAACAATCTATTATCATTTTTAATTTCTTCTGTTCTATTGCTAGCTGAGGGCAGTTGCAAGTCTACTAACACTTCCCATTGTTTCTCCTTATATACTTTTCTTCTTTCAACCCCTTATATTAAAGACCTAGGAGTTGTGGTGGCTTAGTCACTATCAACCACCAGGCAACTTTCAGAAACCAATAGAAAGACTAACAGAAAGTTGGGTAAAATAGCACAATGTGTAGAGTTCAAGTCAAAGGAGGTTATGCTCAAGCTTTATAACACACTGGCGAGGCTTCACCTGGACCACCGTGTGCAGTTTTGCTCTCCAGGCTACAAAAATGACACAGCAGTACTAGAGAAAGTCAATAGAAGAGAATCTACTAGTCAGATTCCAGGACTGCAGGGGATGAGTTATGAGGGAAGATTGAAGGAGCTGAACCTTTTCAGTTTAGGCAAAAAGAGATTAAGAGGGGACATGACTGAGATGTTGAAAATTATGAAAGGAATTAGTACAGTACACCTTGACTGTTACTTTGAAATAAACACATGGGGACACAGCTGGAAACTTGGTAAGGGAGAACTTCAAAGTACTGGAAGGTAAGTCTTTATTTAAGACAATCCATTGTTTGACTGGAAGCCAATGTAGATGAGCACTTGAGAGGTAATGTGGAGAGAGTAACTTGTTCAGGTCTAGATTCAAGAAGCCCTTCAATAATCCTTTATTTTCTTACTTGAAATTTTCAAATATTTACTTTTATTTAAACAAAATTTCATTTGTTGCTGAGGAGAACCCTGGAGATATACAATGGGAAAAGGCTGGGGAACAAAGTTGGATCTGCCTTTATTAACAGGGCTGTCAGTTGTATACTGAATTAAAATGAGATGATCCTCCATAACGAAAGAATTGCACAGATATGACATTTATGTTCTCTAACTCTCAAATGGAGTCTGCTCAAAAACAATCTGAGCCATTTGATTACCATTGCTCTGTGGCAGATGTTCTTTATCCTGTTGGCAAAGAGGAGGTGTTGTCTAAATAAGTTGTCCCTTTGAGATAATGTCTTTTTCTCTGTGGAAGAAAGGAAGAGGGTTGTGCCCTCAGAAACCTTCCCTCCAAGAGACAGTTACAGGTCAGTACATTTGTAGCATCACATATATGTCCAATTTTGTATTCTGTCAAGGTCCAGCCATATGGATTTTTCTGACAGAGTATGTGGTGCTAATGCACCAATTCTATAGCCTTTTACAAATTTAACAATCATTTATATACCATATATCGTTGAAATATTTTATTTAGAGTAAAAAACAGCAGTGATCAAAGAATTAATTCCAGCAGGCCGCACACAATCCAGAAGATCATCACTCTAAATAAACCTTGATGTGCTCTGTGCTAAACTAAAATTATACTCCTTTCTATAAACCACACCCTGATGATATAATGATTACCCTTTCAAGAGGTAGCTTGTCAAAAGATTTGTTATTCTTTCTCATAAAATTTCAGCATATTGATAAACAAACATCTCTGCTGTATTAACATTTGGCTGCTAATTACTCACACAATTATGTCTCTGTTGGGTGCTTAATAATCATTTTTAATAAATTACCTGTGAAACAAACTTCACTGATTGATTTTCTAGCATCTAGTGCTAAATTATTTCCCTTTGTGTCAGTGACATCAGCTATTTAGATAAGTTTTAGCATATCTATTCAGTAGATTTCTTGTTGACTCTAGGACAAATAATGTTTGGTTGCAGGGATTTATTTGGCTTTAAACAAAGAATTTATGTAAACTCCAAAAGGATTAAATGTGATCTTAATGTTTCCTGTATATTTGCATGCTTCCAGAATGCATATTATAATATTTATTAAATTAAATTCAAATAAACCATTGCTGAAAATGCATCTGAAACAAAAACTGGAAATCAGCTCTCCCCACAAGTACTGTAGAATATTAGTGACTTGCTCAGTTTATCTTCCCTCATATGAATGATGAGGTGTTTGACAAAAAATGGACAGAACTAGATAGAGAACTGACTGAATTAGTAGCGCTCCAGTAAAGAGCGCCATTTCAGCCATAAGAATCTATTGCAGCACCCCTGGGTTCAGACCCGAGAATGACACACTCTCCATGATGCCACAAATTGTCAGAGGGGGTGAGGACACCAGGAGAAATTGGTTATATAAGCTGCTCTAGCAAGCAGGGAAGGAGGGGGTGCAGACACAACACTGTATGAAAGCATTTTATTCTGCGCTTCCCTGCTGATGAGAACTATAAACTTGTGTACATGTCTGCTGGTGAGCCTTGAATGTGGACCCTAGTTTTGGGTTGGCTCATGGTACCAGGGAATAGTTGCTTCTGTTCCAGGATAAGTGGAGTGTGACAGAGCTAGGTATCATTTGTGTGTAGGGTTTGAGCCAGCACGTTAGTCAGCCAACACACAAAGCAGGGTACACACTGGATTTAGTAATTACTAAAGGACTAAAAGTTGATGTGAGGCAGATCATTGATATTGGTTTATCAGACTAATTTTTCTTACTATTTAATATAGAAATAATGACAGAAAAAATTAATGAGAAGCATACTGCTAAAAATGCTTCTTTGATTCATCTGCAGCTTCAAAGTTTACAAACGTCTTAAGCAACCAGTCTGTTTGTAGTACTTATTACAATAGTGAGGATAATTTAAATAGTAAGGTAGAAAATTTTAATACTAAAGTGAGAGCTGCCGCTGACATTGTCGCACCTGAAAAGACAGTTCAAAAATCCCCCAGCACTGTTACACTATGGAATACCCAAAGAGTGTCTGATCTAAACAAATCATGCCAGAGAGCTGAGCGTAAATTGAGAAAAACTAAACTGATTATCCACTATGAGATATTGAAGACTAAAATAACAGAATACAATAACATAGTTCGTCTTGAGGGGCACTGATATTTCTCTAAAATTATAAATAACAATGCTAGTAATCCCGGTGTTTTATTCTCTACAATTGATTGTCTGTTAAACCTTAGTCACTCAATGGAATGCCTCCAAAAAACCACCAGTGAAACTTGTGAGGCTTTTGCTATATTTTTAATCACAAAATTAATGATATTAGAAGTAATATAGTACATCTCCCCAATACTGATCCTCTTAAACCTCCTTACTCCATTTTAAACAAATTACATTCTTTCACCAGGATAGATTTACCTGATTTATATAAAATAATTTCTCAACTTAGACCCTCCACCTGTGTCCTTGACCCAATACCAGCAAGTTTTTTCAAAGAAGTATCTGGCCTGCTAATTGATAGTATTCTTGACATAGTAAATTTATCAGACTGTCTTAAGACTGCTGTAGTTTAAACACCTGCTCAAAAAAATAATCTTGACTCCTCTGCTTTTGAATATTTTAGACGTATTTCTAACCTGCCTTTCATAAGTAAAATCCTAGAAGATGTCATTATGCAGCTAAATGACCACCTCAATAAAGATACTGTTCTTGACCCATGATATTCTATACTGGTGTTCCACAAGGCTCTATCCTGGATCCACTGCTCTTTTCGATCTACATGCTTCCATTACGTCAGATTATCTCAGGGAATAACATGAGCTACCACAGCAATGCAGATGACACACAACTGTATTTATCAATAGCACCAGATGACCCCGACTCTCTTGTTTCTCTGAGACAATGCAGAATGCCACTGGTAGAATCTTAACTTGGAAAAAAAATCTGAGCACATCTGTCCAGTTCTGATGTCACTACATTGGTTACCTGTGACATTTAGAATTGACTTTAAAATGCTGCTTATGGTTTACAAAGCCTTAAATAATCTCACTCCATCCTATATTTCAGAATGTCTTACACCTTACACTTCAAATCGTACCTTTAGATCTTCAAATGAGTGTCAGCTTAGAATTCCAAGAACTAAACTTAAAAGAAGTGGTGAGGCAGCCTTCTGCTGTTATGCACCTAAAATCTGGAATAGCTTACCAATAGAAATTCGTCAGGCTAATACAGTGGAACTGCTAAAAACTCATTACTTTAACGTGGCTTTCTCATTGCTTCATTTTAGTTTAACTCTGATATTCTGTATATGCATTTTATTGTCATTATCATTCAGGGTGGCTCCAAAATCCATACTAACCCCTACTTACTCTGCTGTTCTTTTTCCGATTTTCTGTGGTGGAGATCTGTGCCACCACCACCTAATCAAAACACCGTGATGTCCCTACATTGATAGATTGAAGGCCAGAAGACTACATGACCATCATCCTCAAATTCTTCTATGTGAAGCCTGAAAACCATAAGGACTAATTAAGATCATTTATGTTAGGTAGAATGCCTAGAGGGGGCTGGGTGGTCTCGTGGCCTTGGAACCACTGCAGATTTAGTTTTTTGTTTTCAAGCTGTCTGGAGTTTTTTTTTTTGTTTTGTTTTTTCTGTCCTCCCTGGCTATTGGACCTTACTTTTATTCTATGTTAATTGTATTGTATTGACTAATTTTATTTTTATATTTTGTCTTTATTCTCTTTTTTCATCCGGTAAAGCATCATTTGTATGAAAATGTACTATATAAATAAATACTTTTGTTGTTGTAGGTCAAGTGAACAAGACGGCTGAAAACCTATAGCACCACAGAATACTTAAGTGAGGTGGCAGAAACTGACAGCTGATGAAGCCACAGGTCCTTCTGAGGAAAACACCAGTGGTCTGGCATAAAATGGCTTAATCTATTCCTCAATCTCTTGCAACCTCTCCCCCAAAGTGTTTAACAGTATAATTTAGTACGTCAGGGGGTGAAGCTACCCGCTTAATGATTTACTTTTTAAAATTTGGCGGTGCTGAGATTTTAAAAGAATTTTTAGAAGAAAAACCCTTTTGAACAGTCAGACAAGGAAGACTAAGAAATGAAATACAGCAGTATTATTGTGTCATTATTGTCACATGTATAAAGAACAGTGAAGATCTTTATTGTCAGTATTAATCAACAGGCAACATGTTACCACTCCACAGCACTATTATTAATGAGGATAACAACCTTATCCTGAAACTTCTGTCAAACAGCAAAGCTAATGAAGTCCTTTAGGTCCTATTTAAGAGCTCCTCATGCCACGGTCCAATTGCTGAGGCACTGAATTCCCTCTTCCTTGTTCCTGACCCCCATTCTCTGAGTCATTTGACTTTCTCGTTGTGAGTTTATTATTTACTGTTAATTATAGCTACACTTTGTTCTTTTAAGGAGAACTTCAGTTTTGGGAATTTGGGTTTTCATTTTGGGGTTCCACCTTCAAACATAAATAATCATTGTCTGGCTTGTAATCTTGGGCTTTGTGTTATACTTTTACTGTTAATATACTGTTAATATTTTTACAGTTCACCAGCCAAAGTTATTTAATTTGGGCTCCTTCTATGTTGCTTGATTAGTATCTCTGCTACATTTACATGCTTAACTAAGCAAGTTTATACTTGATAAAGTAATTATTTTGTAAGCCTCTGTGAAACTGTTTTCTCTCTTAACCCTCTGATCATAAAACTGAGGAAATAAAGTACTGTTAGATACTTATCCTGTTATGATTAGTTTTATCTGCAATTTTTTCACTATAAATACATTTTTCTTTGCTTTTATGTAATTTTCTCATACCCTGTTATTATTACCTTCCTTCTGTATTTCTTTTGTTTTGGAAGATTTATTTTTATTTAACCATATATTTTGATCATTTAGTAGTGGCCTGTTGTTTTTCATAGGTTTCAGAATTTAGTAGTTCAGTTGCTAATATATATTATATATTGTGACAGAGTGGGGACGCTGCTGTCCCCTTAAACCCTCAGACCAGACGCCAGACACCAGGTAAAAGACCAATTATTATTTATTTGGACAATATTACAGTGCACAAGCACCCTCTACTCCACAATACAATTCTCAATAAATCCTCCACTCCCAGACGCGTTGCCACCCTGCCACCCAACTCATCCACCTGGGCTCTCCCACAGTCTTTTATAGTCCGTGACCCAGAAGTGCTTCTGAACCCTCAGTCCATGTGACTTCCTAGCACTTCCGGGTCAGATCAAAAGTCTTCTTTTCATCCCGGAAGTACGTCATTTCTTCTGTCGCTGTAATTAAGATGTACTTCCAGGTTAGAGACAAAACTCTTGTTGCTCCTCCCTGCAGTGCCTTCTTGGGGCCCCTGTGGTATCCAGCAGGGCTGTGGATGAAAACTTCAAAGTCCATAATTCCCTGCTGGCATTCGGGGCACCTCCATGCTGCAAGGAGGGTTCCACCTGGCGGCCTGGGGGTAGTGGCTGGGATGACTGGCCAGCCATAGTCCACAATATATATATATATACTGTATATATATATATTGTGGAAGATTAGCCTCGGACACAGACAGGCACACACCAATTTTCAACTCACCACACTTTTATTAACAACTATTTACAATTAGTAACAGTCCTACACACAACCCAGTAGCCCGCACCAAGCACCCTAAGTCTAGGCCCGTCAAAGTCCTGTCCTCTCTTCACCGCTGCTGCTCCTCTCCTCCGAGCTCCGTCCACTTCCACCCGACTCTAGCTGACAAATGGAGGGAGGCGGCCCCTTTTATGTCCACGTGGACGTGTTCCAAGTGCCCCCGATGAGCTTCCTGCGGCACTTCCTGGTGTGGCAGAGGTGCCGCATGAGCACCCACAAGCACTCTGGGTGTCTCTGGTAATACTTCTGCCAGCACCTCCAGATGTGGCAGAAGTGCTAACGTCCAGAGCTTCAGAGTCTTCAAGGCACCCCCTGGCAGTGGCCAAGGGCCCCAATAGGGTTGAGCTTCCATGCTCAACTCCTGTGGCCCCCACACAACCCAGGGCAGCTGCCCTTTTGTGGTCCAGGGGAAGCATAGTCCTTCACTCGGTCCTTCTTGGCGTCCTGGGTGGGCACAGCCCCAGCCTGCCACAATATATATATATATATATATATATACAGTATATATATATATATATATATATATATATATATATATATATATATATAGGTCAAATCCCATTATAGTGAAAATCAAAGTAACAAAATAACGAATGTTTTTTGTTGGCCCAGGCAAATGTTCATACAAAGTTTCACTGATTGTTATTAATTAATTTTTGTTTTTTACCAGAACTGGCCCCCAATTATAATAATGCGATTCAAAAAATACTTAATACTATCCCTACACTTCCACTGTCAGTTTGATATCACAGAACTGTAGTCTCGAGAACTCAGCAACAAGTTTTCTTGTTAGACCAGAAAAAATTGACAGTCTGTTGAGAAATTTCCCGGCGAGGCTCAGCAAGAGTGTAGGCATGACATCATATATTTGTTTCTGAATTAGTCCATTAGTTTTCCATAATGCCTTAATAGGATGTAATAATTCTGTAGTGAGTTCACCTTCAGATGTGCACTGTATTAATAACCATAATGTAACCAAAAATCCAGACAAAGTTGTATAAATGCAAATACTTTAATTATCATTTCACCTTTAGATTTGCACTGTATTAGAACTATAACAAAAGTTTATAGAGTAAATAAAAAATCTGCACAAAGCAGCATTAACGAGAATAACTTAGTTACCAGCTTTCATAACACTCTGATTCAGCTCTGGGGCCTCATGTATAAATGGTGCGTACGCACAAAAATGTTGCGTAAGAACTTTTCCACCTTCAAATCGCGATGTATAAAACCTACACTTGGCGTAAAGCTACACACTTTTTCACTGTACCTCATACCTTGTCGTACGTAAGTTCCCCGCTTGGTTTTGCAAACTGGCGGCAACCAGCGTCAAAGCAATGCTACTGTTCCTGTGTGGTTACTCCTTATTTTCCTGACGCGGCTTTATAAATACACTGAAACTAACCGCATATTGTTTATTAGTGTAATGCCTCTGATTGTAACTAACTTGTAACAATATAATGGTCCAGGGAATAGCCATAGTATACCAAATACCATAACTGCTTTAGCGTTGTTACTCTAACTGCACCTTCTTCTTCTTTCAGCTGCTCCCATTAGGAGTTGCCACAGTGGATCATCTTTTTCCATATTACTCTCACGGCACCACTCGGAGTATTTATATCACTGTATCTGAGTGGGGAATCACAGCTCAGCAGCTGATTGAAAAGAGAATTATCGGTATACGGCATTAAGCACACGCTGTCTCAGCCACGGCAAAACGTTTCAAAGCCTTACCTGTGCGGATCTCGCAGTTCAGAAACAGTTTCATCCCAAGAACTATAAACACACTCAATCAAGCGCTCCTTGTAGAACTGTTTGTACTTATAAGTACAATTACCTCACTGTAAACTTGCACTACAGTTATAATATTACACAACCTGCGCCACTTTATAAAGCGCGTATTTACATATGATGACGAAATCATTTTTAAGATGAAATGCAGCAAAATATGTTTATTATATTTTACATTTAAAACTTTAACTTCATTTAAATAATCTAAATTCTTCACTGGTACTGGCGTGAAGGATAGAATAATTAAACATGTACTACGAAGATATTTCAATGTTCCTTTAACGTTTTGAAGAATCGGTGCTCTAAGATTACAAATGGCTTAAAGTCTATTACAGAGCTGATTGTGTGGCGATCCACCGTGCATAAGATACCATATTGACATTGGACTTTTTCTATTGGACATAGAGCCGCCCATGAGTACTGCTGCAATAAATAATTTCATCGAAGATCGCACACAATCACTGCGCCGTGAAACTCATGTTTAAGAATGTGCTTTAACTCCTATCATCATAAAAATTATATCCTGTATACATCTCAGTATTTTAGTTATTCAGAGAGCTCTAATATCACAAATGTAATGGATTCTGTGTCCAGTTGGAGGAAGAGAGCCGGTTTAAGAAGCAAGTAGTGATTCACACACATAGAGCACATAGAAGATCAAATACAAAACAAAGCATTTAACGTGCTACTTTAATTACGATGTGATTTGAGAAACTGGTTAATTAAATGATTTTAAGATGACGTTTATGATGTTCTACTTTAATGACAAAATAAACTACGTGATTAAAGTGGAAATGTCGAGATTGAAGTTGACATTTCGCTTTTTCCCCACCGTTTGCCTTTTTTCTCTGTACCCTAGTAAACTTTCATATGACACTCAGACAGTGGGCTACAACTCGCCTTTTCACGGCGACTTTGATATGTGACTTCTTTTTTATTTCCGGCACTGCGCTATTTTGTGAACGTGAGCTTTCAAGTTTCCCCAACACGCTATGTCACTCGATCAACTTCCTTTTGTTGATTATAACACGGTTTATTTGAACAAATAGTATGTTTTTCCTTTGCCTCCACTTGGTATTCGCTGAAATTCTTATATTTTCCCCCATGCTTTTCCCATTGTCTTTTCAGAGAAGGCTGAGCTTAAGGGTGATTTATATTGATTTGCATATTCAAAGAGGCGTAATTCTGGGAGGAGTTGGGGCGTTACATAAAGCGAGTGCACGAGCGTTACTTTTCACGCTGATCGGGATTTATGTAGTGGAAGAACGTGGAAGTTGAAGTACGCACAGATTCCTGCATCTGGATTTTTCTGTGTGTAAGCACATTTCGGCTTTTGTGCTTAGGCCATGTTATAGTGCGAGTTCTACACATGGCGTTATACATGAGGCCCCTGCTCTTTTGAGACCGTAAATATGACTTTACTAAATATCAGAGCATTAACTAGTAAGACTCTTTACATTAATGATCTTATCAGTGATAGGAATATCGACTTCCTTACACTAAGCAAAATGTGGCTTTGCACAGATGGTGTGGCAGTGTTAACTAGAGCAGATCCTCTGAATTACAGCTTTGCTCATTCGGTTCACCAAGGGAGAAAAGGCGGCAGTTTCAGGAGTATTTACTTGAGCCGATTAAACTGTAAAGATATGAGTTTTGGTAACATCACATCATTTGAGTATTTTGTTATTCAAGTAGTGTTTCAGTCCCAGTCTTTCATATTGACCATTTATAGACCTCCTAAATATAATGTGTCTTTTATTGAGGAATTCTCAGATGTGTATCTATAATAATAACTAACTTTGACAAGTTCCTAATTGTAGGCAATTTTAATTTTCATATAGATAACCAGTATGACCCGAAAGGAGGAGAATTCCTGAAATGACTGCTCTCTTTTGATCTCGGTCAGCATGTCAACCTGCCCACACATAAGGAGGACACATGCTGGATTTAGTGATTTTAAAAGGATCATAAGTTGATGCGTGGCAAGTTGTTGAAGTTAGTATATCAGACCATTTTTGCATATTATTTAATGTAGAAATACTGATAAGCAAAATAACTGAATATAACAACATTAACTGCCTTGAGAGGCAGTCCTATCAATCAATCAATCAACATTTATTTATATAGCACATATTCATACAAAAAAATGTAGCTCAAAGTGCTTTACAAAATGAACAGAAAAATAGAAGACACAATAAAAAATAAACATAAGTCAACATTAATTAACATAGAATAAGTAAGGTACGATGGCCAGGGTGGACAGAAAAAACAAAAAAAAACCTCCAAAGGCTGGAGAAAAAAATAAAATCTGTAGGGGTTCCAGACCAAGAGACCACCCAGTCCCCTCTGGGCAATCTACCTAACATAAGTCAAACAGTCCTCTTTGTATTTAGGGATTTCATGGAAGGACCTGATGATGATGGTCACGTAGACTTCTGGCTTTCAGTCCATCAATGTTGGTGCATCATGATGCTTTGAGTAGGTGGTGGTGGCGCAGGCTCTATTGCTCTAAAATTATAAATAATAATGCTGGCAATCCAAGAGTTTTATTCTTAACTGTTGATCATCTTCTAAACCCAGCTCACTTAATGGAATGCCTCCTAAAACTACTATTAAAACTTGTGAGGCTTTCCCCCAAAGTTAATCCGATTGAATTCCAGCATTCCCTTTTAAGCAAGTTACATCTTTTTCACTGGAATAGATCGACCCAAACTATGTAGAATAGTTTCTCAACTAAAGCCCTCCATCTGTATCCTTGACCCAGGACCAACAGGCTTTTTCAAAGAAGTCTCAGATGTGATAATTGATAGTGTACTTGACACAATGAACTATTCATTTGATGCGGGGTCTTCTCTGACTGTCTTAAGACTGTAGTTGTTAAAGCCCTGCTCAAGAAAAGCACTCTTGACTTGACTTTTTGACAACTGTTTTGACAACAACTTGCCTTTCATAAGTAAAATTCTACAAAAGGCAGTAATTAAGAAGCCAAAGTATTACTTGAATAAACATTCTATTCTTGACAAGTTTCAGTCAGGTTTTAGAACAAATGGAAGCATAGAAACTGCAATGGTAAAAGGAGTAAATGATTTGCGGGTTAATGAAGACAGAGGCCATATATCTATTCTTGTTCTCTTAGACTTTAGTTCAACATTTGACACTGTTGGCCACAGTATTCTTATAAATTGCATTAGACAATAAGTGGGCCTCACTGGCAGTATCCTAATTGGTTTCAGTCTTACTTTACAGGTAGAATATTCTTTGTTAGTTGTGTTGATCGTACTTCAGAGATACAGTACATGATATTGTATATGGTGTACCACGAGGATCTATTCAGGGTTCGATGCTTTTTTCAATCCATGTGCTTCCATTAGGTAAGATTATCTCAAAGCACAAGGTGAGCTACCTCAGCTATGCAGACGACACACAGCTAGCTTTATTTATCAGTTGCACCTGATGATTCTGATGCTCTTGTCTGTCTGATCCAATGTCTTAGCAGTATTTTCATTTGGATGAGTAGTAACATTCTCAAACTGAAAAAGGAGAAAACAGAGCTCTTAGTGATATAGGAATAGCGAGGGTATTAGAAATAAACTCAATCTTATAACTTTACAGGACGCTGAAAAATTAGTTCATGCTTTTGTTTTTAGTTGAGTAGATTACTGTAATGTACTCCTAACAGGACTACCTATAGTAAAAAAGACATCAGTTGGTTGCAATTAGGGCAGAATGCACCAGCCAGAATATTAACTAGAAAAAGAAAATCAGAGCACAACTTATCAATTTCAGCATCATAACATTAGTTACTCATGTCACTCAGAATTGACTTTGAAATTCTACTAATGATTTACAAAGCCTTAAATAATCTTACTCCATGCCATATTTTGGAATGCCTGTCACCCTACACTCTGAGTCAGAGGTCCTCAATCACAGTCCTGGGGGCTCATGCATAATGCCATGCTTAGAATTCACACTAAAACATGGCATACGGATAAAAGCAGAAATGTTTGTATGCACAAAAAAATCCACATGCATAAATCTGTGTGTTCGCCAACTTCCATGTTCTTCCGCTACATAAATCCCAGCCAGCAGGAAAAGTAATGCACGTGCACACACCTGCTGCCACTCCCCAAACTCCTCCCAGAATTACGCCTCTTTGAATATGCAAATCAATATAAATAGCTGTAAGACGAGGAGACCAGAGACGTAGAAAGGTTTGGGGCAGCCACCCGTTTAATTCGGTTTCCCGGCTGCAAAAGTCTTTGAGGCATAATTAAACAGTTGTTACACAACAGAGTCCAAAACAGAACTGCCTGCCTAAGCAAAGGCAGTGAGCTTTATAGCACAGAGGGCGGAAATGATGTCGTCCTCTGGGCGGAACTGAAGTGACATCATCCTTGGGGCGGAACCGAAGTGACCTCATTCTTGGGGCCGGAACCGGAAGTGATGTGTCCTTCCTGGAAATGGTGGCTCCTGGTGGGATTTCCCGGGTAAGACCTGCAGAGAACTCAGAAAGAGCGTCAGTGCACCCGCCCCTGGGCAGATGTATAAACAGTATTTCCTAAGCCCTTCAGCTGCTTCCCATGCACACGTGTGTGACAAGACTCCCCCCTCAGCCCAGACCCGTGGTCGGGCGACCTGCACCGAGGGGTCGTGGGCCCGGGAGAGGGCATCGGCGTTGGCATGAAGAGACCCCTGTCGATGAACGAGCGTATACTTGTACTGCTGCAGGTCAAGAAACCACCTCGTGACCCGCGGATTCGACTCCCTGTGAAGGGCCATCCACTTCAGAGGTGCATGATCCGTCACCAGAGTGAACACGCGACCCAAGAGGTAGTACCGCAGCTGAGTTACCGCCCATTTGATCGCCAGAGCCTCTTTCTCCACCGCCGCGTACCTGGTCTCCCTGTCCAACAGTTTCCGGCTCAGGTACATAACGGGGTGTTCAACACCGTCGGCGCTTTGGCTCAACACGGCACCCAAGCCTGTGTCCGGCGTCCGTCTGGAGGATAAAAGGAGAGAGAAGTTAGGGGAGATCAAGATAGGTGCTGAAGTCAGAGCCCTTTTTAAGTCACTGAATGCAGCCCCCGCTTTATCAGACCATACCACCGTATTAGGAGCTCTTTTCTTTGTCAAATCGGTCAAGGCGCCGCGCTCTCGGAGAAGCGAGGCACAAACCGGCGGTAGTACCCGGCCAAACCGAGAAAGGATTGGACTTGCCGCTTGGTTTCTGGACGGGCCAGGCCATTATGGCTTGCAACTTGGAACACTGTGGCCTCACAGTACCCGCCCACTAGGTAGCCCAAATATTTGGCTTCCTCAATCCAAAGAAACATTTCTTGGGGTTGATTCGGAGCCCGGCCTCCCCCAGCGTCCGTAACACTGCTGTGACCTGCTGTACGTGTTCCTTCCAGGTGCTGGAATAGATGACGACGTCATCCAGATAGGCAGCACAGAACGAGTTATGGGGCGGAGCACTTTGTCCACCAGGCGCTGAAAAGTCGCAGGCCCGTGTAACCCAATGGAAGGACACGATACTGCCAGTGTCCGCTAGGAGTGCTAAGCGCGTTTTTCCTTCGCGGACTCCGTTAAAGGAACCTGCCAGTACCCCTTTGTCATGTCAAGTGTAGTCAAGAATTTGGCTGGTCCCAGTCTCGAGGAGGTCATCCACGCGAGGCATGGGATAAGCATCAAATCGGGAAACTTGGTTAAGCCGACGGAAGTCATTGCAAAACCTCCAACTGCCGTCAGGCTTAGCAATCAAGACGATGGGACTGGACCAGGGACTACTACTTTCCTCGATTACTCCTAGTGCCAGCATTCGCTTGATTTCCAGTTCCACTTCTACTTTCTTTGCCTCCGGGAGTCTGTAGGGTCGCTCACGGACGATCACCCCCGGGTCAGTCAATATGTCATGCGCAATCAGAGAGGTCCGACCGGGTTTTTCACTTACCACCTCGGGGACAGAGCGGATAGCTGCTTCGAGCTCTTGTTTCTGCCTGGGGGATAGCTGCTCGCCGAAATTAAGGGAACTTACTTCAGCGAAGAGAGAGCAGGGCTGTCCGGAGGAGGGATCGGGATCCCTCTCCTTCCACGGTTTCAGCAGGTTTACATGATATATTCGCTCAGCTGGTCGGCGATTGGGCTGTTTCACCAAATAGTCAACCAATCCCTTCCTTTCCTTAATTTCGTAGGGGCCTAGCCAATGGCGAGCAGTTTAGAGTGAGAAGTTGGTACCAATACCATGACGCGATCCCCGTTGGAACTCCCGGAGAGTCGTGCCACGGTCATAAAGGCGGGCCTGTGCTGATTGCCTCCTCTATATGACTTTTAGAATCGGTCTTATTGCATCAAATCTACGCGCAATTGGGCGATATATTCCAAAATATTAGTGGAGGGCTGTGCCTCCCCTTCCCAGCCCTCTTTTAAAATATCCAATAAACCCGGGTTGTCTTCCGTACAGTAATTCAAATGGAGAGAACCCGTAGAGGCTTGAGGAACTTCCGATATGCAAAGAGGACAAGGGGAGGAGTTGGTCCCAATCCTCCCATCCTTGCTGACTACCTTACGTAGCATTTGCTTGAGAGTTTGATTAAATCTCTCCACTAGGCCATCGGTTTGAGGATGATACACCGAGGTCTTTAAATGCTTTATTTTCAGTAACTTGGCAGTCTCCTTGAACGTTTCCGAGGTAAAAGGCGTTCCTTGGTCCGTCAGGACTTCTCTAGGAATGCCTACTGCGAAAAGACTCCTACTAGTTCCGTGCAATATTTTTGTGGTAGCCGGCAACGGAACGGCTTCAGGGAATCGGGTAGCATAATCCACGAGGGCAGTATATATTTATATCCTCGGGCTGAGGGTTCTAGGGTCCTACTATGTCAACCCCAATCCTATCAAAGGGAACGTCAATAAGGGGAAGGGGAATCAGAGGAGCACGGTCCCTCCTAGGAATTTGCCGCAGTTGACATTCCGGACAGGAAATGCAAAAGCGGCGAACCTCCTCATTAATCCCGGCCAGAAAAACGGAGCTTAATTCGCTCTAATGTTTTATCGGGCGAGATGGCCTCAAGAAGGTGGGAGTGTGCTAACTTCGCAAACCTGCCGCCGGTAGGTCAGCGGGATTAGCAACAACTTCGGACCTTCCCCTCATGTTCAGCGACCCGATACAACAAATCATTATCAGCGACAAAGTGAGGTCCCTGTGGCATGGGCAAATGTGCGTTGGCGTTAGAGAACCACTGCATTCTTTATGTGTTTCAGAGAGTCGTCATTCCACTGTTCTCTCTTGAAAGAAGCCGGCGTCGCTCTAAACTGAAATCGTTGTCATCTATAACGAGGCCATACGTTTTTCGGGGAATGCTTTCTAAACTACCGCCGTTACTATCAGACCAGTCTCGCCCGAGGATTACGGGAAACGGAGGATCCGGATGCACCACCACGGTAAGCTGTCGAAGGGTTCCTCCGAGACATACGTAACACCGGGCGGTATTGTATGTGCGGATATCTCCGTGTATACATTTTAGACTGGTCTTCTTTTTAATCCACTGTTGCGGTAGAATAAAACGGCGAGCAACGACAGACACGTTACTGCCGGAATCGAACAGCGCTGTAATTTTATGACCATTACTAAGAAGCTCCCCGTATGTCTATCCGCCAGGGGATTGCTAAGGGCACACAAACAACCCCGCCATTGTCCCCTACGGTCCGCCTTGTTCCCCGACAGGTCGCAAGCCAGACGGCCCGGCGACTTCGGAACAGGCTCTGGATTGCGTGGAAGGGACTGCTTTAGTAGGACATAGCTCCCGGGTAGTCCATAGAGCGGCTGTTCTGCCTTCCCAGGTTTCACAGCCGGCTTCTGGGTTTGCAAGGTTTGTAGCAGCTCGTCCATAGAATGGAATTCGCCCCAGGCCGGCTGGGCAAAATCCTGGGGTAGCTTTTTTAGCAGCAAAAAACAGGCCACTTGCTGCACTATCTGTAGGGGGGTCAACTCGAATGGCCGTAGCCACTCACCCACCTTTTGCCAGAGAGCCATAGCCTGCTCTGACAGCCCTTTGTTTGGGTTAAACTCCCAGTTTATTATTTCTTTCACCTGCCAGCCTGGGGACAACCCATCGTTAACAGGGACCTTGGTCCCGATGGGCAGCTCGGCTTTCCTGCCAAGGAGAGCATACTGAGCCACTCGAGTGTGTTCCCCAGAAGCCAGCCCACGCCTGTGGGTCCCCTCTACCTTCTCCACGAGATGGGTGGTCAACCCCGGGTTATGCTCATGGAGCAGAGCCTGTACCAGCGTCCTTCCTGATCCTCCGGCGCACTCCCTGCCCTGAAACTCGGCCCCGGTACTCACCCACCTGGTTCCATGAAAGTTCGTGTCCCTGGTTCATCGGGGACACCATCCTGCCGACTACGCCACTGTAAGAAGAGGAGACCAGAGACGTAGAAAGGTTTGGGGCAGCCACCCGTTTAATTCGGTTTCCCGGCTGCAAAAGTCTTTGAGGCATAATTAAACAGTTGTTACACAACAGAGTCCAAAACAGAACTGCCTGCCTAAGCAAAGGCAGTGAGCTTTATAGCACAGAGGCGGAAATGATGTCGATCCTCTGGGCGGAACTGGAAGTGACATCATTCTTGGGGCCGGAACCGGAAGTGACCTCATTCTTGGGGCCGGAACCGGAAGTGATGTGTCCTTCCTGGAAATGGCGGCTCCTGGTGGGATTTCCCGGGTAAGACCTGCAGAGAACTCAGAAAGAGCGTCAGTGCACCCCGCCCCCCCCTGGGCAGATGTATAAACAGTATTTCCTAAGCCCTTCAGCTGCTTCCCATGCACACGTGTGTGACATAGCCCTTAAGCTCAGCGTTCTGTGAAAAGGCAATGGCAAAAGCACGGGGGGAAAATAGGAGAATTTCAGTGAATACCAAGTGGAGGCAAGGAAAAACGTACTATTTGTTGGTTTAAACAGTGGTATAAACAACAAAAGGAAGTTTATGGAGTGACATAGAGTATCTGAGAAACTTGAAAGTTCAATTTCACAAACTTGCACAGTGCCTGAAATAAAAAAGAAGTTCTCAGATATCAAAGTCACCGTGAAAAGGCGAGTCGTAGCCCACCGTCTGAGTGTCATATGAAAGCTTATTAGGGTACAAAGAAAAAAAAAATAGGGGCACAGTGGGAAAAAAGCTTGAAATGTCAACTTTAATCTCAAAATTTCCACTTTAATTACGTAGTTTATTTTGTTATTAAAGTCGAACATCATAAAGTTTATCTTAAAATTGTTTAATTTACTAGTTTCTCAAATCCCATCGTAACTAGAGTAGCACATTAAATGCTTTTGTTTTGTATGTGTTATTCTATGTACTCTATGTGTGTGAATCACTACATGCTTCCTAAACAGGTTTTCTCTTAATCTGACAGGACGCAGAATCCATTACATTCGTGATATTACAGATCTCTGAATCATTTAAATACTAAGATGTATACTTGATATCATTTTCATGATGATAGGAATTAAAGCATGCATTAAACATGGGAACACGGTGGTGCAGTGATAGTGATGTGCTGGCGCCTCATCCAGAGATTGTTCATGCCTCATGCAAGATGCTTGCTGCTCCGTGCACGACCCTTGATGAAATAATTTAAGCTTAGAATGGCTTCCTCAGAACTTTTAAGGAACATTGAAATATTTTCGTAGTACATGTTTAATTATTCTATCCATCTATCCTTCCAGTGTCGCGCCAGCACAAGCAACAATACAATGCAAGGCAGGAACAATACGTGAATAAGGTGCCAACTTCTTGCTAGCGATGTGCCACCGTGTCCTCACATATTTAAATATTAACAATATAGATTATTTTGTATTTTGTATAATATAATAAACATATTTTGCTGCATTTAATCTTAAAAATGATATCGTCATCATATGTAAATATGTGCTAAAGTGGCTCAGGTTGTGCTATATTATAATTGTATCTTAAGTTAACAGTGAGGTAATTGTACTTATAACTACAAAGTTCTACAAGGAGCACTTGATGGACTGATTGAGTGCGTTTATAGTTCTTGGGATGAAACTGTTTCTGAACTGCAAGGGCCCTACAGGAAAGGCTCTGAAGCGTTTGCTGTATGGGAAAACTTCAAATAGACTGTACGCATGGCTGAGGCAGTATGTGCTTGATGCTATATACTGATAATTCTCTTTCCAATCAGCTGCTGTAGAGCAGTGATTCCACACAGATACAATGGGATAAATACTACAAGTAGTGCAGTGAGAGTAACAACACTAAAGCAGCTTTGGTATTTAGAATAGTTTGGCCATTTTGTGGGCCATTATATTGTTACAGGTTAATTACAATAAGATGCCTTAAACTCAAAAACAATATGCTGTTAATTTCTACAGCGCGAGGCAGGAACAATCCGTGAACGGAGTGTTAGCTCCTTGCTAGCCCTGCGACACCATGTCCTCACATGTTTAATTATTAACAATATAGATTATTTAAATTAAGTTAGAGTTTTATCTGTATAATATGATAAATCTATTTTGTTGCATTTAATCTTAAAAATTATATCGTCATCATATGCAAATATGCGCTTTATAAAGTGGCTCAGGTTGTGCAATATTATAATTGTATCTTAAGTTTACAGTGAGGTAATTGTACTTATAAGTACAAACAGTTCTACAAGGAGCACTTGATGGACTGATTGATTGTGTTTATAGTTCTTGGGATGAAACTGTTTTTGAACTGCGAGGTCCGTACAGGAAAGGCTCTGAAGTGTTTGTTGTATGAGAGCAGTTCAATAGGCAGCATGGCTGAGGCAGTGTGTGCCTGATGCTGTATACCGATAATTCTCTTTCCGATCAGCTGCTGTAGAGCTGTGATTCCACACTCAGATACAGTGATATACAGTAAATACTCCGAATGGTGCAGTGAGAGCAGGGCCGGCTCTACGCTGGGGCAAGGGGGGGCAATGCCCCTTAAACAAACGTCTGGCCTCCTTAAATCAAACTTTTAGAAGCTGAGAGAGAAAATAATAGATTACCCACAAACTGAATATGGACAAGATTTACTACAGTAGCTGAAAAATCCACTGGAAAAGGCACAAATGAGATGATAGGTTTCACCTCTTGTTCGCTCTTTCCCTCCGTGCACTGTTTGTCCGCAGCTCACACAGCACTCCGCAGAGATCCTCCACTCACCCTCCCCAGCTAAACATCCAATCACTGTTTAGTATGCAAATGACCCGGTGTCAGGTTTCTCAGTAGGCAGGGCTGCGCAACAGCGGCAGGCTTTGAGGAAGCAGCAAATCTCTGTCGTCAAAATCATAGTGACTCGTGAGATAATTAACAACAACTGAAAAATACATCTATATTTGTACAGTCAATGGGGGACTAGTCCATTGTTCTTCTCACAGTTTCAGTCTGGTAGAGAAGTGTTTCTTTCTCGATCCCACAAGCATTGCTGCTGCTGCATAGAGCCGACTGGAGGTCCCGTGTCTGTCTATCAGACCCCGACACAAAGCCCCGCCCCAGCTTTCAACTCTGCACTCAACAGTTTTTTCGTTTCATATACTGATGATAATCACAGCGATTTTAGTAAAGCTTAATTACTTTCCTCCCCAGCTTCCAGCAGTCACAAAGGGAAAGTTAATGCTGTGAATGCATCCTTTTTCCCAAGCTTTTAAAAGTGTGACGCTGCTCCTGGCTGTACCAATAGCAGTAGCAATGATCAGAGACAGCAACTAGCATGTCTACTCCTGTGGCATCAACAGGCACTGCTTCTCCTGTACCTCTGCCAACAATTGCTGCCCCAAAGCAACCCGCTCAGCTACCCAGTGACTTAAATGGTAATACACCATCCCAGCCAATACTGGGTAGTTACCCCAAACGTGTATTTGGTGGTACAACATTAAGATCATTCAATCCTGCCTGGTACCACACACACCATGGCTGGAGTACTCTGTTGTGCGGGACGCATGCTTCTGTTTCCCATGTTGGAAATATGGCAGGCACTGTTAATGAGAGGGATGTAGTTTTTACCTTAACTGGTTTTAACAGCTGGAAAGCAGCACTTGATCGAGACAAGGGGCTACAAAGGCATGTGTCCAACCACAACCATGTGCATGCTTCAACCATCTGGATTGAGCATAAAAGCAGAGAGGCCATGGGGGGGACTGTGGATTCAATGTTGGTTGGTAAAACACAACCTGAAAAAACATTACTATGTCAAGAGTATTGGTAGTGCTATAAGGTTTCTCTGTGTAAATGAGTTGGGGCTCCGTGGGACTGCAGAAACCTTGAGACATGATGCAGGGTAATGATGATGACATTGCTTCAGGTATTTTTAAAACTGATGGAATATACCTTAGAGAAGGATGAGAAGCTAGCAAGCATTGCTAAGGGTGTCCCAAAAAATGCAAAATACACATCTAAGGATATCCAAAATGAAATTATCCAAACACTGGCTGACATGGTGCTTGGAGAGGTCAGGAAAAAATATGAAAGTGCTTTTGCCTCAAAAGTGATGGGACCAGGGATAGGTGCAATGTGGAAAATTGTCTGTGATAATACGGTTTGTCAGAAATTCCATGCCAGAGGAGCATCTTATTGGGTTGCTTGACTTGCAACAACTTGATGCAGAGTACATCACCTCTGAGATACTGTTACACCTTTCTGATGCTGGCTACAGTGCTGACAGTATACTTAACCAGTGTTATGATGGGGTTAGAGGTGGTGTACAAGCTCTGCTCCAAAAGAAGCTTGACAGATATGTCCCATACATCCACTGCTACAACCACCAACTGCACTTAGTGGTTGTGCATGCCATGCAGAGTGAGCCGTGTGCAAAAGATTTTTAGCCTATCTAGTTCACTCTACAACTTTTTCACCACCACTATGTGCTCAATAAACATGATGCACCTTGTCTAAAAAGGCTGCTTGAGATCAGATGGACAAGCCACTATGAGGTGAGGTGACAAGGTGCACTGTGGACAATCAAGAACAAATCCTTAGTATCCTATCTGAGATGACAGAGGATGATGATGCTGCAGTTGACCTGTGCACCGAGGCATCAGGCCTGCTATGCCAAATTAAGAGGCATCACTTCTTTGAGATTGGAAAGTTCCCAGTGCGGTGCTTGGTGTCTTGAAACCAGCAAATGCTATTCTACAGTCTCAGTCAGTTGATCTGTGCAGTGCTTCTGAGGTTGTTAGTGCAGCACTGGACTCCTTAAAAACATCCTTGAGGATGACTGTTGGGGAGTGTCATCTCCTGCTGAGGATGAGTCACATCCAACAAAGAGAAGGAGAACAATGAGCAAACACCTGGGTCAAAGTGTTGTGCTCTCAACTTTGGGCCATACAGACTCTGGTGATCCCACCATTTCCCCCCATCAGTTTCTAAAAAGATCCCTGACAGGGCCATTTCAGAAATGGAAACTAGATTTTCACATAGGAATATTGACCTGATGAGAGCCATATCTAGTCTTGCACCCAAATCTAGTGCATTTCTAGATCCCACCCTGTTGCACCCTCTGGCTGTGATGGCTGGCACTGTAGCAGATGTTGTAAGTCTGAAAAATGAAGTTCTTGTGGCAAAACAGATGCTGCTCAAAAAATGTTCAAAGGAAACAGACCTGTCCACTGTGTGTAAACTCCTGCAGGAGTACAAGGAAGCCTTTCCTGAGTTGCATAAATTGTATGTAACAGCCCTGGTAATTGGTGTGTCTTCAGCATCGTGTGAGAGGTCCTTCTCCACTTTGTCACAGGTCCTAACCCCCTATTGTCACACCATGTTACATAAAAGAAAGAGGAATTTGGTGATCTTGGCCCATGAGAAGTCCATAACAAATAACTTGAATATGGATGAATTTGTAAGAGTTTTTTGCAAACGGAAACAGGAGACTGTTGTTGTAGAGTGGATTGAGGAGAAAGGAGAGAGGAGCTGTTCAGTTACAAACAGAGAGTTCAGTGGCTTACAAAACAACCAAGCTTAAAACAAGACAAAAAGACAAAAAAAGAAGAAAAAGTTCAAATGTTCTGTTCTAAATCTGTTGTGTTCTACAAATTAGTTTGAGAATTGTAGGAAAAGACATGGTGAATTTTTTTTTTTTAATTACTATGCCAACCTTTTAGTTTTGTAAATATTGGCTATATTGAGAGGTCTTATTTTATTCTTACTTTATTTTGCAAATTTATTTGAGAATTAGGCCCTCCAATTAAGATCATTTTATGTTGTTGGTTGTAAAGATCTGGATGGATATTTTATTTTATTCTTTATTTTATTTTTTTACTTTTCAAGACTTGGTGAATTGATTTTTTTATAACTTGGCCTACCCTTTTAGTTTTGTTAATATTGGCAATAGTGAGAAGTGTTATTGTTGGGTTCGAATATAATTGATATAGGCCATAAAATTAAGGTAAATGTCATGTTTTTAGTTGTTATAATTTGATGAGGAATATTTTATTTTATTTTTGTTGTTTTATTTTTCAGTTTTCCTCCTGAGGGATTGCCACCTTATTGTGGTCAGGGGGTTTGTGTGCCTCAGTGACCCTAAGAGCTACACCAGCAGAAGCTTAGCCTTCAGGTGGGACACCCAAGTTGGACAGGTCTTAGGGTGGAGGCCTGACAAAGTGCAATCCAATTACATGACAAAAACAGTTATCCAGAGCACCCCCACCCCTTTCCCGCCTCCGTCGTCACTATGTGCCCCCTTCACATTTCTGTCTGCCCCCTCATATATGCCTGTCTAGAACCGGCCCAAAGTGAGAGTAATATGGAAAAAGATGATCCACTGTGGCAACCCCTAATGGAAGCAGCTGAAGGAAGATGAAGGCGGTGCAGTGAGAGTAACAACGCTAAAGCAGCTATGGTATTTGGAATAGTGTGGTCATTCCATGGACCATTATATTGTTACAGGTTAATTACATTCAGATGCCTTAAACTAATAAACAATATGGGGTTAATTTTAGTGTATATGATAAAGTCGCGTCAAGGATGTGGAGAAAGGGAAAAGAAAAAAAAAATGAAGTTAAAAAGAAAGGGAAACCACACTGGAACAAAAGCACTGCTTTGACGCTGGGTGCCGCCAGTTTGCAAAACTGAGAGCTTGCGTATGCCAGGGTTTGATCTACCGTGGAAATGTGCATGGCTTTACGCCAAGTTTAGGTTTTATACATCAAGATTTGAGCGTGGAAATAGGAGTACGCAACATTTTTGTGTGTACGCACAGTTTAAACATGAGGCGGCTGCAGGGTTTTCTTCTAACCCAGTTGCTTAATTCAAAAGCAATTCTTGCCAATGATTTAATTTCATGGCTTGTTAGTGCTTTAACTCTGCTATGTCAGGTCATTTTCATATCCTAGATTTTCTTCCCCTTTCTAAGGATATCATCCAAATGATTTGAAGGCTAAAATGGATGAGTAATTCTCAGTTCTTCACTTTTTTCTCTTCACTTTCCTTCCAAGTATTTAATTAAACCCAACAGAGCATGATAAATACACACAGGTGTAAATGGTAACAAGCTAAATGGAGAAATACTGGTCTCTTTTGTCATGTGCATGTTATTGCTAATTAGGAGCAATTAAAAACTGAAATACAGCTGTGTAAGACTAAAATAAGCAATAAGGGTTCAAAATCTTAACAAGCGAGACAACTAAAGTGAAGCAGAAGTGTTACTTAAGTTACTTAATAAGTGCTTCTGATTAAGAAATTGAGTTGGAGCAAAAACCTGCAGCCACTGCAGCCCTCCAGGACTGTGATTGAGGACCCCTCTGTAAGTCATAACTTTCCAAGAGCCCAGATTAAAAGAAGTGGTGAGGCGGCCTTTTGCTGTTATGCACATAAAATTTGGAATAATTTACTGGTAGAAATTTGCCAGGCTAGTACTGTGGAACATTTACAAAAACTGATAAAATCCCATTACTTTAAATTGGCTTTTTTGCAGCTACATTTAAGTTGTATTCCTGATAGAATTTATGGGCATAGAATTACTTCATCAAGGCACCATGCAGCCCCCTATGTTGACAGACTGAAGGTGGCTGTTCACAAGGCCAACTTCATCAAATACTATCATGTGAAGCCCAAAAACAAAGATGATTGATTTAAGAAACTGGAGTATTTTATTTTGTTTTTTTCTGTCCTCCGATCTTATCTTTTTCTTTGTTACTTATTCTTTAACTAGCAGACCTCGTGCGCTTCGCTGCAGTCGCTGTATTTGGAATAATTATATATCTACATGCGACTTATAGAGCTTCTTTATATACAACATTTTTGGTTTGTCCTCCTGGAGCCAAAATATATAAATTTTCTCTATGACTAATTCGTGAACATGCTACATAAAAAATAGAAACGGGAAAAACGGCAACACCGCCGGGAACAACAGTAAAAAACAACAGTAAATGAGATAAAGTAAAAGTCTACTAAACACTAAAGTACAAAAACGAAGTAGAAAGTAACAGTAAACCGCAACACCGCCCGGGAACACCGGCACACCGCGAGTACTAAACACAAAGAAACACTAAATAGAAACACTAAAGGAAAAAATACTATTCAGTAAGTACTGCGTCTAGTAAACAGTACATCAGTAAAGGAGAGAAGACTAAACAATAAGGAGAAAGAACGGCAAGACCGCGTCAGCTGCAGAGCTCAGCTCGGAGCGAAATGAAGCGAATGAAATGACGTCAATGGGAGGGGAGATGATCACGTGACTCCCTCACCCTCCCTCCACAAACACACAAACACAGTCTTTTGGATCCCAACTCTCCTTTATATGTATAGATATTATTTCCTAATCTTATTTGTTTTTCATTTCATATAACTTTCTTTTTGTCATCTTGTAAAGCACTTTGAGCTACATTATCTGTATAAAAATGTTGTTGTTGTGGTTGAAATCACTTAACTTTTCACTTAATTCCACTAATAGATCTGCTACTTTCTTTTTTGCTCTCTCTATTACGGACTTACTCTAGTATCTCAGCATTGACTTCCCTCCTCTGTACATTAGATCAACACTTGAAATTCCTATCATGTTTTTGCAGACATCAAGATATTGATTCTATTATGATTGTGTTCCTCTTCCTGTTCAGTCCTGCCAAGCCACTGTCACAATCATAATTTTTCTTTATGCAAGCAAACATTTCTAATTGCATGCTATACATGTCACAAAAAAATCAAACAATGGGATGGTGATGCCTGATCTGTCTCAAATGGTATCAGATAATTGTGAAACCCTATAACACTGTAATTTTTCGACAAAATGCAGCTATATAGATATAAACATTAGTAAATTGAGAACCTCACAATCACCTGTTACTCAGATAAATATATTGTTTATGAACTTCCTAATTTGAAACAGCGACACCTTAAACTAAAGATCAAATTGCTTTAAGTTGAAACAGGAAAATAATATAGAAAGCACAATCAGAGTTCATACACGGCATGACTTGAAATCAAGACCCTGCGGTTCTCTGTTAGCAGTGCTAGTGATCAGATCTTTGTTATGTAGTTCAAGGCCATCAAACTTAAAAATTCTACATATACTGTTTGTTCTTTCTGCTTCAGCACTCCGTGCCTATTTGAAACAGGGACATCATACTGATGGTTTGTTTTCTATAAAGTTGAAGGAACACATGCAAGGCTTCGTTCTTGTTGTTGTTGTTGTTTTTTAATTTACCATCATCAGGTAATCCTCCTCAGAGGGTGGGAAAAGATTTAGATGCCACTCATTTCCATTCTGCTTAGTCTTGTGTTCGATGCCTTCCTGATATTGTTGGCTTTCTTTTTCTGAAAATACAAGAAGCATCCAAATGCACAGCCGCATCACAGGTCTACACCAGCAGTTCTCAGCAGAAGTGACGCCACTGCCTGTGTATACTACAAACTAACAGCACTAACCCCTATTCTTAAATTACCCTTTATCTTAACATTAACACTAACCACACTAATCCCTAACCTTAACAACCTTGATCTCTAACCTTAACTTATCCTATATACTACACGCTAACCATACTAACCCCTAACTTCTGCCATGAAACTACTGGTTTAGACCTGTGGTGATGTATGGTGCTGCGGATCTGCAGTTTGATGTTATTAGAAATTACTGTGGCTACCATTAAGGTGGCTACTGGTTTGGACCTTTTGGCACTCTCTACTGGTGTTTGCTGCATAGCTTTGATTGGGAGAAGCTCAAACTGAAAAGGCAAATGTATGATTAAAAAAATGAATGAAAACAGTCCTCAAATCAATTCCAGGAATAATGGGTTTATCAAGTTCCATCACTAAACTGGAAAGTTCAGGTTACACATGTGCATCCTCTTCATAAACCTAGAACACTGCACATTATAGATGCTCCAAAGGATAGATGGGCATCTCGCCCAGGACAGAGATGAATCCCTTACCCAGGCAGGATGCCATAATGGAAAGATGGACTAAGTATAGGCATGCCTTATGATTCCCGTCCTGAATGGGATGCCCAAAGGCTACAGGATTCGGCAAAAGATGAGGGCAGGGAGCAGTTCATCCCCCAATATAATAGGTGGCAGTGTACCTCATATAGAGTCCCATTTTGGATACCTGGACGGCCTAATGGGACTTGGAGTCTAAAAGTGCAGCCCTGTAGGGGTTCCTGGCAGATGATAGGGGACACTGCCAGGGGGAGGGACCGCCCGGGCTTTCTTATGAATCTGGAAGTGCTTCCAACTGGCCATGTCATGTCACCAGAAGTGCCCCCTGGTCCAGCATTAAAACGAGCCCGCTGTGACTCTTGGATGAGTCAGAGTTGGGTGACAGTAGGCTAAGCTCTAGGAGAAAAGAAGGAGAGAGAAGAGAGAAGGGTAGAAAAACTTAAAAAGGCTGCTGTATACAGTATGTTGGCTGTAATTGTAATTGTATTGAGCTGTCTGGATTAAAAATCCTTACATTTGTAGCCGGAGTTGAGTTGGGTCATGTGGGTGTGGGTTTGGGCTTTGGGGCTTGGTGGCACTCCCTACTGTTCACAATGGTCAATAGAGCTAGCCACTCAGTTAGAAATAGGCTTCCAGTACCCAGTACAAGGATAATTTCACATAGCACAAAGAGCAATATTTTTGTACATAAGAAATTACATTGTGCATACCACAGAAAACCGAAAAAAGAAATTGAGGGTTGTTATAAACATTTTGATAACAAATTAAACTACTGAGAGAAGCCTATTGCTATCTAACTTTACCTTGATGCAAAACCATCACTTGGTCACAATACATCTGTTTCCCAGCCCCTTTACCCTTTACATGACCATCCAGAGTTATTTGGAATATCATTAATCCTGACTGAAACATTCTGTTCTAATCCATGACAGTTATGACGCAGGTGTCATATTTTTTGTAATTGATATTTTTCTTTTGACAGGTCCTTTCATGTATTCCTGTTTTTTAATTCCTTTCCAGTCTTTTCATTGTTGTTTTTTTTATACAATTATAATGGTGATATCATCTCAGTGCCATTTTGTTTTGGTGGTTGTCATCGTTTTGGACTAATTTCATGGTGGCAATCATATTGTTTATAGCAACTGTATGTGTTGCTACCAAGAAGACTTAGTGCTAAGATTTCTGCTTATTATTATTATTTCTATTATTATTATTTTACTTCATTTTAGAATCATAAATTGGGTCTTAATGAATAGCTTTAAAACCGGTCTTTCTGTTTTTTATTGACTTTCTGCCAGGCTCTGACTACACCGCTGCTCATTCTTTTTAATATGTTAATTGCTCTAGCTACAAACTGAGCCACAACAATAATCATATGCTCTGAATCCAGCTTGGAAGCAGGTAAGAATTTGTGTCCTTTTAGCCTGACTTCTCATCAAGTCTCCGATTGCCTTCCCCTCTAAACTGAATACAAATGCACCAGTTTGAATCTGAAGACCTGTATGCTTTGCCTAGAGGCGCCTTATAGCTAAATTTGTCACCAAACAGAAGACACTTAAGCTATACATTGCACTTCCCCATACATAACAAACATGCCAATTTAAAAGGTTCTTTGCATGGCACATTGGGTGATCTGCTCATTTATTCTTCCTTTGAAATTTCTTCCTCTTTATTTCTTCTCTCTGCTCAGTTTAAGATGAAAAGAACAGGGATCTTGCTTGCCAGTTTCACAGAGTAGCTGACCATTAACAACAAAAACTAACAGATTTTTTTCCTTAGACAAAATATAAAGTATAAATATTTTGTAAGCGGCAGAGAAGAAAATGTAACAAAAATATCAAATATCGTAGTTAGCAAATCTAGCATTGTAGTCATGTAGTCAGTAAAAATCAGGTGCTCAGATATATCTAGGTCTACAAAATGAAGTTAAAACAAAATTGAAGTCAAAGAGAATTAAAAGGTCACATTTAACACCATAAAGAAACTTTAGAATACCAGGCAGAAATGCCCAAAGGGAATTTCAAATCAAAAAAACAGGAATTCCCAAAAGCCTAAACTCTTTTTAGGGGATTCCTATTCAGTCCAAATTCTTGGTCCCTAAACCAAGAAAACAAAATCAAAACCTAAATAAACTTTGCAACAAACAATTATCTTTTGAATGTGCATGCCAACATTTATAGCAATGTCTACCACATCAAAGTGATAAAATAATGTCATCAACAGACAATGTCAAGGAATCAAGATAATAAACAGAAACCCAAACAAACCATTAAAAGATTATCTATTGACATCAAACAGCACAAAATCAAGCTAAAAAGGCTCTAGACCAAGATACTGGAATGTGCCCAAACAAAATTCTTGAAATTATTATCCTGCTATATACCTCTTAATACATTTTCAGGTGCTAGGAATGAAACTGGTGTGTGGGGTATATAGTGAGTAGTGATGAAATTAAAACAGAGGAGACTGGTCCCAATTGTTTTTGATTTTAAAAAAGTGCAAAGATCCGATGAAGAAAATAAGTAAATGTATGTTGCCAAACTGTTCATTTAGGAGTTGACATTTTTAGACTAACCTACTCTCTGTAGTGTCACCACAGTCCTGCTACACCTTTGTATCAAATTTTTCTTCAACCAAACATGTCACTTTGGACACCAAGGTCTAAATGTCAAAGCTAAAGTTAGGGAACCAAAGTTGAATTGTTCAGATATTTTTGCTGCTTTCAGTTGTGGCCAAGCTGAATTTAAACACATTGATTTGTGAATAACAGAGTTATATACTTATAAATGCCAAGATTGTCACTGGTATCAAATAATGAAATCACTTTCAGTTTCCAGTTGTGCATGTACCCACAAGTAGATGGCAAGAGCACCACATGGATTGGCAACAGGACATCAAATGCATGTGACATTCACGGTAAAAAAAATGTAAAATAAACATGATATATGAATAAACAGTAACAAAAAAAAAAATAAAAAATCCAGTTTCATAACGGTAGAAAACTGGTGCAGAATCATCCACACCAGGTGCTTCATCAAAAGTGGTATTCTGCCATGACAGTAGATAACAAAGACAAGAAAGGTAGATAGTGCACAGTTCACTTTTAATAAGGCAGAAGGAGCAGGAGCTCAGGGAGATTACTGTAGATAATTTGATTAAAATCCATACATAAAGGGGGACCTCAGTTTTCATTTTGATTTAGATTATTTAGTGTAATACTGAAGACTAATGCTGACCTTCTTACAATTCAATGGAACCCAATGATAACACCAATAACTGAATGCTCAGTTTCTGCAGAGGACTTTCATTAACTTGGACGATTCTGGTATATATTAGTTACTGGATGATGTGGTGTTTGAAGTGCCGTCTGGAGACTGGCATTTTATTCACACACAATATCACCTGACCCTAAAATACTTCTTGATGGTAATGAGGTTGTGCTGGAAGTACTCCTACTTTCCTGGACCAAAAACAGCTACCTTTCCTTACTCATGTGAGTTCGCGTTTGGAGTGGAGTCGGGCATCGGGAAGAAGTGGAGGACAAAGACAAGGAGAAGGAATTAATAAAGAAGAAAGGGGGAGAAATATTCAAAGGGATAATCTGTAAGAAGTTATTTGGCATAACACAAATACTTTCTTTGAGCAGGGACTGTGTTGGTGTAGTTGTGTCAAGGGGTTGGAACTCAGTATTGCCCCCTAGTGTCAATACTATCCTTAATTTTGGGCCTTGTTACCACTCATTGAATTTCTCAAGAAACATACTAAAGCCTCACTGAAGAAACGTCAAGGAGAGGTACATACTGTCAAGAAAGGCTTAATCAGGGAACACTAAATCATATATTTTGCATTTTTATCAGTATACCTTTTGCCACCCATATTAATATAATAATGAAAAATAGTAGTGGGCAATACAGAATATGTGGTGGTATGGGTCTATATTTGGTGATGTTAAACATCTTTTAGGCAGTTTGAGTAGTGCAGGAAAGCCCAATTAGCCAAAAAGAGCCAATGAATAACTAAACGGTGGTGGCCAATGGTGATTATTCCTTTAATTTAATTTGAGAGCATACTTGTTACAGAGATAGGATAACCTGGCTGTAGGACTACTGACGCCCCCAACTATACATTAGAAAGACTGCAGCGTCTTGCTGAATACAGTGGAACTTCATTCTTTTATAGCAGCTTTACAGTTCAGCTGTTCTTTAGCAGTTGAAATTCATTAATGACCTATTATAGTTACACATGATTCATTCTACATATTATGTAATTTTAAGTGCTTTATTAAGAATTGTTTACAAGGCACATTTCAAATGCAGTTACATGAGCATATTTTAAGCAAAAAGAAAGATAACAATGAAGAGAGTACAGTGCTTTCTAAACATTTATTCTTAAATTTAACATGGTAAAAAAGCTAGAGAAAAATAATGCATTATCCCAAAAAAATCTATATATTCTCTACTTGTAGCTGGTTTGTTATGTAAAATAGCACATGGCAAACTGAGTTCAATAAGGGATGGATAAATGTGCTGCTCCTTTAAAGGGTACATGCTGAAAGTGGTGTTACCCGGGAACAGTGGACATTGTGAGAAGCCTGGGCCAAGTCCATCTAGCCAGTGAGGCAGTTGGCCTTGTGTATTTACTCAGCACAAAGGGAAGCAAGTACTTGCTGCTTGATATTATTTCTTTGTCACTAAGCACACTCACGCATTGTCACAAAAATGACCTTGGCCAATGTCTGCTAAGTTAACATGAATAAAAAAGTATATGGTTCTAAAAACATTTTTTAAATGCTTTTTTCCATTATAAGGTCTCAGTGAGTCAGGGCCTATACTGGTGATACAGAATACACACACACAGTAAGCCCCTGCCCTGGAAGCATTTGCATTCACACAAAGCAAGTTAATATCTAGCCAATAACTAAGAGGAAGAACCTTTATAATCCAAATAAAACATATATTGGGCTGGATTCAAACCCAATTTCCACAAGTCGCAAGGCAGCAGTGCTAAACTAGGTGCCACCACGCCAACCTCTACACTGTATATAATTTCATAACATATGAAATACTTAACTCTCCTTCATATTTTCTTAGACTTTCCATTACAATAAGCCAATTATATATATAAAATATATATATATATATATGAAAGTATGTATGAATGTATGTATAGCTCTGCAATCTACTGTACACATACACATGCTCTCTCACATAGACACTGTGCATCACCATAATTTATGTGACAGAAAATCATGACTGGTATGCCATGATGGGTTAATAAAGTGGAATCTCGTCCTGTGACACATCTCATTTGGATCAATGTGATGTACGGCACAGTTACGGTTATAAGGAGCCCGATATAAATTCATTAGAAAGTGCTAGAGATGCTGTCAAAGCACCTCCAGTTAGTGCTAGAGGGTGGAAGCCTTGACCATGTTTTTTTAGAAGGAACACTTAATGGAGTTCATATCTCAGGACAAAGCTTAATTTTCTGTTCCTTATAGGACTGAACAGGTACATGTACAGTAGTTGACACATTAGTGCCCAATATTCATATTATGAAATTAGGTCAGGGTTTTACGAAGTGAATACAAACACTTTATAATCATTATCCAGCATCTGTAATTAATGTTTGAAACATTGGAGAGGAAGGCCTGAAATGGTCTTGCACAAAATACTGGGGCCCAAGTTTGTTGTATTATTCTCCCTATGACCTTCACTGTATTAAGAATTGTACATTCCTGTGATGCTCAACAGTGCAGAGTGAATAATATATGGAACATTCAGAACTTTATTTACATACAAGCAGACAGAAAGTAAAGGCTCCTAAAATGACTCCACTGGAGCCAAGCTGTTCAGCATCCATGCCAACAAAGCCATCTTTAAATTCTTGCAATCATATCCATTCATTTTAAGATAGCCTTAAATCAAAGAAATTTAAAAATTAAGTGCACATTTGATAAATTAGAGAGTTACTTTCATTCATCCATTCATTTCCTAGTCTTTCAATCTTCTCTTACAGTGTTGGGAATTATTCTGAATTCATATCAAAATGAAGTTTTGGTATAAATGAAGACTGCAATACTTAATAGGATTTAAAAAAAAAGTTAATGGCATTATTTAGGTAACATAAAAGCATTAAAAAGAGAGGTCCAAAGTGGAACTGACTAAGTCTATATTGAAGGATTCTGGAATTAATACTGATAAGCTGTTGATCCTATTAAAGACACACTGCCGTTGTCAGCTGATTCAAGAAGAGTTCTGAAATTCCTGACAGCAGGGATGGAGACTGGGAAAAGGGTGATGCTTAAATTCTCCCCATGTGCTTCATGACAACAGTATGGTTTTGCAGGACACATTATCCATGTAGTAAAGATAGACAGGATCTAAAGGTTTGAAGTAAATACTTTCAGAAGAGGGAGACAAGCTTGGATTTCTTCTGCTGCTACTCCTCAGAGAGCTGTGCAATTCAATGCGTGCTTCTGGTAATTTAACAAGAGTAGTGTTACAGGCCTGCAATGATTCATAAAAGTATTTCAACACAGAAGATAAACTGGAGAACATGAAAGCTCAGTCAAAATTGTAACATAATTCATCTCGAGGTGGCAATCAAAGGTATAAGCTAATAAACATCATTTATCCAAAACGACAGAGAACTGTAGATATTACACCATTACACTGAAAATGAATGTTGTATAAGGCATGAAAGAGAAAGGGAACACTGAAGCTTATGCAGGGAAAGTAGTACATTCAGTTGAAGCTTTGCAAATGGTGGCCTCCTTCCATTCCTCTTTTTTCTAACCTGAAAGAACAACAGAAATATCAAAAATAAAAACCTTTCCAGTGCTGTAAGTTGTTCTATCATGTGAAGAGCATTCATATGTGGGTATTAGCGTGGAGTGAGTTACACAGGGCATTGCTATGTGTCATTTGTGAGAGCCATAGGATGTTCACCTTCATTGAAGAGGTCAGTAGTGTGAGTCATTTCTGGAATTATTTTAGAGAGAAAGACCAAGTCTAGTACCCCTAAAAAAACTGCTCTATTTTCTGTATTGAAATACTGTTGGTGGTTATCAAACTAATTGAGTTAGAACCTTTGTCTTCATTTATGCAGACAGACAAGGTGATATGCCTGACTGGTAAGTGATCAAAAAAGTTACAGGTTTAACTTAATGCCCAAGATAATTATGATCAAGCTTATCAAAAGACCTGCGGTGGGCTGGCGCCCTGCCCAGGGATTTGTTTCCTGCCTTGTGGCCTGTGTTGGCTGGGATTGGTTCCAGCAGACCCCCTGTGTTAGGATATAGCAGGTTGGATAATGACTAACTGATTTATCATAGACTAAATGCAAGAATAATAGCTGTAATGAGCTTTGGGAGAGACTTTGTCATGAAATGCATCACTTATAGTACATAAAGCAAAGAATGCTTTAATTTCTCTATTTTTTCTTATTAGTATGGGGCTAAAATGAGCAGGAAACAGCAGGATACTTGGGAGATTTAATCAAACTAGCCAGTTGTTGTTAAAAAGAGAAAACATGCCAGTGCTAGAAAAGATCCCTATAAAGTATCTATCTATCTATCTATCTATCTATCTATCTATCTATCTATCTATCTATCTATCTATCTATCTATCTATCTATCTATCTATCTATCTATCTATCTATCTATCTATCTATCTATCTATCTGGGATGTGCAAAGCAGAAGACCACTGTGATGTAGGCATGTACAGTTAGGTGTCACACTTACATTTAAATGTTTCTGAAAAGGTTAATTTGAACTCAGTCTTACCTAAGGCAATTTTCTGCAGAGATTTCATAGTGGAAGTGGCGAGATCATTCACAAAGTATCCCTTTTTTAGTCCTTTCTGCAGAAGGAAGAGAAAAACATAAACAAACAAGACAGATTAATGAAGCAGATGTTACCTTCTTATAGAACACTCTATTACAAATCAGCCAGTTGGCCTTTCCACATTAACTTGCAGTGCAAGTTTCTCATTTGCAAACTGGAAGGAAAGTGGAAGATTTCAGGCATTGGTTGCATGATATTTTTAACGTTTACTGGGAGACAAAGCTCTTAAGAGGAAAATTAAGAGTGTAGGAGCAAAGAATTCTACATGTAAATGAAAGTCCATTTACAAAGTCTGTTGTACATTGCACAAATTTAAATTAAACTCAAGACAATTCATATGCCCTAAATCTCCATCTCAATTATGTTTGTGTATACTCAGCATAACAAGAGGCATGACAGAAACGCCGTAGAGGCAGACGCCATTCATTATGTGCCATATTGACAGATTTTTCCCCAACTCATCAGAAACGTCTTCAGTAATTCTGAATGTTCTTTCAACACACATTGGCACATTTGTCAGTGACTGTGGATTTTTGAAAGTGATCCTAGCATCTTTTTTAAAGAAGCAAAAATTATGCAAATAGTGTTTAAGGTAAACCTGTCACAAACTATGAAAAGCTATTTGTTAGAGATGAGAATAAACTGTTCATTGTGAGGAATTCAATGCTATGAGACTGAAAAAAAATGTTAACGTAAAAACTCAAAATTTAGTAAACTAAACAGTTCTGTGCAAGAACATCGTACATCCCAAACCAATAAAGAGCATATTAATACATTACCGATGTTTAACGTCTATAGCCATGATTATTAATAAATGAAGTCCCATTCTGATTCAACAAAGCAAACATGGGAATGTCTAGTGCACTGAATAATTCAAGAAGTATTTTCAAAACAAACTATTTATAAGCAGTTTTGACCAGCAGTCATGCTGCTTGAGAAAATATTCATATTTTATCATAATTACAGTACAACACACAACATTACAAGATATGCCAAGAAAATTAAAAAAAAAAATTTGCATTTTTTCTCTTTTTGCCACAGAGCCTTTATGTTTATACCAGTGTTCTTGTATTTGTTCTTTTATGCACATAACTATACTTAAAACAGCTTGGTTTACATTCCTGATCATGTTCAAAATTAAAAACTTTTAAAGAGTATTCTTAAATACCCAAGTTTCCAAAATAATTTTGAGTATGGAAAAGTTTGCGAAGATGCTTATGTTTTTTCTTCCTATAATCAGGGACTGTTCAGGACATTTACATGCAGTAGAACACCACCTGAAACTTAGGTGTTAGAAAACAAGAGATAAGGTGGGGGGTTTGGGGGCTTGAAGTATCAGCTTTAGGGTCTATTTTAGGCTTATTAATCATAAGTGGCTTTCAATACAAGATTAACAACAAGAATGAAAGAAAGAAATGTGATTATGGCATTTACTTTTTGAAATAACCTGCTAGACCAGTTACTGTTGTCTTGATATTATACAGTATCTATTGGAGACATTATACCAAAGCAGAGAAACACCAAAACAGAATCTAAAAAAGGTATTTGTTAGGTGTTTTATTTCCAAATTCATCACTTCGGACATGAAAATAACTTTAATTTCCAACTCATTAAACCATTTCCTGACTCTGCTTTTCCATTACGGGATTTGTGGAAGATGAGAATAACAGGACTAAAGTGAACCAACTAAAATGTGAATTTAAAGTCTCTATTTAATGTAACCACAGATGTGAGATAAAAGCAGAGCTGCAAACATAATCCAGACAAAGGAGAAAAACCTACAAACTCCAGGCAATGACCAGGCTGTAAAGCACTAACACTAGAAACTGAACCACAACACTGCCTTTTCCAAGCAAGCTTATGTTCCCTTTATATCATGAGTACCATATCAACAATCCTTCTATATAAAAGCGGTTGGGATTGTCCTTCCGTCCCGTGAGTGCTACGCAGGCGCGGAGTTTCACACACGCCCTGTCCATTTTGCAATGCATGATGAGATTTGTAGTTTCGTTTTTCCAGGTAAAAGATGATTTTCTACTCCAGACTGTGCGATATCTTCTTCTTCTTTCTTACTATATAAAAGCGGACGGGATTGTCCTTCCGTCCCGTGAGTGGAAAGCGTAGCGGTATTCCGCTTATTACAGCCTTACTACTTGCAGCTTGCGGGTCGAAGCGACATGATGTGAGCAGAGTTCTGGTGCTCCCATCGTTCCCTTGCTTTTGTGTGCGATGCGATGGAAATAATTAATGTTGATGGAGTACAAATGCCTCCCCGCATAGTCAATATCAGGGAGGTTTAAAAGGGCGACCTCAATATAGAAAAAAAGTTTCAATTTCATCACAAAAATAACAGAAACTACGAGTATTAAAGTAATACCGCTCAAATGCAATATAACCAAATTAATGAGTTTGTATAAAATATCAAATTGATCTACATATTGAATTGCCTTAAGAAGTGGTCAACTTAAAAGTCGGTCGCCTTAAAAGGCGGGTGAGCCTAGTATTGTATACAAGGATCTTTAATTGGAATAAAACAATCTGAAAATGTTATAGACCTCCATTGAACAACTTTGAAAGCAGACAGTCCAAAGACTAAGTATGAAAATGTGGGAAGTTAACAAAAGATACACCTTCCGTATGACAGAGTTTTACACTTTTTGGTCTTAAGAAAAACCGGAAAAGCTTCCGTCAGCTTCACATCACACAGAAGGGACAGCACAGTGCGGTAAGCGCAGAGTTTGCATGTTCACTCTGTGTCTGCATGGGTTTCATCCTGATGTTCCAGTTTCTTCCCATGCTAAATTGGCTCTAATTTGTGTGCGTGTTCCATTTGCAATGGACTACCGCACCATCCAGGGTTTGTTCTTGCCTTGTGTCCTATGCCTTTATCAGCTATAAGAGTAAATACCTAAAGCGATCTTAAGTGAAATAAAATTTAGAAAGAAATATACACAAAATTTACTTACAACTGCTTAAGTTTATTTTGGGAAAAAAATGATCCTCAATATATAGCAAAATTATGAATGAATGCCTTTGGGCAATTACTGTAGAGTCATTTGTTTTAGTAGTATACAAATGTATAAGAGTATACAAAGTTGAGGCAAATGCTTGTTATTTCTTAGTTTTTAGTGAGAAAATCACATAAGCTCTTTTTCTCTCCTTCTTCTTGGAAGGCTACTATAGTTAGCACTGAACATATATTTAACCAGTAGGACAATCTCCTGAGTGCCGTGAGAACAGGATGTGCTCAAGTGCAGCTCTACATACGGAAGAAGAGGTGCCTGACGCACTCTGTAAAAATCTGGTGGTACAGCAATCCAAACAATGAGTTCTTAGTGCTCGGGTTATTGTCTTGCAGAAATGAAATTACTTTATTTTGTTCTTTGTTAGAAAAACTAATTGTAAGTATCACAAGTCAAAAAAAGCAGGAATATCCATTAACTGAGGGAAACATGAGTGGATGCGCTGGCTTTTAGCAATCTGTCTGCGGCAGGTTTACTGCTGTGCATGAAATAATAAGCATTAATATTAATAAACTACACTACCCACCCTGACAAAATATTTACTGAACACTATGCGGTTCCACAACAGCAATCATCTGTCTGCATGCCTGTACTTCATTCCAACAATAAGGCAATGCTCTATCATGTATAAAGAATAAAATCAAAATCGATTAAAATTAAAATGGAAAAAGGGTTGTGTGATAATGCAGTTGACTGCACTGCTGGCTCATCACTCCAAAGACTCATTGATTCTACGTATAGGGTTTGCTAATTCCACACATGTTCATATAGGGTCCTCCTAGTATTTCCATTTTCCAAAAATGTGTGAATTAGGAAAATCTGAAATGCTAAAAATCTGATTAGTGTGGGTGTGTGAGAGAGTGTACCGTCCATGTGAACTGACATTCCATCAAAAATTGGACTTCTGCTCAATCTTCCTGGAAGAAGCTCCTGCTGTTCAATATCCAAACATGTATAAAACAATATTGGCAAATAAACAGCTTAATCAATTACTTAAAAAATACAGTTTGCATATGTAATTCAATGAAATTGATTGTACTAGGAGAAACACATTTGTTTGAGATCAATTTCTAAAATGCTTATAAAATGTTTTTCACATTTCACTGTTATACAACACTGAATCACAGTGGATTACATTTGGCGTATTTGACGCTGTGTTAGAGAAATCACTATTAAGTAATCAGTTGAAGCTCTGGATGATTTAAAAGATTCTTTTCTTATACCAAAATACCTGGGGAGACAAGCACAGTTACCTCATGCAGGTCCCAGGCTGACCTGGAAAATTACGGGAATACATTAGTGTATATAATATTTATATACCTAATGTCAGTAAGGTTAATTAGCATATAGTTGTAAGTGAGGGCCCTATTAATTAAGCTTCTTAGAATTACTTATAGGAATTGCTTTAAAAGTCACACTAGGATAAGAATTTGTCCTACCAATGAGTTTGCCAGAATTATTTACAAAGTGCTCTAGTCTCAGTCCCAATGAGGAGCAGAAGGCCATGTCTGAAAATGAATTGTGCCACAATTTAATGGCACATCTTGATCAAAACTAACACTTATGATGATGATTTGTAGTTTTCTGATATTAATGGTGAGGCTTCACCACAAAGATAATAATAATAATAATAATTATAATAATCAAAGTCGAAGAAGAAGAAAAAAACATAATAAAGAAGGATACTGAGTTAAGCTTAATGTACTTGTTGCCACTTTGCAATATCATGAATAACAATTTAGTAAACACAGAGATGGAAACAGCAAGACTCACATAACGAATGAAGGTAAAGCCCAATAACAGGCATGTTTTTTAACAACAAAAGCTCCATGGATTGTTCCAGCCTTGTGCACTATTCTTGCTGGAATAGGCTCTTGCTTTGATGCGACTCTGCTCATTATAAAGCAAACTTAGAAAATGGATGGATGTGTGTTCCACAGCCACACTTCCCGATAAATCACCTTCCTTCCTTCCACAAAATGCCTCACAAAGCATCTGCAAAAACTGAGTGATCGTGCAAGAAGACTAGTGAGGGAGGCCACCAAGAGACATTTGAGAATTCTGATGGTGTTATAAGCTACAGTGCTAAGATTGGAGAGAATGTGCATACACCAACTGTTGCCCAGGTGCTTCATGGAGAGAATAGTTATGTGATAAGTTATTTTATGTTTTATATTTGCAATTAATTTAGATCACTTTGTAGAGATATGTTTCCTTTTTACACTAAAGTCTCTTTTATGTTGATTAATATAAACAATTCAAATTAAACCTCTGTGATTGAAAGCTGTTTCACATTCAAACTTCAAAATGGAAAGACAAGTGGAAATGAACATGGGAGGAATCATGCAGCTAGCAATAGCAAAAGTTCAGTTATGTAAGAGAATAGAAAATGTTTGCAGAGATTCAACTCTTACTATTGTTTGGTAGGCATACCTCTTTAAACAAATTCTGAAGCTCCTTCTGTCCCCAGAGATCATACATTAAGAGGGAAGCAGATTTCAAAGATTTAGGATTTGACCTGTAAAAATGTGGACTATAGTTAGTATAATGGTTTTAGTATTTTTTTTAATTCAATTAAAATTTTTGTCTGCTATACCACTGTCAAGAGACATGTGACATAGTTATAATTAACTATGCTTTGATCTAAGAAAAAACAGCTTACATTTTGATACAATGCTCTTTACAAAAGAAACAAGATAAGTGTACAGTATTTTTGTTTATCTGTTTGCACAAATATTTAATTTCAGACAACTGAAACTAGATTTAACTGAGGTCTAACAAAATGAACTTTGGATAAAAGCCAGGGGTCTTCCTGAGAGACATACCTGTCTAAGGAAAGTTCATGCAGCACTGTCAGCAACTGGCCATCAGCCAGCGTCCTCTTGGCAGTTCCAGCGTCAGCCGTTGCCAGTAAATGAAAAGTGCTGCATGCTGTTGACATAAGATCATCTGAGTTTTTTGAATCGTTACCTATAGTCCTTATCATATTGGAGAGATCAGGGAGGACTTGTTGACCTAGATGAAGAACATCACATTTTGAAATCTGTTATTAAGTAACACAATTTACAAGTGATGACAAAAAAAAAAACAAACCAGCTATTCTGCAAGGTTTTTGAAAACATAAGGTACTTCCTATTTATATATTGAGCTTTAGCCATAATGCAGTGTATAACATTACTTAATCAGAGAATTTATTTTTACCAAGTAGTTAAGCCTGTAATCACATGGAGACAAAACTATACGCCAACCTTAAGCCATTAGACTGACTCATAACCCCCAAATTACCCCATGCTTGCTATGATGTTAAACTATATTATCTACAGTGGTTTCAGCAGCTGGGAGAGAAAGATGATGGGAGATAAAGAAAAGTAAATGTTTCTGTGATGCTGTAATACTAGTCTCACCATCATGCAGGAATTAGACATGCTTTGTTAGTTGTTATTTTGGGATAATGACTATGTTTCTGTATGTTTGCACACAACATTCAAAATAAATAAGCAAGTAAATAAATTAATCATTTTGCAGTTTCAGAAGGCCATTTGGACTTGGCTTGATGTTAACCTAGTGCTTACTACATTTATAAATTAAATCGCTTCTTATTTGTATTCTTTAATTTATTTGAGTTCATATCCATCCACTGCATCTATGTATTCATTCACCTAGCCAGCAAAAAAACTTCTGTCTTCTTTTCGGTTTGCAGTCAACGTCAGTTTGCAGCAAGAGGAAAAGTTAGGCACTAATCTTCAGAATGCTCTCACTCATACTAATCCAGTTTACAGTGTCCAGTCCACCTAACTAGATTTCTTAGGGTTATGGGAGAAAACCTACACTAATGTAGTTAGAACTAGGGAATCCATTTCCGGACATTTTTCATTCCCGGGAATGAAACTGCTGTAATTCCTGGGAAACCGGGAACGGCCAAGCTTGCATATATAATGTGTAAAAGTGTAAAAATCGATCAAGAAATAACAGAGTTATAGCTGAAAATAATAAAGTGGCACGGTTTTTTGGCCCACAGTGTAGTGTTTTGCAGATTAATTCTGTCAACCAGCAGCAGTCGTCAGTCTCCCGGCTCCGACTAAGACTGAGTAAAGTGGACTGGGAGGAGTCTGCATTCGGCAGCTCACGAATGCCGGGGCAGGGCAGACTTCATTGACGTCTGTCGGACAACAGCTTTGAACAGTAACTTGAAATTGCAATGCGTCAGTGTGTGGCATCCGCATTATCTGTGCCAAGAAACTTGCCATCACATAATGATGACAAGAAACTGGAAGCATCAGTAAAAGCTGAAATGGCGGTGTTTCACAGCAATGGCAAGCGCGGGCGTTGTTTAGAACAAGTGTTTCAGTATCTGATCAGGTAGATCGTATTGCATTCAAAAAAAATTTTTTTAAACGTTAGTCTATCATATATCCTCCCTATGGCATTTGCCACTTGATTGACATACAGGACGGCCAGTCTGAGATCTCTTTCCTTCTAACACACTGATCATTCCACATGCACCCATACAATCAGATTGTGATTCAGACTATGAATGCCATGAATTTAATTACACCGATCTACATGCTGTCAAATAAACGAACCACACGCCATGGCTTCGCCTCTGACGCTGATGTCCGAGGTTCGATTCCCGAGAGGGGGTGCAGTGAGTGTGTACGCCTGATGAGCCCAGAAGTAGGGCATGTTGCGTACTCTTTGCATTATTTGACAGTAAAACTTTGTAACCTTCTATGATCTTCTTCTCGCAACTGAAGAGGGCACTGTGGCGGATGTTTGCCGACACAAGCGTTACCTGGTAGGCAACCACCCATACAATCAGATTGTGATTCAGACTACGAATGCCATGAATGTAAATACCCCGATCTACATGCTGTCAAATAAACAAACCACATGCCGTGGCGCAACATAAAGGGCGAAACACATGTCGCATACTTTTTTGCATTATTTGACAGTAAAACTATGCAATAGCATTTTTAATGTAGGTAGATCATTTCGACCTGGTCATTTTAAAAGTAGCTCGAAAGCCGAAAAAGTGTGGGCACCCCTGAACTAGATACATGTACTTATATGACAGCATGAACTGCTTGTAGATAAGGTTAGTCTTTTATTGGTGTCAACATATTGCAGTAGTTTTATTAAAAATAAGTGTCGGTCATTCTAAAACTGTTCACATGTGAGATGCCCGTGCACTGTGTCATCCCGGGAGCCCGGGATTCCCAGTAATGACATGCGGGATTCCCTAATTCCCGGGAATGGATAAACCCATCCGGGAATGGATTCCCTGGTTAGAACACGGAAGCTCTGCACTGCAAGGCATTCAAACCAGAATTCACACACAGTGGGCTGCTAATGTCACCTGATATTTTTTACCACCTATAAACTATTCCTTTTTTGTATCAAAAGTTGCTTGTCTCATTGTTGTGTCTCAACTTAGGGACATGAAACAGAATTAATAAAAAAAATATATCTTTTCTTTTTTTATCTTAATGAAGTACATGAATGCCAAAATGCAGAAATGAAAGGTTCTATTATTTAACCTCCCCAGGTTTTACAGTAGTGTTAAATTTCACATATTCCTTGTATCTGCCTGATGTTCCTACATACACACAATTTTTTATATCCCAAAGATGTTCTGTTAGGTTAATTTTCAATAATAAATTTTGCAATTTATTCTTTTCAGAAGACAGCTTTATAATTATAAATTAGTAACAGGAAACTGCCAAAAATACAGAATTGATTACATCTTTCCTGAAGAAGGGGCCTGTGTTGCATTGAAAGCTTGCATATTGTAATCTGCATAGATTATAAGAAATGTAACATAAACCGATGCACTACCTAGTTTAAGTGCTTGCACTATAGTTAAGTCACTTTATTTCATTGCTGTGTAATAAAGATGGTGGTATATGATTTAAACATCCTCCTGCCTGTCTTTGCTTAACAGTCATTTCTACCATAGGTAAATACTATTTTTTTAATTCCCCACAAGCAGAAGGCAAGGAACATGAATTATACAAATACTGGGATATGGTCAGTACTAGAATTGATGCCGAAAGCCCCTTGGGACCTGTGGTCCACTGGCATAGCTTAAATTAAATTTCAACTGATAACTACTGTATATTCTCAAAGTTATTATAAAATATTTTACTATGCTCACTAGTGCCCAAACATATGAACTGGTGGGATAATTTGATAGAAATGAGTATGAGTGAGGTGAGTGTGTCTGACTGGTAATGGATTGGCATCATGTCCAAGGACTGGTTTCTGCCTTGGCTTTACCACGACAACCTCCAGCATAGTTGAGAATGTAATAGAAGGAACAAGGTTGAACAATGGATAAATTGTTATGGAGAGAAGCAGATGCAAAGCAACATGTTCTTGATGCCTTATGAGTAGTTCAAACATGCACAACACAGCCTTCTGCTGCTTGTTTAGTTGAATGCAATGTCAAATGAACATGGAAACTCGACTGCATGATTGTACCATTGCTGAACAATGTGACAGAGTGTAATTTCTTTGGTTAGAAGGATTGAAATCTGCTGAATTTCTCTGAAGGACGTTGGCTCAGTATGGAAGTGAAAACAGCATGACTCAACAAAAATTTTATGAATGTAACCAACGAAGCCCAACCATCAACATCACGCACACAAGCACACTTCAAAAGAGCAAATGCTTACATCAGAAAAGACCAACATATTACATTGTCCATTGTTGTTGCACATTTGGATGTTAACTATGGATCTGCACATGCCATAATGCATGATGACATGGGGTACCATAAAGTGTGTGCAAGATGGGTATCTAAACAGCTTACTGATCTGCACAACCAACATCCTTTGGTATGTTTCAGCAGGTTTCAGTCCCTCTACCCAAAGAAATCTCACTACAGCATGTTTATTAACAATGGTGATCCTATAGAAGAGCATCCATTTCCATTTGACCTTGGTTTCAACTATGTTCGAACTGTCAATAAGCCAATGCAAACATGTTGCATTGCATCAGATTCTATCTGTTGTGGTTACCATGTCATTTTCAAATTGCATTTACTTTTCAATTTGTCCTTGTATTTTTTTCCATTATAAAGAGTTCTACTAGTTTGCCATTAGTTATAGCATTACAAAATAAGACAAAAGCAGCAGTACTTAATACCGTAGTTCATTAACAAAGAACACTTGCTTTCTCACTTACACATTGTTTTCTGCACACTTGGAGTTCGTGCAATGTTTCCAAGCACAGACACAGCAGCCTTCTGAATGTTCTTATTGCTAGACCGCAGCAGACGGGAGAATTCTGGGAGCCCCTTTACCTTACGCACAAGTGAGTCACTCATTACATCTGACACCTTGCCAGGTAAAGAGAAAAAAAAACAAAACTTTAAGAGAATATTAAGTTAAACACATACATTTTCACTCTTTGGCTTTTTCTTCAAGAATGTTACATTTTGCATTTTGAACCTAGATTTTTTCCAATGTAATATTTCACACTTGAACTTAGATGTCATTAGAGCATTTAATAAGGAGAAATTCAGTGACTAAAACTAGCTTCACTAGAGGTTATCTCCCAAGCTGAACCCTTCTTCATTAGAAGACTTTATAAAATCAGTCTGAGGCTTTTCATATCTTCAGATGGCAGGCACTTCAATTCACAGATGCTATTTTTTTAATTTAGATGAACTGAGTGTCACTCATGTTTGTGCTCCTTCCTTTCTCCTGTCATGGATTTCAATTAAATAAATGTTCCGAAGACCCTATGCAAAAGGCTCTGTACACATACATATTTATTATAATTTATTACAGAGTGACAAGTTAACTTATTGCGCCACTCTGACAACCAACGATATTCATTTTTCAGAAACTAGATAAAGACTGATAGTTAAAAAGTAGTTAATCGTCCTATAAACAGTGAAGAAGCTAGAAATGTAAAGTAAACAACTTATCACAAGGTCAAACCTATGCCAACGTTTAGGTGAATCTTTTAATCTATAATAGCAATGTACAGCATTAGAGTATACATACGTATTATACTACATTTATATACACATATATATGTATTATTATAATACATAAAAAATCTTTCCTTCACACCTCCCTGTCAACATTTGATGTGTTACGTTTTAACACATCTGTACCCCTGTTCTCTGTCAGTGATCACACTCTCCCAATTCCCATGTCCACAGGCTCAACTCTCTTACTGTGCTCTTGCAAGCTGTAATATTTTGTAGAGCTCCAGCGCAGGCCTCAATTGTAGATTCATTTCTACTGTTTTTAATTAAAGACATGTATGTCTCTAGTCCTTTAGTGTTGCGCAGCCATTCCACTCCTTCTGGGTTTTTATCTTCTACTACATTGAAGTTAAATACTTCCTTCAGAAAAAAAGAAAACAAGTTTAATCCAGGTTAGTTCGTACAGATTAAGGAGATGTACCCAGAAGTAACATCTGCTATTTACACGCATTTGCTTTGTGCCAGAAATTAGTGCATCAATTAAAGCATTGATGAAGTATAACAGTTAAATCTTCACACAGTGAAAAAAAAAGTCCATCTCCAAGCATTCCCTTTCTGAATATGCCAAATCCAAACAAATCCTAAAATATACATTACAAGCCCACTTTGCTAAACACAGCAAGTGTGTGTGAACTATATATGTAAAGTTAGCAAGCCGCCTTTAGACAAAGTTAGCTTCTTAACTGGGGGCACTTCAAAAACAGTATAAGTAGAATGAAGAGCTAACCAAACACACATACTGTAAGCATAGTGATGTTACACTCTCTGGTATTGTGAAAAATTATTCCACACAAAATATTACAGATGAGCATCCCTCTTACCTCCTCTGAAATTTTTCCACTCCGAGGGCTAAAGCAACCCACTGATGATGAAGACTTCCTAGAAGAGGAATTGCGAGGACGTGAGTACTCCATTGTTTCAAGCTTGGATGGCACCTCTGAGTTTAGCTGATAGGAAAGGTTGTGCAAAATGCAAGCACAGTTCTCCACGGACTGTGAGGGAAGCACACAGATGACATCAAAGCATTTTATACTCAAAAAGATTTCATATGCTGTATAGTACATAAGGGTTTATGCATGATGTATTCAATCCTAGGGAGGCTAGCCCAGTACCTTATGGGGCAAAACTGCAAGGGCTAGTCGAGTATAGTATTGCACATTTTTAGAAATGAAGTTTCTTTTTCCATGGTCTCTGCATATTACTGTCAGTTTCTCAAAGCCAAGTGCTGGGGTGGAAATAATGTGGAAGTCATTTTTGTAGTCAGGCATTAACTGGATATTCCACACCAGAACCCTAGCATGGTTATTTTTCAGAGGCATTTTTGAAAAAACTAACTTCATTTGCAACATGTTTATTTTGCATCATATGTTGGGTACCATTTTGCTGGTTATGCTAGGTACATACACTCAACAAAGCCAGAAAATAATTTCAGGTAGAATAGATCTACAAAAGGTGCCCAAGCTTTATTGCAACCTTAGAAAGGGGTAGAGCCCTTCAGACTGTCCAAAGTGGAGAAGTCTATAAACTGACCATGGACACGTCAGGAACAATCCCAGATCAACATCCTCTCCCCTTGTACTAGGAGACAGTTCATGAAAAGCCAAAGAGCATCCTTCACCATCCTTTATGTAACTGATCAGGTCCCAAGCCTCGTAGATTGCTTTGTGTGTGTACGGGTGTCAGGAAATAGACTAAAGCATTAATATTTTCTAAAGGCATTAATAACATTTGAAGTAAAACAAGGCAAACGGAGAAAGTCTCTATAATGGCTATGTCTAAAAGCATAACATGTGGTACTCAAGGAAACCAGATAAGTTAAAAAAAGGAGCTGAGGACTAACTTTGTCATCTGGTCTGTTGGCATCCACACAACCCTGTAGGTAGTTCATCAGAGAGTCAATCAATCCCCGACATTCCCTCATGGCATTGCGTTCCTTTTCAGAAGAGCAGCTTAAATTTCTGTAGAGAAGACAAGCAAAGCAGAAGTGCATGTAACATTATAACTTTGGGTAACATGCCTTTAGAAGGGACCATTGTAACTTTTTATATTTTATGAAAATTGTGTTTTTACTTGATGACAGCAATATTTCATTTACTTTTACCATACTCTATTTTCTCCTGTGCAAAGTATTATTATCTGATCTATAAATGCACATTGTAATAGTGCTTGTTGTAAACAGTGCAATATAAAATAATGATTGAGATTACCTTTAAATGCAATTGTTCACTAACACTGAATCGTTATACAGTAATGAGAATCATCTAATCATTAAATCTGAATACAAATAGGATGAATCAGTGACATGTTTGAAGGTGCGTGTTAGTGAGAAGTATAATTTATGCGGTTGTGAAGGTACAGCTTGAGAAGATACCATCAATGGGAAGCTTCTACCTAGTTTAACATTATGTTCTACCCTCAAGGTACAGTACTTGGCAATATCTCAGTTACAGTTTTGTGAAAATTACTCCCCTTTATTCCATAAAGGTTTTGGGGCAAACAGCCCTCATGTATTTATAGTACATGTTTGACTTTAAACAGTGTGTACTTGGAAATAGGTCTCTTGTTGCATCAAGTAACATTTTAAATTCAGACATAGCTCAGCAGCATGGACTCAACTGGACACTGCACACAAGTTAGCCTTCACAAAAGCGGAGGCTTCATCCAAATAAATATTGTAAAGCATGAGACCAAGGAAAATTTGCTAGCACTAATTCCATTAGACTTTCAAATGTTGCTGGTGCATTGAAAAGTCCAAAAAACATTACTTTCTCATTGGAAAAGTATTCTGTAGCTAAGGCACCACAGTCCAGGTAAGTCTGCAGATATCTTTTCCGCAGGTCTACTGAATTGAAACAGGATAACCCAGAAACGCAATCCAGAGTCCTCTTAATGCAGTGGTGCACCAATTGTTTCTTGTAAAATTATTGAGCCTGCAGTAATCCACATAATGCACAATCCCTCTTTCAGATGGCCATAACAGGTGCTTCTCATAGTTGCATGACAACACCACCAGTCATTTTTTCGATCTTATGTTCCACTTACTTAAGATTGGCTAGTGGAATATGGTGTGATTATCCTTGGATTTGAGTGGCATCCCCAGTATAAATGATGTGCCATGTCAACATGCCCTTTTACAGTTCTTATCACTAACTGCAACTATATCAAAAAACCCATCAAGCAACTCTCTAAGTTGTCCTTCTTTGCTATGAATTAGGCCCTCACTGTTGCAGTACCAAAACTCATGCAGCACAGCCCGTGTTCCTCTCAATGCCCTAATGGAAATGCCTGTCTTGGCATGAGCCAGTTCCACTGTTCCTCCAGGTTTGGATGCTCCATGTTTCAAATCTGCTTCTTAAATATCCTAGTCTCATGGAGCCAGATATGAATACATGTCAGGAAACAACCCGTTAAAAAGTGGCAAAATTCTGCACTGTAAAGGCTATGCCCACAAGACCTCTTCCCAAAACACCCACCTCCAGTTCCTCCAGTCCATGAAATTTAAATTGGCAGGATTTCATGAAGACAGCAAAAGTAACTGGATAAAAGACGACACCGAGAGAAAAGAAATGGCTAAAATTGCCATTAGCTCAGTAGCACAAGGTCACCGAAGCTTAACAATTAATATAGGCATTGTAATGAGCTGGGTCACAGAAGACAGAGACAGACAGACACACATGCACGCACACACACATGCGTAGACAATGGCTATTACTTGGCTCCACTTGTTTGAGATGAGCTTCTGCCTTCTACTTCTTTCTGCTAAAATATCTTTCTGTCATTTTGACTACTGCATCACTATATGGCATAACAACAGCAAATAGGGTTAAGACAAACATTGTGAGCTATGGATATACATGTTAAAATGGTACACCTCTACTCTGGCATAGCATGTTTGCACTTCTAATTAGACAGTAATGATAACTTACTTTAGTTACTTGTTTAGATGTGCAGTCAGAATGATTTTTAGGCATATTTGTTGCTTTGTGTGTTTTGAGTACTGAAATCTGCATCTCCTGTGGCTCTGGATCATCAACAACTATAATGGCACAACACAGGTGGCTTTCACTTCAAAGTGGCCTGCTGCAGGGTTGAAGCTTGCTTCATATGCAGTCAGGACATCTAGGTCCTGCATGTAGGGTTTACATATGTGAACCAGCTAGAACTAGAAGTGCAGAGTCTAATCCCTAATGCAAATCCTTAGGTAGCACTGTCCAAGTAATGTACAGGCAAGTTTACCGGTCAGCAGTATACCAAGGGCTGCTCACAGGAAGAACTACAGTATTTGCCTGACCTCACTCATTGTCAAGATTGTGGTGATGAGTGATTTGAATTTGGCATGCACAAGATCACGCAGAATGTACAGGCTCTTCCCAATTCATATTTTTACGCCATTTTAGAAATCTGTGTGGTTGTGATATAGGAAAAGGAAGCAGTTTGGGCTGGCTGATCCTGTGTTAAGCTGATTCACTGCTGTCTTCTTGTGCCATTTTTGGCGCTGTCTTTCCAAGTCTGTCCTTCAAAGGTGCCAAGAGTGTTCAGATCACCGGTAAATCTGTTCTTTTTGTTGGTTTCTGGTTCATACTGCTGCATTTTGTGGGTGTCCTCAGCTTCCTTGTTTTCTCCAGGAATTTTGGTCCAAGCCTCTTATTTGTTCCAATGTGAGGACAATGATGGGGAAAGTTGACATTCAAGTGCATAAAAACTGATTCAGGTTCTGCTTTGTTTACTATTTTATGTTGTGTTAAGAAGGCATTGGTGGTGCTGCTGAGTTTGCTGAAGCACTGCTCAGAATACTTCCAATGACAAAGCACAAACCTCTTCTCCAGTCAGACTGCCTGTATACTCTGCATAACACACTGTATATCTGCTGGCAATTTGTCAAGTGCTTCCTCTGGGGACTGATGGCACTGATGCAAATGGATGCTCAGCTGATCAGCACATTCCCTTCCCAATGTGTTATTTAAACATGACTTTCACATTTGTTGTGATACCATTGCTTAGTGATTTCTGGTGTAAGAGAACCAGTTGTGCTCTTTTTTCCAGGGCAGTCACAACCTCACCATCTGACCAGTCCACTAGTGCAACCACTTCTAATGGGTGCCTAATGCCTCCCAAGTCTATTATAAGGCTATATCTGCCATCTTACCTGAGGCATCCAGTGGCATTGAAGAAAATCTCAGGGTCCATTTTGTTGTTTGCTGGAATACGTTCTTCTGGACAGCCAACAAAGGGCAGCACAACATTCTCGGTAAGAGAAGGCAGAACAACATTGATCATACGAGATTTCAGGTCATCATGTGAGGACAAGTTCCACAAGAGGCCTGTGGAGGGTAAAACAGTTACATAACTAAAATTAATTTTAATAAATGTGTGCACCTTGTGCATATTTAAGAAAAAAACACTTTATTTACATACATAATTAAACAAATATATGCATGTGTACACTAGAATTCAGTAGTTTGAAAAGTTTGGAATCAGCCATGCATTTTCAAGTTTTTGGTAGAAATTGACGCGTTTATCAAGATGCAAAAAATAATTTAAAAATAAAACTAAGACAAAAATAATAATGTTGCAAATGTTGTTATCATACTGAAATTTTGAAGCCCAAAATATCATTAACTAATGGATACATTATTTTAGAATAACTTAAATATCACATATACCAGAAGTAAAAACAGAGTGTTATAAAAACATTAGACCGCAGAGGCATTATCTACATTTGGTACATCTCAGCTTTAGCTCTATTAAGTAGTACATACAATAACGGTAATTCAGCACCATTTTTATGTAGCTATACACTTTCCAGACAAGCAAATTTATATATATATAGTAAATCTACACACTATTTTTCTACTTTAGGAATAGATCATACAGTTATCATGACAGCACATACAGCAACAGCGAAATGTAGAGAATTCCCAGCTAAGATGATAAATTCAGTCATATGAACTAATAAAGAACAATGCAGGACAGAAGAAAAATAAAAAGATACAAGCATAACTCTAACTACAAAGCCACTGACTTGCAGTTCTAACATATATGATATTTTGAAATCAGCATAGACCAGAAGTAAGATTCCCCTTTCTTATGATGAAATGTGAAACATCATTTCTCAGATTTTTTTCATGAATAACTTTTCAACTAAGCTTAATTTTTTTAGACAGAGAATTTTTAGCAAAGACCATTATTAAAGGGTGTTTATAACACAAACAGTAGTAGTTTAGAAGCTCTGCACTCCTAAGTACTCACCAGTCAGTTGTTTTTGAGTCTCAGAAGACTCTTGATTCTTGAGGACTCTCAGTGCTTCATCGATTCCATAGTTGTTAAATATTTCCCTCTTATTCAAATCATTTTTAAAGGCAGCATTGCGTAGAGCTCCAGCAACTGCCTGCTGAACCTTGGGATTACGACTCTTAATCAGGGAAATGAGTTTTTGGATGCCCCCCAACCTATTAAGCTAAAAAAAAACACACAATGCTTATTTATCATGTAAATATAAAAACACTTAATCAAGTTAAACTTCATTTGGATGTTTTTACTTATCATATCAATTGTTTCTTTCTCAAGAATATTAAGTCCCAGAAGTATTTAATAGTTCCAACAATTTCTAAACATTCTTGTGTACCTTGCTTTCAATATAGCAGACTATACTTCAGTATTTAGCTCTTTAACATTAGGAATTATTTTATGATATCCCAGAGGTGTACTAGCTTTGGTGATGCAACCACATTTAAGACCGGCATAATTTTTCATGAAGTTCACATTTACAGAAACACTACTTTCTTTTATTTTAAATAAGTTTGTGGATTGGCACACATTTACAGACTGGAAATAGGATATTGGCTTCAAAGGAACACAAGTACATATGAGGGAAATTTCTCTGACCTCACAGTTAAGTAGAAAAAAGAACAGAAAGAAATTATCCTTAGGCACAAACTCCTGTTAATTTTCTTGAAGAAACACCCTTTGTACACACCAGGCTAGAGCTACCACCCTCAGCTAGACAGCTGATGCCTTCACAGAAATAAACGCATTTACCCCTTAGAACCCACCTCATCTTTAGCTGTTGCTTCTTTATAGCAGGCGTGTTGAATGAAGCTGGCTCCACAAAGTTGCAAGTCCTCATTATTGTTGTCCAGGAATAGTACTGCCTCTTCAAAGCTGATATTAGCATTTGTTGGTCCTGCACTATCAACCCTAAAATTATACAAACATGGCAAGAAATAGTCTGAGAAACATATTATGCTATAGAAATGTAGGAGTGAAAGTAGTACAACAATGAAAAAGATATTTACTGTATATTTAGGATAATTAACATTTTGTTGAGCTTCAAAAAGCCTGAAATGCTGGTGACACTCACACTACATGATTCTTTATGCAGTGCTCCAGAATTATTTAATATTTTTGCTATCAACAGGGTATCAATGGCATTTCATGTTTTTTTCATATGTCTATGTTTATGAATATTATGCTAAATTACATGCTCTTTGCTTCACTAATTTCACACTTTATTTAAATGAAGGATGCAGTAAGAAGTGATTGATGGCTCATGCAAATACCATCATTACCCAATAGGGTGGACGGAAGACTGAAGATAAACCAGTGTCCTGGACAGGAAAAAAGAGACATGGTCACGTTTGGCATCTACAGACAGGTATGAAATGGAAGGAGAAATCTCAGCAAAGCTCAAGGAAAAGGCAAAGCTCAATGGTTAATAAATGTGCTAAACCTCAAGTGCTAGTGCCAGGTGCTATGGCTGGAAGTAGGTGTTGCTTTGGCAGAAGCAAAAAGAGGGTGTTAGAGAAGTAGAGGAGGAAGTATGAAAATGTGTGAAAGCCCAAAGGGACCCCCAGCTCTTTGACTTTATATACATGTATGATAGTGCACAGCAATAACAGAGGTGGCTAAGACCCTAGCACTTGATAATCGTAGAACGCCCCTGGACTGACGGTGTCAGTTTAAACTTAATGGGTCCCCAGGCAAGCTATTTAGTTCTTATTACATTCAGATGTACAAATTTTAAAAAGGGACCCTCACCCCCGACCTCCAAAATCATTTTACATGTGCAAATGCTTATTTTCTAAGGCGTATCTCATTATACTTACTCTGCTTGCTCAATGCCAAATCTGTTGACAGTATTCATAAATCTGCTTTGTGCAACATCCTCTATGTTGGAACTTGAAGAGAGAGCTCTGTAATTTTGTACGGGCATCCTCTGGGAGCTTACTATGATATCATCCTGGATGGTATCACTATACAGGCTGCGCCGGTTGGCGCGAATGCGCTGGCTGGGAGCTCCACGCAGAGTGCGACCGTCATTCAGGTGTGGCAAGTCAGGCTCACTGCGGCTGGCAGGCATTTGGACAGGGTCATAATAGTTGTTAACCTGACTGACTGGCTGTGTGAGTATATCTTTTTGGCTATTGGAGCTGAAGATCCTTCTCTGTGAAGAATTACTGTTAATCCGTCTTGTGCCAGACTTAAACGTTTGCTGTGAAAACATAAAAGCTTGAAGAAGCTATGCACAAAATTGAGGACATACAATTCTAACACATATGACAGAAAAAGTATGAAATAATACAGTGCACCCAGCAAATTATGAAATATTACAGTGTACCCACATAAAATGAAAATAAAAACATTCTTAAAGAGAACAAACTATTGAGTCTACTAAGCTTATTTGGTGGGCTAACATTTCTCAAAATATTACCCAACTAATTTTTAAAAATTGCTAGGTTCCCCACTACCCTCTGTTAACAGTGCTGCTACTTTAAATGGTCACAGGAAAAATATATAAATAACCACTTAACTTATGAATGTACACCAAAAAGCAGTGTCCAGTAAGTTTGAGGTAAATGGGCAGAACAGAATGCAAAAAGAGTAATTGGCTAGGTGCAGTTGGAGTACCATTGCAGAGTGTGATGTTAAACAGTACTCAGGTGTACACACTTTAATGGCTCAAAACAGAACGCTCTGCCTAGAAATATTACCCTGCCTTATTCAATACCACATAGAACCTGAACATAAGACTTGGCCAGGACTGGATCACTATTCCATTTTGAGCAGCACTAGACAAGAGCTAAGTGGTAAGGTGTCCTGGTCAAGTCTGATCTGGTACTGAATTTCATACAGATGTCTGTGGTTACATTCATTGCATAAAAGATCAGTTTGCTTTCAAAAACCCAGTAGAATCATCCATGATGTGTCCATTTCTTGAAAATCCGATGAATGTGGAGCTGGAATTGTCTGCAACAAACAGTTGAATGACTGCACAGACACCTGGGCATTCCTTAACAATTACCTAGTTGCAAAAATCAAATTTACATGCAATTAGTTTAAGGCATTGTGATGTGAACTTACTGTAACAAATGCCTGACCACTGTGCAACCTGTTTGCATCATTTTGCCTTTTCTTTTTTTTAAGTAAGTCGTGAATCTCTGTAAAACGCACATGTCCAAAGCAGTATACGTGACACCATATAAAAAGTTACAACACAAAAAACAACACAGGCACAACAGAATGTACTCGTGTGCGAGTAACGTCACCGCCAAGCTAAGAAGAGACAGAATGTGTAAAATACAAATCATTCTGTTGTATCAATGCACAGGTCAGTCCTTTTAAACGACAGTGATGGCTATGACCAGTGGTGTTGTCCAATCTGACATTCTGATGAGGGTAATCACACCTGTGGCAAAAGCTGCAGCCTTCCATTTGCTTGCCAAATTTATCTTTGCATATTAATGTATTGTATATTCTAGTAATTTGGAAATATGTTCTTGAATATAATTTTCAATTGCAGCCCAGTGCTCTTCATATTGTTGCTGAATACATACTTGTTTTAAGCATTTCAGGTATCACATTCACAAATTAATTATGTTCACATTTTTAATGCAAATAATTTAATTTAATTATGCAATGCTCAATTTCATTAATGTAATGTACTCAGGCATCAGTCTACTAAAAATTGTCCCGCAATCTTCATAGCTTTTTTAATAGCAGACACATTTCCTTATGAATCAACTATTATTTCTTGATCAACTGCTGTTACAGATTCTTCTCTTTTATGACAATTAAAAAAAACTCAGCTTTTCAAAGGTATCTAATATTACACTATATAGCAAATCAGTTTAATGCTGAAGGTCACAGGTATTTAATATGCTAATATTATGCCTTGTTCTGTGCTTTTTGAGTCCTTGTTGATGCTATCAACGATTACCAATGATAACATGAAACACATGGCATTCGTGGAACTGACTTTACCGCAATTGGAAAACTAAGCTTATTCAAGAGATTTGTCTTCAGTTTTGTGTCGACTTTATAAGCGCAATTCATGGATTACCTTTACACCCTGGCAGGTCTTTGGTGTCAGTGACACACCCCTTTCATCAAATCCCACACTTTTTTTCAACTGCTTCACCACAGTGTGCTGTTTGTGTCACACTACTCAAGCTGCTGCAAGAGCAGAGATTTCTTTCATTCTCAAAGATCTGAATTTAACATCCTTTTCTGAGTCTGCATTATCAATGTACCACTTCATGGCCAGACACCTGCGTTTACTCTACCTGCTCACATTACCCCTAGAAGACAATACACCAATCAAAAAACAGTAGTTGCTAGAGCTCTTTCTTTTAACCTTAAGGTGGAAATTTCAGTGCACTATACTGTTATTTTTTTACAGGCTACTGGTTTGCCCACAGAGGCTGAAGGCTTGCCTGCATGCACTACACACGACAACAGGCTAAGGCATAGTTTTGTCCCCTTCGTAGTACAGAGCTATCATTGCAATCAGCCCTGGACCTACAAAACTACAGTACAGTTACAGTTCTATAAAGTAAGTACAACTAATACTGTATATCAATTTTTTCCTTAATTCAAAGAGCATTACAAATAATAACACTGTGTGTTATTACATTTCTCAAACCTTGGGTGATTACAAAGAGCATTAATAAGAGGACATTAAGACAAAGAACCAACAGATAAGAATAAAAACAGGGAAAAAAAAGATATCACAAAAAAACAGTATGTATAGAGCTTAAAAAAAACATCTACAGAAACTAAGAGTTAAGACAAGAAAAATGCTGACAGAAAAGAAAGGTGTTGAGTTCAGGTTTAAAAGAAGACAGTGAAAAGCAGTTTCTAAAGAATTGAAGTAATGCATTCCAAAGTTTAGGGGCCAAAGTACTGGGGCCCCTCAAGGATAGTTTGGTCTGTGGTACCCTGAGCAGTCTAGAGGACCTGAGTACACATGGAGGTTGTAAGAAGGTTGTGATTAGATAAGTGAGTGCAAAACAAAGTAACACGCTGAAGGTGGTAAAATTTTGTATTTATATGCAAAGAAATTGGTAACCAGTGTAAACCAATAAAAAGTATATGAGTGATGTACTCTGTACTCTTAGTGTAAATAACTAATCTAGCTAATCTATACTGCGTGCTGTTCTTACTGGAACAGCTGAGTCTTGCTTATCCGACCTTCACTTATCCAACATTCTGTATTATCCGACATCCCACCGCAAAAAAAAACAAAAAAACGTATCAATCGGCAACAAGAACTGCAAGTTGCGAGCGTGAGCATGGTCTATTTTTTGTTGCTAAGTTCATTTTTTCAGTTAAATTTTTATGTTTTGTTGTAAAACGTGATTACAGTGGATTATGTGGCCAGCCCTCTCTAGCGTGTGTGCGTGTGTCTCTCTCGCGTGCTTGTGTGAGGGTGCGTCTCTCTCGCGGGCGTGTGTGTTTGTGTGCGCATATCTCTCGGGTGCATGTGTGTGTGCGTGTGTCTCTCTCTCTCTCTCTCGCATGCGTGCATGTCTGCGTGTGTCTCTCTTTCTCTCACGTGTGTGTGTGCGCGCGTGTGTCTCTCTCTCTCTCTCGCGCGCGCGTGCATGTGTCTGTCTGTGTCTCTCTCGCACTGCACAGGGAGAGACTGAACACGTGCGGAAATCATCGGCATGCACAAACCGAAAGGGAAACTGGCTTGCTCCTATACCGAGTGTGTGGTCGTGAACAGAGGCAAAAGTTTGGCGAACTTTTTGGTCATAACCCGATTTGTACGTGTTCAGAGACTTCATGAACCAGGCCACTGTATTAGGTTCGTAATGTGTAAAATTATAACGTAGTTTGACGTTTAATAGGCTTTCTCTTAACACCTCCCATTATCTAACATTTTCGATTATCCGACATTCTGCCGGCCCGTTTATGTCCGATAAGCGAGACTCTACTGTATAGAAAATTCTTTTTGCATTTGAAACGGAAATTACGTATGATCACAGAACATATTATAATACAGGAACTAATCACTTTGTTTGTGGACGCCATTTTTATATTGTCTTTACGAATTGTTATTATTTGTGTGAGAGTTATTTTACTAATATTGAAAAGAAGTAAACACAAACACGCCGATCTATCCCATAAAAAATGCACCCCGCGTCGCACTCTCCCAGCCCTCATCTCTGGACTCCAGCGCTGAGCCGTCCACCGCCAGGAGCGTTCTGACAGAGAAGTTTTATTTATTCGGCTACGTGACTGTCGCGGAAACTGCCACATCATAACTTTTTTTTAATTGCCATTTAATTGGCATTACAGCTTTGCGTCTTTCTACTTTTTAACTGCGGCGAGCTGTAAACAATGTGAAGACGACACCGACTTCCGCAGTGAGGGGTCGTGAGAACAAAGTGGACGTTGGGAGGCACGGAATGTCGGGCTGCTCCGTCGGGTTGAGAGCTTTGCAGTTTCGGGCGCTGTCCTCTTTTCTCGCACTCTTTGTGACACTTCGAGTTCCCCTTGGCTCCTGGGAAAGTGGAAATCTTTCCGAATGAGAGTGATTGGTGCAATCGAAGCAAAACTCTCTTTGTAAATTGCGCTCTACGACTACTTACTGTCCCTTAAGGTGAGTTCGTCACTAAAACCCTGCAACATTCAAGGTTGCTTTTGTGATGAATTATTTTAAGACGATGAAGGGTTTACATCTAAGAAGATGTACTGACCTCTTCATGTTTAGTTTTGAACTTGGTAATTGTTTGGACCTTCTGCCTGTTAAGCACGGAAGGGCAGCGTCCACATTTCCCACAATCATTTTCCTCTTAAATCACAGGCATGTAGTGCAAGGTTGTCAGGCAGAAATTTGCAGGATTGCATAGGAAATGTAATTTCTATACCACAGCGGTCGTGTAGCGGCTTTCACAAAGGATCTGCTACCGAGAGATGATCCAAATATATTTAAGCTGCTGTCAGTGCTACTTACCTGTTGTGTTATAGCACCTTTAAAATGTACATTACCCGAAAGCACTCCAGTACTGCTCAATGTATCTTTACTTCTTACATGTTAATGTTTTACTGTTTAATAATTTATATACAACATTTTATTTTTTCCCCTTGCACTCAGTGAATGAAGCCACTGGGTAATCAGCTAGTCTCTGAATGGATTAGTCCATTGAGTGTTTTAGTTGGGATACTAGTGAGCAGGAAATTGCAATTATCAAGTCAGGAGGTAATGTAAGCATGAATGTGTATTATGGTTTCTTTCTTGTCTTTAAAGAGCGAAGGTGAGCAATGCTGTGGTGATGGATAAATGTAGTTTTTAGTAAGTGAGCTTATATGAGGCACAAAGTTAAGTGTCCAGTAATACCATAGTAATATAACAAGATAATGAACAGTATGTAAAGGATTTACAATCCATCCATCCATTATCCAACCCACTGTTTCCTAATTACAGGGTCACTGGGGTCTGCTGGTAATCACACCACTAATATTAATACAAAAGTCTTAAATTTTGAAGCACTTAATAAAGCTTCAGTTTTGTCAGTATTTAATCTAAAAAAATTTGCATTTAACTACTTGTTTATATCAGAGATACTTTTTGTCAGTGAGTAGTGTGGGAAAATGAGTAGTAGACATAATGCTGAAATAAATCTGTCATCACCATAAACTGAAACTGAGACCATAGCAGCAGGTGATCTGGCCAATGAAGAGAACATATATTAAAAAGAAGGGGACCAAGAACTGAACCCTGGGGTACATCTTGAGTAACATGGGCAAGGAACAATTTCTGACTTTCTTGTGAGATAAAGTACTTCAGTTAGGTAACTGAAGTGAGACAAGAGAGAAGAGTATCATAATCTACAGTATTAAAAGCAAAACGAAGGTCAATCAGAATAAGAATGTTGAGTGCATCTGTATCAGCAGACAGGAGGAAATCAGAAGGGCAGTCTCTGTACAATGCGTCATGCAGAAACCAGACTGAAAAGTTCCAAAATGTTTATGTTTGAAAATAAATGTTTGATATTGTTGTAGCCACTACCCTCTCCTAGAAAAGGGAGGTTTAAAATAGGCTGGTGGTTGTCAAGAATGGGTAAGTTGAGGCCGGGTTTCTGAAGGACATGAATGACTGCCTCAATTTTAAGGCAAAGTGGAACAGAGCCAGAAACTACCAGTTTATTGATAAGGTTTGAAGTAGGAAATAACTGATATACAGGCTTTAATTAGACAGGTCAGGTTTTGAGGAAGAGGAGTTTGATTTTGCAATGATATCAGAAAATGAAAAATGGTCAATGGTGGTGAAAGTTGACAGCAACTGCTCTGGAGCTTTAGGAAAAGGTTCATGAAGTTCTCTCTCTTTCTCTTTATCTACTGTATCTATCTATGGGGAAGAGGAAATGGGTTGGCTGGATGGAACAGTAGATACATGGCATTTTACTTGCTTTGTTTCTGAAGAAATTAAAAAGCCCTCTCAATTTTCTATGAGCTAGATTATTGTAGTAAAAAATTCAGTGCTGACTTTTGTTTGAAAATTCTGGTAGGGCCACACAGACTTGTAAAATCATTAGACGGATAGATTGATGGATGAATTGATAGAATAAAATGTATTTGTCCCAAGAGGAATATTTAGCTTTTTTTACAAAAGCTCTAAAAATAATAAATAAATAAACACACACACACACACTACAGACTGAATACACATCAAAATAACTAAAAAAAGGAACACTTCTGACTTAACAGTCACAGTCACAGTCACAGTAAGGCATTACGCAGATGTATTACCATTAGTATTTAGGAGCCCCAGTGGTGTTTCTTGACTTACATCTGCTAAATAATTTGTTGGCTGAAAGTACTCAGTGTTAGTCTATCAGGAAGAGGATGTTCAGCATTGTTCATAACGGCACTCAGTTTTGTTGTGATGTTACTAGGCCAGCACATCACAACGTAGAAAATTGCACTGGCCCTCACAGAGTTATACAAGATGTGAAGGATGTCATTACCCACATTGAAGGAACACAGTTTCCTAACAAAACAGGGCCTGCTCTATTCTTGCTTGTATAATTCTATGTTATGAAACCAGTCTGTCATTGATGTGGACCTCCAAGCGCTTGTAACAATGCATCAAACATGCACTCCCTGACTGGGCATAGAACCTCTTTGGTGCGTCAAAAGTCAATAAACCGTTTTTTGGTTTTGCTGACGTTAAGTTGGAGACAATTCTTTCTGTCCCAAGAAACAAAGTTCTACACCTGACTCCTCTACCCTTTTGCTTATCAGTAAACCCTTTAACTACAGAATCATCCAAGAATTTCTGCAAGTGACATGGCCTGGTGTTATATTTATGGACTGGGATATCCTGCAGGGGTCACATAATAAGAACGTTGAGGATGTTGTTGACTGCACTACTGATTACATCAACTTCTGTATGGACATTGTAGTTCCAGTAAGAACAGTACGCTGCTATGCTAACAACAAGCTATGGATTACAAGTGACATCAAGGGCCTTTTGAACCAGAAAAAAAGGGCTTTTAAAGGCGGTGATCAGCATGAGCTCAAGCGCGTGCAGAAGGAACTCCGAGTCCAGCTCAGGGCATTAAAGGAGCAGTACAGGAGAAAGCTGGAGCAAAAGTTGCAGAATAACAGCATGCAGGAAGCGGTCCCACCCCATAAATTATTCCTCTACGCCTACTCTGTTGTCTGTTGTAACTGTCAAAATGAACATCCATTATCCAAACTTAAAGTATACGGGGCCAGAAAACCCCAAACCTTTATGCTTGTCTGTGCTTTTGTTGTACACCCTGTATATATCTTCAGTTCAGTTTTTATTAGGGGTTACCAGTAATCTAATGCCTAAATAAGGTCCTATGATTAAAAAAATTTGGATGCATTGTTGTTTAGTTTGGCAACTAACTTAAGTGGTGTAAAGTTATTGAAACATCTGTCAGACTCTAATGAGATGCCCTGAACTTGTTCAGCCTAATTGACTCTGTTGAGCTAAGTTGCTGCTATGCCCTGACGCTCAAGTTCTGACCAAAAATTGGAAAAAATTGTAGGTTGTGACGTTACAGCTTTGTTAAAATTAGTTGTAATGACTACTGCTAAAAAGCATTTACAGAGCTGATCATACCAATTACGTTTTTGTTTTATCCTTGCAACCATAAATTCAGCTCATTCAGAATGTTGGTTAGGTCAGCCAGAAGTGCTAAATCCATAAGTCACTTTTCATTATCTGCCTGTTCACATTCAGCATGTTTTTGGAGAAAATCTATAACACTGAAAATCTTTCCAGAAATGTATCTCTGCTCAGGCATCACACATCAGTATGTAGTTACAAATGTGTGTTCTGCATCATTCTCCTCCATGTGTGCAAGGAATACCTGCCTCTGTAGAGTTCTTGCTCAAGTGGAATTTGCAACATCCATCACATATATCATGTTCAAAGTCTTGCCATACAAAGCTTGTGTCATTTACACAAGGCAACAAAACCAACAAAACCATTATCGTGACCTACCATTGGTAACAGAGTTAAATTTACAAATAGGTAGGTGTATCTTGTCAGTTAGTTCAATGAAAGCTTGGAAAATATCTTCACCATGTGTATGCCCTTTCAGTGCTAAAATGGCAAGCATCTCTTCTTTAGCACTCATATCTTCAAATATCATTTGTATGTAAATACACAAATGGACCACACCTACCACATCACTTGAGTCATCAAACCTAAGAGAGAAACACTCACATCTCTCGATATCCATTTTCAGTTGATCCTCAAGTGGTTCCACTACCTCACATCACAGTGACACTGTATCTATTCATCCATTATCCAACCTGCTATATCCTAACTACAGGGTCACGGGGGTATGCTGGAGCCAATCCCAGCCAACACGGGGCACAAGGCAGGAAACTAATCTCGGGCAGGGCGCCAGCCCACCGCAGAATGACACTGTATTTCTGAGTAATTGGATTTCCTTGATAAAATCTCCAAATAGCGAGAGTGTCTTCAAATGGCTATTTTTGTTTTCCAAGAATGTGACTCACATGGTATGATGCCAAGGTCGCTGCTTTCCCTCTGGTATTATGCCTCATAAAACTGGATTGTTATGCTATTAATTGAGTTTTAAGTTCTTGGACCATTTGTCTTCATAGCTTACTTTTTGTGGGGAAATCTCTTTCTTGGGTTTTGCGCATTGTTTTGAAATGTTCTAGTTTGCCCTTCTTTGCTAGAGCAACACTAGCTTGGCATATCAGGCATACACATTTAGAGTTAGATATAAAGAAATAATCCTTGTCCTATTCCATGTGAAAATGATACATTTTTAGGCCACTTTGTTTCTTTCAGTAGCCATTATTTTTGTGGTATGAAACACTATTGCAACTTTTCAGCTACTATACTTTCTACTTTCCTGCACAAATATAAAGTATCCAAGTGTTTTGGGGGTCTAGTCTACATGTGTGTATGTCTTAACTGAACTCACAATAAACAGGGAATGATAAAATTTCTGAGATATTTAGCTAAATTAGTAAACTGCAATAGGTATTCTTACATCAATGGTAAAGGAATTCATATGTTACATTTATTAATTTATGATATTTATGATAGGTTTACTCTGCTAATGCATATCTTATGCTGCATTGTTATATTAAATAATTAGATTGTAAATCTAAGTAGAACATAGAAAGGTGCTATATATGAACATAATACTTTCCTATGAATGTAGTTGAAAAATATAAACTTCCTTAACAAGCATACTCATTAATTTCCCCTTGGGATTAATAAAGTATCTATCTATCTATCTATCTATCTATCTATCTATCTATCTATCTATCTATCTATCTATCTATCTATCTATCTATCATAATCACTGTGTCTTCTCAAAAACGTATTAGAACGCATGTGCTAGACATACAAACATCCACCTGAAGTGCTGATCATTCAAGACCTCAAAAGATAAACAGAGATTGGGGTGTGGGTGTAAAGAGGGTAGTGGTAAGAATCATCCCCATCATGTTGAAAATTATCCGCAGCTGCATGGACCCTGCTAGATGTTGACTTTGAACAAGGATATTTAAGTTAAGGGGTAAAGATGAAAAAATATAATGAGCGAATGCCTGCCATATAGGTTGAATGAGCCAGATATAATACTTTTCTACTACAACACAAGTTATGGGGCTGCCTGCCAGCATAACATCCAGGCACCAGTTCTTACAGGTCCTATAAAAAGCTATTTTCAACTCAACACCTTGGTCTTGTATTTCTTGGTAATTTATTAAATCTGTACTTTTACATGCCTAAATAAAGTTGATTTGGTTATTACAACATTAAAGTGTATGCCTTCTCATGTGTAATCACTCAGTTGACAGAAAAAATCTTTAAACATAGGGTTCAAATAGTATATTTTGGGGTGGGGGGAGGTTTCTTCAGTGAAGAAGCACAGTACTGTATATGCTTGGGAATAATACTTTCACAATAAACTGTATCCTTGGAGAGGTTCGTGATTGTATTATTTGGTATCAAAAGGTAGTTAAAGAGATAGACAAAGGGGAAATCTTTCAGGAAGGTTTGGAATAATTGCTACTTATTTAGAAAGAAACTATTTATTTATTGTTCCTTTTAGGGGGGGGTTAACTTCTATCCACAATAGAACACCTGATTACACATTTGGGTACTAGACGGCAGAAGTGAGGAGAAAATTGTCAATGATAATAAGCTACCTACACTAATTTTTCAATAACACGTCCGTGATCACTCTGCAAGCACTTCACTATTGACTGGTTGGGCACAACTGCACTAAAGACTAATTTAATGACTAATGAAAATCACAAGTGGCTAACATTTGAAGAACTAATGAACGAACACGTGGCTAGTGAATTTTGAAATACAGGGAAATCTTTCATTGACTGATTTCATTGCTTTCAATGTTCAATCTTTATTTTATTATTACATTCAGCTGCAGTTCTGCCATGAACAGAGCCTGACACTACAGTAGATCGCTTGGGCTGTAAGTAAGTTGGGTAGATTTAGAGAGCTACTATGCAGTACTCTGTTTTAAACTAGAAGTCCAAACTAGCATGGCTACATTTGAAAACACATATTTTTCTATTCATTCCGGCCTTTCGTTCACATTGAAACAACATTTTTGACCACTGAAAACAAATCATTTCGAAAACACTCTCCATTGCATAGCAGTGTGAAGGGAGAAAACTGAGGTTTTCGAGAATACTAACATGTACCTGTCATGTTAGTGACACTGTGGCACTGACTTCACTTTTGTCCCCTGTGATCTAATCTTTACTGTGGAGAGAGTCCTTTCCTAACTTGCCAGCATCATCTGACAGGTACTACACCTCATAAATATACAAGCATAAATGCTGTGCTGACTGCTGTTACTATTAGCAACAATATGTTTATGTACCTATCATATCGGTATGGTTGAGATCCACTTGTAAATTATATATAACTAGTACAGAACTTACCTGATCTTTAGTAACTATTTGGTTTTATTTCATTATCTGTTTTTTTTGTAGCTCATTAATATTGGTATCTGTTACATTATTTGAATTATTAAACCAGGATTGTTCTAAGCTGTCCAATTTCCTATACAGTTCTAGTATATTCGTGCCTCTTTGGTTCAGATGCAACCCATACGAAGAGTATACAGTACATCCCATCTTTCCTTATTAACACCCCACAAAACTGTGACCCTTTTTCTAACACTAACATTTAAGCTGTACATTTAATTGTCTTGTTGCCCCAGTCATACTTTCTGTCATGCATCGGAACAGGACAGTTGATTAAGAAGAATACAATACCTTGTCAGTGCTGCCCCTAATCTTATCATCTGAATATACAGTATATGTATTTTTAAATTCTCATGCACAGTAAGTATCCTACTTTTACATATGTCATGCACACCGTTATGTTTCATTGTATGTTTCAATGCTGTCTACAAGCCATCTGCCTGATAGAAAAGTTGCCATCATTCTTCTTGATAACGGAGCCCCTTGCTGCTATAACTTCCTTCTTTTTGGGAGTGGTTTTGGATGTAATTTATTTAGACTCCCTATTCCATCCTGTCAGGATTTCTGAGCCAAAAATGCCACCATGAAGTTTTTCTTTTTTTAAGAAATGAAGATCCCAGATAATGTCCAGTTCCTGACTTATGTCTAAGAATGATCCAGCTAACTTTAACTTTACAAACTGGAGTCTCCAGCTGTGTCAATTTTGGGATACACACATTGTATCTGTAACATGTGGGTGAGTTTTTGCATTTTTCTTTTGCAGTATTCTCAAGTAATCTTTTTTCTTTTTTGTAAGCAGCTTTTGTTGCAATGTGCAGAGGACATTGCCACCTCTTCAATGCAATCATCTAGGAAGGGTCCATCTGTGTTTTCTATTTATTTAATAATTAAAATAGTCAGTGGATGTAATGATATTGTGTTAAGCACTGGTTTTTCTCAGCTGTAGAGTTCTGGGTTACAACTTTAGTCTTGGTCTGCAGGCAGCAAGTACCACCATTTGTTTGTATAAAGTGTGTGAGAGTGGTTCAGTATTCTGATGGAGTAAATGTAAATTTAGATATTGGTAATGGAATTGTTTTGGAGAAAATATGAAGTTTTGCTATTTAGGTGACATGTTGAGTGCTGACAGAGGAGCAGGAACAGTAGTCATTCTGAAAATCTTATCTTCTAAATGAGTCTCTTTGACATTGAAGGGTAAAAGTCATGAAAACTGTGTAAACAGTTGTATGCTCTATGGTATGGGAGTGAAAAGTGGCAGATTAAAGTAGAAAAATGTGGAAAAAAAAGAAAATGATCAGATGAATGTGTGAATTATTAAATTAAGAGAATGATTTGGTGTGGGGGTGATAGGTGTTGTGCTGAGGAGAGTACAATTGTTTGGACATGTGGAGTGAAAAGCAGAGTAATTGGGTGATAAGGCGCACTAAGATGGATGAGGGCCCATTGGAGCAAAAAGAAGACAAATAGTACTTAAAGGTGATGTCAAGTAATTGGGAAAAGAATGGAGTGATAAGATTTGAAGACAACTGTAAAACCTTATGGGTGTTTAAACTGTTGAGAATAATAATGACAATGATTAATGTCCACATGGAATTTCCCAGTATCTGTGTGGGGTTTAAAAGTGTTACAGCAATCATCCTCTTACATCCAAATGTCTTCCTTGCTAGATTAACTGGCAATTCTAAATTTGAGTTGTGTGAACGGAGTTTAATGAGTGTGTGAGTGAATCCCACTGTAGATGGCCATCCTGTCCTGAGCTTGTTCCTGCCTAGTGCCCAGTTATGCTTGGACAAGCACAACTGTCTTCAGTCCTGCATTGGTCAGCAGTGGTGTAATAAATGAATGAATAAATTAAACTTCTCCATTCATTTTTACATTTAAAAGCGTTGGAGCTTCTTTATAGGCAGAACATTTAAGGCTGTTAGGAGATATTAATAAAAGGAAATAACAAGCATCACGGCTTTTTATAGAGTATACAGGAGAGGACATTTGCATTTTGTGGTTCGGGATCATCTTTTGGTTAGAGGCATTAACAGAAAATCATATTTTTATTAGTTTATTAAAGGGTGTTTTTATTACAGATAGAGCACCATGGTGACAAAGTAGTTTATGCTGCTATTTCATGTACTAATGGATGTCTGTGTGGAATTTACTAATAATTTATTTAATAATAATAATGGCAGAGGAGTATATCAAGTGTACAAAGTTGGTAGAACTGGTTCCTCACATAATAGAAATATGAATATAGGTTGAGGACACTTCTCTGCCCCCCAAAAAGGACAAATACAGGGTTGAAATTGAACTGATCTAATTTGGTTGGAGTCTCAGTTATTTTCAAAACAACAAAGAATATTTAGTGGTTTAATAAAGAGGTGTGTTCATGTGGCATTACATGAGAAAAGGCAAGATGTGACTCAGTATTTTCAGAATGTAATAGGAAAATCCCAAAATTTTGAAGCAGGGGAAAGGTGAGGGAGGTCCTGGCTCAAGTTAAAGTTTGTATATTTCAGCAGAAGCCAACAGCATGCCTTTTTTGCGTGTGAATGATTTTCTGATTTTACAAACGGAAGCAAAGGGTAAGAGATAAGCGCCAACTAACTGAAGGTGGAAATTATGAATGCTTCTGCTGCAGGTGCAGTCATCTTTTGCACTTATTAGTTTTTCTTTTAAAGTTGTGGTGTATAATAACCTCTGTTGAAAGCTATTACACAAATATTACATTTCTCTTACTTTAATCTTGGTTCTTTCTATCACTTTTAATTCTGAAGCTGTTATTGTATTGCCTTTTTCTCTCACTCTCTCTCTCTGTTAAGCTGTTAGACTGCTAGACTTTGCTGTTATGTTTTAAAAAGTTAACTGGCAAATAGAAAACAGTGACACTCTAGTGAAATATTCTTCACTGGCGAAAGCCCACCGTAGCATACGGTGGTGTAAGAATAGGAACGGAAAACAGTGAGAAAAGAATTGAGAAATCATGAAGAAATAAATACTTCTTGAAAGACGCAGTTGTGAATAGGTGTTTTGGTGGTGACCACAGATAATGAGTCGAAAGATCTAACCATAGAAAAAGCCACGTACAACTGACCATGGCTGAAGACTGGTTGTTAGAATTATTGTGAAGAGTAAACAGCATGTGGGTATAAGGAAGGCTACACTTCTGAAATTTGATTGCGTAAATATAATCAATAACAACCTCAAAAAGATGTTGTAGAATGCCTCTAAGTAATTCCTGCAGCTTAATACAAAAGACTCGTACTACAATATCAGGTCTGTGCTCCGGTCTTTGAGTATCCGACAGTGCATATAGTATTTCCTGCCAAGCAGGATTACATGTGAAAGTGATAAATAAATGAGGCTGTCCGAATTTATGTACTATGGCCATGGCATCCTGCTAGTTTGTTGCATGTATCTTGGACGTCCTGGAAATTTGGACGGTAATATGATCATTTTGCCTAAACGTACGTTGTTATTTTCAAAGTTTGCTTGCAGTGCGTCTGACAGTCCTTTGTATTGTTCGACGCGCAAATCTTGTTGATCTAATCTGAGATAGTTGAGACACGCGGCCTCAGTTTTAACATACACATCTATGACGTACTCTTTAGAATAGTTCACCGCTGGAGTACAAAATACTTAATGTATTCCTCATTGCTAATCTGTACGTGTAAAATTGGCATTGAGTAAGCTTTCTTCGCTTGGCGGTTCTTTTATCGGGAACATGTTGTAAATCTTTGTGCCAGCCAATTTCTCCGTAAGGGAATAAAAGTGGGTAAACCATAGAATCGCAATTCATATTGAGCGTGGAAATCTGTTTACAGGAGTTGCCTATGCAACAGATGCAAATGTCCCTTTCGGCAGGCGGTTCGCCATCTTCTCCAACGAAAATCGCTGTAACATTGGTGTGACATGTCAGGGCATTTTATCGTCGTAAATCCTGCCTAGGGTTTTCCTCTAAAAGCATTCGTACAGATGCTGTTGGATTGGACTGAGAGATTTCATGCATATGTTTGTATGATTTAGCGAAGGGTTTGATGGTTCTGAGCATGGAATCTAGCTGGAGAAGTAAATTTTCGCTGCATGTAGAGTTTGCTTTATTTCGTAAACGTACTGCAGAAGCTTGGCGAGAAATGCTGTATTGGCTGCGTGGGGGCGGGACCAGTTTTGAAGAGGATCCGCTGGCAGCATGGGGAAGGGTTTGGAAAAGGACAAATAGGAATCGAGAAATCCCGTGCCTGCTGCGTGTGGGCGGGACCAGTTTTAAGGTGGAAGCAGGACAATGGTCATAGCTTCCTAGTTCTGATGGTATGAATCATGGTTTTGTAGATAAAGGTTTTCCCTGTTCCAACAGGACCATCTAAGAAGAAGCATGCTTGTCGCGGATGGGAATCGCTGTATGCAGCGGGTAAACATGTGTTTGGCGAGGTGTTGTGGGCGACCACATGAGCAGGCAGTGCGCATGCCTCGAGAGCGAGGGTTAGAGTTGGCGGGCGGGGCTCTGTCGTGCGTATCCCATGACGCAGGAGGAGGGTTAGAGTTGGCGGGCGGGGCTCTGTTGTGCGTACCTCATGGTCAGGCGACTTGGTCGATTATATATATAGATGTTTGAATTAATTATAATTTTATTATTTCTCAGTTGATTTACAAAATATATTTTTTGTTACAAGTGTTAAAACATGTAATTAATTTTCCAATTTATTTAAGGAGTTATTCATTAAACTACTTATCACTAGCTGCAGTAATGGTATGAACCACAATACAGTATTTAAATATCAAATATGCAGAGATAATAATGAACAGAATAAGGAGAAATAATACATAGTATACAATGAATGACTGAAAGAATAAACAAATAAATTAATTGAATAAAGTAAACTATACCGTACATAATATTCTGATTACACCATGTGGAAAATAATCTAAATTCAACCACAACAATGTATAGTATTATACAATAAAAATTCTCTGTTTTGCAGATGTTCGGTGCCATTCTGTTTTCAAGTAACTTTTTTTTATTTATATGATTGTTCTGTGACATACAGCTACCTTTGTATTATTATTACTATTATTGTTGTTGCTATTGTAGTTGTTATATTCTTTAAAGATTGCCTGATACTTAAAGGGACTTCCTATCCATTTTGTACCTAATTGGAAGCTAGTTTATTATGTAATGCTGCTGACTCATTTAGGATGGTTAACTATGCCTAAAACTGAATGCTATTTATTTATTGGACACAGCTTGTACAGGTTCAGTGTCTAATAAATACATAAAAACATGTCATGCATACATGGTATAAGCTTTGGGGTATCACACAATCATAAAAGAAATGCTCAAAAATTCATTTTTTAAGTGGAAACATCAGTATTAGATCAGCGTGGCAGGGATACACTTTCAAAAATAAAGGCATGAGGCCTAAAAATAAGGCATACACCTCAGGGTGTACATAAGTACCACTGGCATGACTATAATATTTGTACCTTTATAATAACATACAGCTTTTTTAAGGGCACAAATATTGTACCCATACCAGTAAAGAGATTTCATACCCCTGACTGCACAACCCTACCCACAACTTGTACAATATTGTTTTCCTGACAGCGCACAGTTAAAAGTGATGGGGGAACAGGCTAGTAAAGTGTCTGAATCTGTCTAAGATATACGAGCAATTACAAGAAAGGCACCATCCCAGTTTACCTGGCATAGAAGAGAAAAGTCAAGGGATGTGGAATTGCAGTCCAGCTTCCAATACCACTCAGAGGGACACAGACAGAGCAGACCACTTGGAATAGCGTACACAATGATATCATCATTCAGTTAATATCAAGAATGTCTTGCATTTGCAAAGCATTGATCAAAATCTCATCAAACAAATGTTGTGCTGCCCAAAACACTAAATATTAAATATGTCTTAAGCACTTTCTGGTGTCTATTACTGAATGACATGACCAATATGAATGTTGATTACAAATTTTTGGCAAGTAGTTTAAATACAACTCCATCCAATCTCATAAACATTAACATCCTTGAACAACTTAATTTTGTACATATGAATGGTAATACATAAATATGATAGACATAAAACATTGCACACAACTGTAGTACACACAACAAACACTTTACCTATGTATAATACATCCATCCATCCATTATCCAACCCGCTGAATCCAACCACAGGGTCACGGGGGTCTGCTGGAGCCAATCCCAGCCAACACCCTGGTGAGCAGGGTGCCAACCCACCACAGGACGCACACAAACACACCCACACACCAAGCACACACTAGGGCCAATTTAGAATCGCCAATCCACCTAACCTGCATGTCTTTGGACTGTGGGAGGAAACCGGAGCGCCCGGAGGAAACCCACGCAGACACGGGGAGAACCCGGGAAGCGAACCCAGGTCTCCTAACTGCGAGGCAGCAGTGCTACCACTGTGCCACCATGCTGCCCATGTATAATACATATTTTACATATTACACAAATCCAAATTTCAATACATTCCTGTTTTTGTCTATACAATGTCATATTCTGGGGCATGAACAAATTCTGTGCACAGCCTCCACATTAGCATGCCAGCATGGGAAGGATGGGTTGTTGTTGAGAAGTATATTGTTTGTTCAGCAACATAAGAGTGAAAAAGGGAGTGCCACTATAGACATATGCTATAACAAACTCTACAGGAAGGTAGTGGCTGGGCAGTGCAGGAGGAGTAAGATTAACGTTATCAAAATATGATAGATGCTTGTGCTACTACATAACAACTGTGCTGATGCCTATTTATACGATTATGTGAGAACAGTACATTCAATATCTTTGTGTTTGAGTACAATAAGCCAATGTGAATGTTCATAAACTTCTCATGGGTGTGCTTGTGAGCGAGAAAGTGTACATGTGTTTGTGAACATATGTATGTATATATATATTTGTAAGTCACAATAAATTGACAGCCTGTGCTTTCAAATGTGTTTATATCTATAATGTTTATTATATGTAACAATGGGTAAAACTGTATATTATGGAATGTGCTTAAGTCTTTGCAATAGTGATGTTGTAGATGCACTTAATTATTTACAGTATATGGATATACAGACATGAGAATTTACTAATGTGTTTTTATGTTGGTTTGTAGGTGTGCTCCTATCATCTTAAGTGTCAGTGTGTTTTGAAGTCCTTGTGGATGATGACTGACTGACTGACTGACTGTCTGGAAGAATGTTTTCAGTCCACTCGACTGGGACCTATCAATTAAATGTGGTCTTATCCCTGCTTTACTGCTTATATTGTGCCTCCTATCTCCCTCTGTGCAGATGTGCTTGTGTATTTAGGAATACAGAATGTTAAATTTTAAGACACTGTTAACTTTGGGACTGTTAAGACTGTGTATTCTTACAAAGAGAAGACAAAGTAAGTGAGCTGCCTGTTGAAGGAAACCAGAGTGTCAGTTTCTGCTGGGCCAATATCAAAATTTCAAACATGTCTGAATGATCTTTCTGCAGGCAAGCAGACATGTTTTATATTCAGTCAGGTGGCTTGATGTGAGTCTACACTGAAACTGGACTAATGCTGCACTAATTGCTATGTTAAAGTTTGTGCTGATAATCATCTTTGGTGATCAAATTTATAATAATAAAAGGGAAAGGAGTATAGTAGATTAGAATGTAATTAAAATAATTTTTCTGTAAGTGAATAACAACTCGACCCAGTGTTTCAGGCACTGATTGATTAAGAACATCTCCAAATGTAGACTTGCTTGTCTGACACAAAAAGGAGCAAGGGAATTGCCTCCAATACTGTGGATTTATTAAATAACAAGTGTGGAGGTGTCTCAGAAGCAGGACCATCAATTTTGAACCTGTCTCAAACTTCTGAAGGACATAAGATATAACATTGCCAATAATATATGAGATAAGAACTAACTTATTAGAAGAGAATGGCAATGAAGCTAGGTAATGGGGAAAAAACATTTTGATTTGAAAAGAAAGCAAGGGGATTGCTAGATATTGATCTTCATTTATTACTATTTGTTAAGTCTCTTCTGCCCAAAAGCTTTCCACTCTTTGTTTCATTGATGCCTGGTGGATATGTTAGTGGATTAATAAAACATTATGCTTGATAAGTGCCACAAGTGAACAAGTCAATTAACTTCTCTGGGGACTAGTTGTAGAAATATGGGAGCAGGTGTACTATTTTGTACCTGCAAAGCTCAGTGGGAGAATGTTTCAGTTACCTTTGGTTGAATTTGTTAGCAGTTTCTTAATTTCTGCTGTCTTGTCCATCAGTTTGAAGTGCTTTTGATTTTACTGATGTTTGGTCAATTTTTGGTGGACACTGGAGTTGGGTAGAGATGATATTCCCAGCACAGGGCGCATCCACGTTTAGTGCAAATTTAGGTTAATTTATGCAGTACCTTTACAGTATCTAGCTATTTTTTGTTACCACATGAGGATTATACACTGTGTAGCAAAAGACTGAACAGAAATAGATATAAAAAGTAGTAGGGCCTAGGTACTCAAGCAATTAATAGATCATTAGTAATCATTGTTATTTCAGTATTAAATATTCTGTGTAGTGTTCTCAAAGAAGATTGATGTCTGAAAGAAGCATACTACAAGATAAAATTATTCATGAGGCTCACTTTGAAAAGCTTTCACTAAATAACTTGCTGTGCTGTCCATCTGGGACAAGTTGAAGTCTAAGCAATCAACGTAGACCAAGTATCAACATTTGAGTGCATCATTAATCGGAATGTACTTTGTAATGTATGTGGAAATACAGTGCACTATATTTGACATTCCAACAGATTGCACATGGCGAACATTTGTGGTAATGAATGGTATGGGATTCGTAAGAAATTTGTTAATGTGTGCAAGGCGTCATCTGTTGGAATGAAAAATACAACACATTTTATTATAGTCATGGCCAAAAGTTTTGCGAATGACATAAGTATTGGTTTTCACAAAGGTTGCTGCTTCAGTGTTTCTAGATCATTTTGTTAGATGTTTCTGTGGTATACTGAAGCATAATTACAAGCATTTCATAAGTTTCAAATTATTGACAATTACATTAAGTTTATGCAAAGAGTAAATATCTGCAGTCTTGGCCCTTCTTTTTCAAGACCTCTGCAATTCACCCTGGAATCAACTTCTGGGTCAAATCCTGACTGATGGTAGCCCATTTGTGCATGATCAATGCTTGGAGTTTGTCAGAGAATTTGTGGGTTTTTGTTTGTCCACCTGCCTCTTGAGAATTGACCACAGGTTCTCAATGGGATTAAGGTCTGGAGAGTTTTCTGGCCATGGACCCAATATTTTGATGTTTTGTTCCCCACACCACTTAGTTATCACTTTTGCCTAATGGCACGGTGCTCCATCATGCGGGGAAAGGCATTGTTTGTCACCAAACTGTTCTTGGATGGTTGGGAGAAGTTGCTCTCGGGGATGTTTTGGTGCCATTCTTTATTCATGCAGTGTTCTTAGGCAAAACTGAGAATGAGCCCACTCCCTTGGCTGAGAAGCAACCCCACACATGACACTTTACTGTTTGCATGATATATCACACCAGGCCATTCTCCAAATGCCTTCACCTCAGTTTGTAAGTAGAAGCATTCACACCTGCCTGTTACCATTCCTGAACAAGCTCTGCACTGATCCCACAGCCGAATCAACTTTAGGAGGCAGTCATGGCACTTGCTGGACTTTCTTGGGTGCCCTGAAACCTTCTTAACAACAACTGAACTTCTCTCCTTGAGGTTCCTGATGATCCGATAAATGGTTGATTTAGGTGCAATCTTACTAGCACCAATATTCTTGCCTGTGAAGCACTTTTTGTGCAAAACAATGATAACTGCACATGTTTTCATGCAGGTAACCATGATTAACAGAGGAAGATCAATGATTTCAAGCACCACCCTCTTTTTAAAGCATCCAGTCTGCCATTCTAACTCAATCAGCATGACAGAGTGATCTCTAGCCTTGTCCTCGTCAACACTCTCACCTGTGTTAACTAGAAGATCACTGAAATGATGTCAGCAGGTCCTTTTGTGGCAAGGCTGAAATGCAGTGGAAATGGGCAAAGAGAGACTTTACAATTAATTGCAATTCATCTGATTACTCTTCATAACATTCTGGAGTATATGCAAATTGCCATCATAAAAACTGAGGGGGCCATCTTTGTGAAAACTAATATTTGAGTCATTCTCAAAACTTTTGGCCACGACTGTACTAAAAATGTTTGTGATACGCCACTTTTTGGAATAACAAAGAGACACAGCAACTGAATAAGCACATAGATACAGAGACACACAGACACTTGTCTTTTAACTGCGATGGTTAATGTGCAAATCATTTTGTAAAGGTTCATATTACAATTCACTATATAGAATAAGAATTGAGAGAATTACTGAGAAATTGTGAGAATTTTTGTGATGGTGTTCACCTGAGAAAAGGCTACAAATATTACACTTTATTTTGTGAAGTGATTTACCATTCCAATTGTTTTAAATTTAGTAGAATAAACGATTGTGTGATAGTGTCTATTTCTAAGGTTTTTAAACAGATTGTAGAGTAATGTGTAAACCATGTTGTAATTTTGCTTGCTATAAGAAGTATAATATAGAATGAGATTTCTTTGTAGAATGAAAGAAAGGCACTAAAAACAATAAAATATGAGTTTTAAGCACATTGTGACACATCAGTCTAACTATTTGTGCTATATTGAAAGCAAGCTACTATTTAACATGCATTTTTTCTCCTGTTTGCTCATTTCTGCTTGAAGACAAAGACAGCCTGAGCCAGCAGATGCACATATCCTCACTAATGATACTGCTTGCTTTGAAGAGTTGCTGTGTATAGGCTTGTAGGCTTGCTTACTTAGATTACCAACAACATTTTTGAGATCTCTGTTCTGACTAGCACAGTTGGTTTGCCTGCAACATTTAACCCTGAAAGCAATATGCAAAACTCTGGATCTCAAAACAAAGATACATCAGTTATTAGCTTGTTGAATATATTGTCAAATCCAATGGGTCTATACAAACAACTTTTTCCCATAAGCACTGAATCTGGTACCTGCTATGCAGAACACCTGCTGAAATGATCAAAATGCTACTCCATACTTGGTATTGAATAGGATACTAGACAAACCATCTCAGTGATCTTTATATGTATACCTAACAGGCATTTTGTCACTTCGGCATACTGAGGAAAGTGAGTTGAATGCCATATAAGATTCCAATACCACAACAACAGACATCTGATTCTAGCCTTTCCACAGCATCACCTATATATGCAGCAAATCGTGAACAAGTGCGAATAGGGTAGTCATTTACTCCGTATGAAGCTAAAGTATAGGCTTATATTAAAATGCCAATTAACTCTATCCTGATTATAAAAATACTACATTTTTCAACACATCCAGTCCAGCCTAAGAAAGCATCTCATGTCAGTTACCTTTGTCAATGAACATGGTATTTGCCCAGACCCTTTTTGAGGAACTTTAAGGAGCTGTAACTGTGACTGAATTTTTTAGTTAAAGTAAGTGCCATACAGAGGTTATTAGCAGGCTGAAAATGTTTTAATGTAGGCATTTAGAAGTTTCTGCAATCAAAGTGGAGAAAAGCAAATCTGATTCAACAGAAAACTGGGTTTACTTTGGAGTGGTGTTCACCATTTATGGTGTTATGTAAAAGATTATTGCAGAATCCGTACTGTACTGCAAACTAAACTGGAATCACTGACTAGGTAAAACAAAAAAATGGTTTACATCTGTTTTCTATGCATGAAGAACATAAATTCATACTTGGTATGACTTTAGAAAGAAACTGTGCTAGAACATGTACTACAAGTTTTGACTATGGAAGAATTAAAGGAATGGATGTCGACGGCCTCAGATAAGATGTTGTGTTTACTACTGAAAGGGAGGACCTCAGCTATAAAAATAAGTTACATTTATAAGGGTGGAAAGAGTCGATGAGTGTCGTTAATACCAGCTCTGGGCGTCACCCTTTAAAGGCAGTACCCAAAATGGCAGCAGTAGTGAAATGCAAGGAAAATGAATTGACCGAATAAGATATGCTGGAGTCTGGATTCCGGATTAGGAAAGGTATCAAAACAAAAAGATTTTCCACAACTGTCTTTTTCACATTCTAAAAAACTTTTTTCTTTTTATGGTCCTCTAGTGGATGAAAGTCAGTTTTCATTAATTAAGTATATCAGATATTTTTAGTATAACAACATTTCAAAACAGCACAGTACACATATTCATTAGACATTCTGTAGGTTAGGCAATTTGGAGACTCCAATTTTGGACGATATGGATGTGTATTTATGTGCCCTATGATAGACTGGATTCCTAATCAAAGTCCAGATGCTGCCTTGCACCTAACGTTGCCAGTATGATCTCTGGGCCCTGTGACTTTGAGCTTGATTAAACTGGTTCTATAATAGATGGATAGAGTTTTCCAGGATAGCAAACGTAAGCACTGATTATATCTTCAATAAGGTAGAAAAACTAGTTGTCAGAGTGTGTTTTGTGCATATGTTATTTTGATGAAATAAAATGAGACTGAAACTAAGAAACCTGTGTTTTGCTCTTGTAGAAAGAGAGTGAGAGCATAGGAAAGATTATCAAAATCATTTTGCCCAGTTAGCAGCTGACCTATGATTGCTGCTTCATGTGGCCAGTGTCCTGAGTTAGAATCCTGTGTCAGTGTGATTTGTATGTAGATTTTGCATATTCTTCCTGTGTTAGTATGAGGTTTCCCCTTACATGCCCAAAGACATGTGCTGACTCTACATATTAAAAAAACTAGAAGAGCTGGTAGTGGAAACATGGCTTAAGGCACTATGATCAAACACTAAGTTATCCTCAACCTTAAAAATCACTAAAAAGGCAAGGCTGTACACCATGTACTATAGTATAAACCACACTGTTCAACTTGTTGTCACAGACATGGTAAATTATTTCAATTTTATGATGATGTTAACTTGGCTTGCAGAGAATGCTCATATAATGTGTTCATATAAAATAGCTGACCTCGGAGTTTGGTCACTGTTCTGCTGGCTCAGATCAAAATGTGTTTAGTTTTTTATTTAATTTGCTCTGTGGTGGGCTGGCACCCTGCCCAGGGTTTGTTTCCTGCCATGCGCCCTGTGTTGGCTGGGATTGGCTCCAGCATACCCCCGTGACCCTGTAGTTAGGATATAGCAGGTTGGATACTGGATGGATTTAATTTGCTTTTTATACACCCACTACTTTTGTTTCATGATTTATGATCACCAGACACTCATAAACCTAGGATCACAGGTTACTAACCAGCTTTGTGACTTCATATTCGTTTATTTAGCTTGGCTAAGCGAGATCCTTTTGGAATAATGGTGACAATAACAGTGGACCCACTCAAATGAAAAAAATGAAGTGCGCAACAGACTAAAGGATTGTTATAGTTATGTGTGAAGTCTGTGCACAGACCAAAACGCAAAGCATAAACTGGTCATCTACCAAAACACATTCATACTTGTGGCCTGTTCGATCAGTGTGCTTATAGTCTCTCAGTGAGTAAGTGACTGTTTGGTCAGTGTTACATGTCATAGCAGAGGAAGGGAGACTTGGTTTATGAAGGAAGAGCTGTGCCTGTGCTGTGCTGTTATTGACTTTACAAAAAAATGGAGAAGGTGGAGTGAAGTGTGGTATATACAGTACATGATGAACAGATTCAGTTCAAGTATTTCTGAATGTCTATTGAGTGCTTTAATATCCTGTTGCATCATAATCAGTCCTTTATTCATCATTCTGGAACCCACATAACCAGACTCTCCTCGAAATTCACCACTTTGAATGCATAGTGCTGCATCTCCTTCACTGCGTAGGTAGAAAAAATTAAGTGTGCAGCATGTGCCAGCTGCACATGGGGTATGCCTCCAACTCTTACATCATTTTTGTCGCATAGCCTTTACTACTCGAGCACACTGACCACCAGTACCCAGTGTTCTACTAGCAAATGTCCAGTCACTGGAGAACAAGCTGGACAACTTCAGAGCAAGGATAAAGTTCCAGCATATCACTGTAATAAAAATAATCTCTCCTTAAACCGGTATGTTGTGCCAACATGCTTTAAAAGATACTTCATTGTCCCTGTACCTGGGTTTGCCTGAATGCCTATAGCAAAGAAGTGTTTTAGGAAGCTAGTCAAACATTATATATGCCCTTTCTGACAAAAGAACTGCATCCATTAAAATTTGCATATCACTCCAGTAGATCCACAGAGGATGCCATCACCTTAATTCTTCACATGGTACTGGCTCACCTGGACAACAAGTGAGGCAGTTATGTGTGAATGCTATTTATAAACTATAGTTCTGCATTTAACACAATAAACCCCTCAAAGCTCATCATCAAGCTCAGAGACCTGCGTCTGAGTGTTTCATTGTGTAGCTGGGTTTTTAACTTCCTGACAGGCAGACCCTAGGTAGCTGGAGTGGGTGGCCACATTTCATCATTTCTCCCTCTCAACACAGGCGTTCCAGAGGGCTGTGTTCTGAGTCCAGTGCTGTACTCCCTCTACACATGTGAATGCAAGACTCCAACATCATCGTGAAGTTTGCTGGTGACAACAATGAGAAGACTTACTTGGATTAAGTAAAGAGCCTGTCACACCGATGTTATAACAGCATTTTAATCCAGAATGTCAACAAAACAGATGTGTTGATTGCAGGTGTTGGGAGAAAAAAGCAGAGGCACTATCATCTCCTCAGTATTAACCTCACTAGAGTAGACAGGATGGACAGTTTTAGATACCTGACTTATTGGTCCAAGCACATCAACACCTTGGTAAGAAAGTTACAACAACATCTTCACCACCTGAGACACCATAATGATTTCAGGCTGCCCTTCCAATTACTAAATAACTTCTAAACATCCACCATTGAAATTCATTGTCTGGTTTGGAAGCAGCAGAAGGCTCTGCTTATGTGATGAGGTCAGCTGAACACATCACTGACTAAGCACTCTCTAACTTCCAGGACATTTACACTTAAGTGATGTCAGACCTGAGCAAAGAATATTGTCATCCCAACAGCAGCATCATTTCAGTGCTCTGAGTCAGGTAAACGCTACTGCCGTCTAAATCCCAGTTCAAAAAGACTGAGCAGGAGATTTTTCCCACAGTCTATCTGCATGTTGAAAGAGGAAAATGTCTAGAAAATAAATGATGCCCTATTGTTAACACTCTTACATTACGTTATTCAACTTATTATTTATTTAGTTATTTATCGCATATTTTATAATTCTATTATAATGTGTTTTATTGCACTTATTTAACATAATGATTTTTATTGACATCTGTAAAGTCATATATTATTGCTATTGTCCTTTATATTCCTCCTAAATTTACAGTCTTTGAGCTTAGCAACTAAGCATTTCACTACATATTATACTGTATTTATAATCGGTAAATAAAATTTGACTTGACTTGACTTGAAATATATAATACAATGTAATCCCCTGTTTAATATAATTACTCATCTTGGTACTGGAACACTTGCCAGAACTTGTCACTCTGTTTTTATTTTCTCACAAATGCACAGAGAAAAGATTTAGGTTTTAACCATGTCTTTTCATTTGGTTGTGCTTGATGTTTATAGTAAGCGTTCCTCATTGTTATGTGTTGCAAGGAACTCATTTTTTGTGAAATATAAAATTGTTTTCATTTGACTGTTTGAAATGAAGGAGATCCCACCCAGGCAAATGCTAAAACATTTAAACTTTAAATATTTTTCCCAGTCGGCAAATAACCAAATATGATTAATAAAGCCATTCAGTTACTACTTTGGTTCATATCTTGGCAGGAATGGACACATGGTAGCAACAATCCTCCTGATAGGATGCCAGTCAATTACAAACTCACTCGTGATGGGTCAGCACAGAGTAACTAGTTAACTTGACAGCATGACTTTCGACTGTAAATGTAGCAAAGAAGCCCTACTGGAAATGCATGTAAAGTTAGGTCCATAAATATTTGGACAGAGACAACTTTTTTCTAATTTTGGTTCCGTACATTACCACAATGTTTTTTAAATGAAACAAATCAGATGCAGTTGAAGTGCAGACTTTCAGCTTTAATTCAGTGGGTTCAACAAAAAGATTGCATAAAAATGTGAGGCAACTAAAGCATTTTTTTAACACAATCCCTTCATTTCAGGGGCTCAAAAGTAATTGGACAATTGACTCAAAGGCTATTTCATGGGCAGGAGTGGGCAAGTCCGTCGTTATGTCATTATCAATTAAGAAGATAAAAGGCCTGGAGTTGATTTGAGGTGCGGTGCCTGCATGAGCAAGATTTTGCTGTGAACAGACAACATGCAGTCAAAGGAGCTCTCCATGCAGGTGAAAGAAGCCATCCTTAAGCTGCGAAAACAGAAAAAACCCATCCGAGAAATTGCTACAATATTACGAGTGGCAAAATCTACAGTTTGGTACATCCTGAAAAAGAAAGCAAGCACTGGTGAACTCAGCAACACAAAAACACCTGGACGTCCATGGAGGACAACAGTGGTGGATGATCGCAGAATCATTTCCATGGTGACAACAGCCAACCAAGTGAACAACACTCTCCAGGGGGTAGGCGTATCGATATCCAAGTCTACCATAAAGAGAAGGCTTCATGAAAGTAAATACAGAGGATGCACTGCAAGGTGCAAGCCACTCATAAGCCTCAAGAAAAGAAAGGCTAGATTGGACTTTGCTAAAGAACATCTAAAAAAGCCAGCATAGTTCTGGAAAAACATTCTTTGGACAGATGAAACCAAGATCAACCTCTACCAGAATGATGGCAAGAAAAAAGTATGGAGAAGGCGTGGAACAGCTCATTATCCAACGCATACCACATCATCTGTAAAACACGGTGGAGGCAGTGTGTGATGTCTTGGGCGTGCATGGCTGCCAGTGGCACTGGGACACTAGTGTTTATTGATGATGTGACACAGGACAGAAGCAGCCGAATGAATTCTGAGGTGTTCAGAGACATACTGTCTGCTCAAATCCAGCTAAATGCAGTCAAATTGATTGGGCGGCATTTCATGTTACAACTCGACAATGACCCAAAACATACAGCCAAAGCAACCCAGGAGTTTATTTAAGCAAAGAAGTGGAAAATTCTTGAATGGCCAAGTCAGTCACCTGATCTTAACCCAAATGAGCATGCGTTTCACTTGTTGAAGGCTAAACTTCAGACAGAAAGGCCCACAAACAAACAGCAACTGAAAGCCGCTGCAGTAAAGGCCTGGCAGAGCATTAAAAAGGAGGAAACCCAGCATCTGGTGATGTCCATGAGTTCAAGACTTCAGGCTGTCATTGCCAGCAAAGGGTTTTCAACCAAGTATTAAAAATGAACATTTTATTTCCAGTTATTTAATTTGTCCAATTACTTTTGAGCCCCTGAAATGAAGGGATTGTGTTAAAAAATGCTTTACTTGCCTCACATTTTAATGCAATCTTTTTGTTCAACCCACTGAATTAAAGCTGAAAGTCTGCACTTCAACTGCATCTGACTTGTTTCATTTAAAATTCATTGTGGTAATGTACTGAACCAAAATTAGAAAAAAAAGTTGTCTCTGTCCAAATATTTATAGACCTAATTGTAAATATAGGAAAATTAGGCAAGCTTGACAAAAAAGCAAAACCTCCAAGAAACAAACTGTGGTCCTAGAACAAATGAAGTGGCAATGCTATCCAGTATCAAAATACCAACATTAGTGTTTCTTTTGTGGTGTGTAGGGGGAAGATAGCACTCCTGTCTTCATATATGTCCTGACCAATGGTTACTGTATATCAAACACACTTTTTTTGTGCTGGGGTAAAAGCGTAAAGTTTCTTTGGATTGGCACCATGGAGATTTCTTTTTGCTCAATGGCAAACTGGCACCAGAAAGAGTATGAGCAAGTGGCTGGACTGTGTACTTTTCAGCAGAGACTTTTATGACCTGGATCAAAGTATAACTGCATGGTTGCCCCCACCCCCTTTCCTCAGGGTGAAACCTGGCCAACTTGGCTACAAATAAAAAACTGAATGCACTGACTGGTGTCATCTTAATTGAAACTTCCTGATGTTCTTATCTCTAGCTCCAGAGCTGGCTGGACACTTGAGGTGTCCGGTAAAGAGGGAGCTTAACAGTACAAAACAAAATTTGCAATTCACTCATCTATGAAAAAAATGCAGTATTGGAAGAGCAATAAAACAGTTACAGAATAACAATTATATGCTGTGTATCTTAAACATACAAAAGTCAGCTAAAGAACCACCAGATAGGCTCCCATGGCGTTAGGGATACAGTACATGTCGAATCACTGACACGCTGTTTTTTTTTTTGGCTAGGGACACAAAGTGTGCTGAAACACTAAGAGTGGATAATTGGTATAATAGATTCAGGCCAAAAAAACAACAGGTGTTAAAAAGACTCAACAAATACTGAGAAAGTAAAATGATTCTGGAAGATCAGAATTTTGCTCATTCTTTACTGCGATTAGGATTTATTCTCCTTTCCTTTACTAACTACTACTTCTTGCTTATACTCTTAATTCATGCATTTGGGTTATGAGTGCAATTGTGTCAGTATTTGGGCTTATTAGCTAGCATCTCTTCATGCTTGGTGCTTTTATGTATGTATCAGGCAAGTTTCTTGAGTGTTTCTGACTGTGTGAAGTGGGTGAGTGCATTTGTGTACTCATGTTCAGTTTTAGAAGTTTGTACATATTTCTATGTTATAATATATGTCTGTGGGTCTGAGAGTATGTGTTGGCATTTGGTTGTTAGAGAATGCTTACATCAGCGAACAAATGGTGGTATCTGACACATGGATGATATGAATTTCACAATCACAAATTTCATGGAAACACCCCTTGTAGTGTGAGATCAGACAATTAAAAGTCAGCAATACAGCCTGAATTCTCAGAGTTCTGACATTACAGTGATCTTTCACCTTACTGTATAACCTAAAATTAAAAAAAAAATAATCTGGTTAGCCAGAAATTGCATTTTTATATTTGGAGTGAAAAATATGCTTTCCATGAATTTACTTTGCTTTTTAAAACCTGGCTGAAGCTCGCAAGTTGTTGATTTTGGCAGTAGCATAAGCCTCTGAAACTAGTTTGCAGCCAATTCTTTTGCATTTTGCCTGTCTCAAGTTTGTTCGTGGATCAGCCTAGTGACCTATGATAATCTGAAGTCAGCAACTAAAGCTTAACAATCTACAACTAGAAGTCAACAAAGCTTTTATTTAGTAGTGGAGTAGGGATGTTCTTCTTCTAATGGCAGTGGAATCTTGTCCTGTCCTTCATTCTTCAATGTTTTGAAGAGTAATGTGGATTGCAAGCAAGATGGACTTGCAAATTGGACCAATGCATAATTATAATGTTGTTTGGTGTTATCAAGAACTTTTTTCCTTCATGTAAAATGCTACTGCTGCCCTGACACAACACTCTCCTTTGTGGTTTGCTGCTTTTCTTCTGTGTCTAATCTCTGTTTTCATATATATCTTCAGCTGTGGATTCCTTCTAACATGCTTCTAGGCATTCTGCTTCTGTGGATGAGATTGGGGTCTTATAAGGGTTTGCTGCACTTGCACAGTTTATTTCTTGAGTTGGATTTTTGCATACAGGCAAATGTGTGGCATGGTGGTGTAGGAGGCATAAGCATGAAAGATTTAAGTTATTTTTTAATGTTTCATTGTGTTTTTTTCCATATATAAATCTCTACTTGACACTTGTTTTCCCCCACTCTAAAAGCATCTCCTTCATTCATCTAGATCATTATGCAAATTTGTATCATTTTTTAATCTGTGTGACCCATGACATCTACTTAATCCTTACACTAAGATTTTGTCCTTTTTTCCCCTTTCCAGTTCATCTTCTCTATGACCACATCTTATCTTTTTCAATGTAAGTTCCTACATTGTATTAGAAACCCTGGTTTGGACTTAAATGGCTGCCAAAGTACCTGCAAGGCGAGTACTCACATAGTATTCACTCACACTTAAAACAGGAGGTTGTGGGTTTGCCAACACATGCTCCTTAATACATTTTGTGAATTAGCTCCATTTCTCATTTGTTCAAGTTTATTAGGAAACGTGCTATATAATACAACAGCATTACATTTTATATTTGTTGCATGTTTTACATGCTTCAGCTAGTCTAACAACCATTTGATCTCATGAGATTAAGATGAACTGAAGTGAAGCCAAGTGTAGTCATCCTGAAAGATAAACACTAAGCAGGCTGCTTGCCACTCATCCAAATAAAGCAATATTGAATCTTTTTCATGAGTACATACTGCAAATGCTGAAAGAAACTTTGCAAAGTGCTTCTTAAAATGATACAGTGAATAAATTACCTGCCGTCGAGTTGTTGGCACCCTGTAGACATTGGTATTATATCCGGATAGTGTATTTCCTCCTGCCCAGTAGGAAGATCTATGGCCAAAACCATTCATGAAAGTTGAACCCTCCATATCTATAAAGGAAAGAGGAGCATTAAAGGTGCGACCGAAATTGAGCACCATTTGAATTGCTAATTGTATTAATATATTTTTTTTATACAAAGTGTACTACATGCAAGTTCAGTGCAGGAAATAATCTGTTATGTAAACAACAATTTTTGACTGAAACTCATGGGAATTTTATATACAAATAGGAGTATTTTACAAAATATACAATATAATAGTTTATATTATCTGAATAATTAAATCAATTACTTAGTCTCATTGGTAGCAGAAACACTTTATAAATTAAACAATCAGCTTCTTTCTTTCTGATTAATAATGGTCAAACATAATTAATACACAATATATAGGTATATCTAGTCAAAAGAAAACATACAAGAATTTATGTAATTCAGAGGTACTTAAAGGTTTTCGGGCTAAGGATAAAATTGACCACCTATAGCCATCAATCACTAGTTAGTCTAATTCTGCCTTACAATTACCATATTTATTTTACTAACTTTATTGATGAGAAATATGCATAATTACAGTACTTTTATTTTTCCTTTCAATGATATAACTTGAATATGAAAAATCAGTGTTCCAGAAACTCTCAACAGGAGTGTAATGTGTTGCTGTCATGACACAGACTTCTTTAAAGACCAAGTTTTATGAGCAGCTGCTTAAAATGGAAAAATGTATTGAACAGGAACAATTAAGAGATTTCAAGCAAACCTGCAATCTTAACAAGAAAACAGAGATACTGGCTATAACAGGTGAGGTGTTAAACGCATTCGCTAAAGAAGAGCATTCAAAGCTACACTTTCAGATTTGAACTAAAACAGAATTGTATCAGGTAGCTCAATGAACATGCACAAGCAAAGCACCTGTCTCATCCTCTGTCCTGCATGCATTTGTTGCCATTTTTGTCATGCCTACTACTCATCTGATTTAACCCTAAAGGAGTGTTACTAATAATAGCATTGGGATTTTTGAACTATTATCGAAAGTCTTTATAATGAACAATTTGAGTAGTCCATCTGACTAGTAATACTGCCAAGTCTGGTAAAAGACATCAGCCTTGGACAGAAAGACTTCTACTAGTTTTGTGCCCTAATCAGTAGTTTTTGAAATGAAAATTCAGTTGGGGCCACACAGATCTTGGAGAGAGAGAGAGAGAGAGAGATGCTGTCAGAAAGGGTGGAGCTATTCTGAGAAGCCACGCAGAGGGTGAATATGTGCAACAGAGAGAACAAGCACTTAAACAGCAGATTGTTTGAGACCTACAACCTTAGTCTTGCGGAGGGAAAACCCATTAAAAAGTCTGTAGTGAATACTGGCGAAATCTTCCCATACAAATGCTAGGCCCACAGGAATTCTTCCTAAAACACACGCCCCCAATTCCTCCAGTCTGGGCACTTTAAACTGCTGGGGATTCAAGAGAGATTAAAAGAAAACGAACAAAAGACATGAAGCTGAGAGAACATAAAAAAGCTAAAATTGCTGTTATCAATTCAGTAGTAGTAGTTCCACAAAGTAACTGAAGCTAATGATTAAATTGTACATTGTAATGTGTGCACTGCGACAGAGAAGACATACACACACACACACACACGCACACAAGTAGACCACTGCAGCTTCTTGGTTGTAATTGTTAGAGAAGTGCTTCTGTCTGCTACGATATCTGTCTGTCATTTTGAATATTGCATTACTACATTGCATACCAACAGCAAAAAGAGTTTAGATACCCATTGTAGTCTATATATATATATATATATATATATATGTATATATACGATGTGTTAAAACGCTGCAGTTATATTCTGGAATGGCACATTTATATTTCCAATTCGACAGTGATGTCAACTTCTTTCAGTTATTCGTTTAGAAGTTCAGTCAGAAGGGTAATGTTGTGTAGCATTGCCCATGCTTTTACTGTTGTGGTTAGGCAGATAAGTTGCTTGGGGTGTTTTGAGTATTGAAATCTGTATCACCCATGGCTCTTCATTATCAGCTCTTTTAAAGTAGGGTGTGACACATTGTTTACTTTGGATGCATATTTTGCAGTTCAAATTTTCACGAACATAGCTGCTAATTCTTTCAACCTTACATTGACTCCAACACTATTATCTTAACTAAACAACAGAATGCACACACAGTACCTGCGACATGTCATTCACTTTTTCACTAGTGCATTGATGTCTTCAAATGCCAGTTGTGGACATTAGGGCTTGCTGTTGCCCCTTACATGCAACAGACAGACACACAGGACACAGGGTAAAAGCAATGAGAAGTATTTTTAATGCCATTTCTTCTCTGAACAGTGCCCTAAGCACCACAACCACAACAAATCAATGAATACCAAGCACAATAATCTTAAATCTCTCCTTCACACCTCCCAGCAAGCTTTGTCTACCTCCACCCAACTCTGGCTCCCTGCTGGGTTCACAGCAGCCCTTTAAAATAGTGCCCTGGAAGTACTTCTGTCATTTCAATCAAGTGACTTGTCAGCACTTCCAGGTCGAATATAGAACTTAAATTTTTCTTCAGCCAAGATGTACTTCGGGGCTACCATTCCAGTGACCTTCTAGTACTTTTGGGCTATGTAGAAAATAAGATTCCTGAGGTTTTCTCATAGCATCCCTGGCGGTGTCCGTAGTACCCATTAGGGCTGTGATACAGAACTTCAAATTCCATGATGCTCTGCAGGAATCCGGGACACCATTATGCTAGAGGGAAGCTGCCATCTAGCGTGCTGGGGGAAGCAGTGTCCCAAAGTTGCTGCCTTCCACTCTTTGGGCACCCTGGCCGGGTACAGCCGGCCATCCATCACACAGTGTATAATCTGATGGTACAGGTTATGTTTATGCAATGTGGTCTCTGCACTTGTGACACAAATTTATATGCTTAATTGGGTTCTTTTTAGGAGATGTTTTGGCAGTAGACAGTTCGTTGTAATCAGAAACAGGCTCTTTGTCAAACCAGTTTAATGAGAGCACCATTGCTCTTTGCTGTTCAAATTTACCAGCCCTTCTTTGAGTGACAGCTTTATGAGGTGTTGGATTAGTTTATAAATGTGGCACTCTGTTAGCTGTCAAATTGTTCTCATCAAGTTTTAAACAAAATTCACTGATTGTCTCCAGTCATATTATAAGTCTAGCTTAGCAAGATTACCCACACCTCTACTTACATCCATTGGCCATTGGTGATTATAATATTGATGACAGTTATACCAAAATAGCAAGATATACGGGCACACAAACTTTAAACTGCATCATAAAAAAATCAACCAACATGTTGCTTGAAAGGTGGAATTGAAAAGATGAGCACATGAGCACACAGGGTCAAAGGCTCTCACCAAGCTACCTTGAAACATGCTAGTGGCACAAAGAAAACTTCACATACTTCTAAAATAAATATTGTCCTACATAGGTAATTGCATTAAACAGGTCAGGGAGAATGCACTGATACAGCAAATTGCCGCACACACCATACGACGAAGCATCTCAGGATCCTGGTTGGTAACCCCCGGGAAGTGACCATCTCCTGCTACAGCCAGGTATTACATTGGTGTCTCCTTGGCCTAGTCCAGTCTCTCAGGTCTTCAACAGTGAAGATCCTGTCAGCTGGATCACCCTCGGGGAATCGCGCCACATCATAGTGTCATAACTGACGCTCTTCACATTGCAGGTAACATGCCTTTTAGGACTCTGGGAGCAGCTGCTCATTCGACACAAAGTCAAACCAGTGGTACCCAAGGATTCTCCGAAGAGAAACAGTACTGAAGGAGTCCAGTCTTCGACTCAGGTCACTGGATAGCATCCATGTCTCACAATCATATAGCATAAGCATATCATGGAAAATTGGGAAAATCTCAATATGATGAATAAGTTGAGTTTGCTATAAATATGTTATCAATATATTAAATTATTAGGGCAACTTTATTACTTACTACATTTTGTTCAACAGTGCCCTTTGCCCAAAATACAGAGATGAAAGTGACTTTAATATATGACAAAAGATGTTTTATCACAGTAATTGATGGACATTGACCTGAATAAGAAAAATTAATTTATAAAAAAGACCTATTTCAATTTTAACCATTTGTAATTCTAACCATTATGCTTTGATTAAAATGTTTTGCAGCTAGTTAGAAAATGTGCTTGTCATTTGTTATTTATTATACTGTAATCGATCCTCTAATAAAATGATGCTTGTGACCATACAATTGTGACTTAATGATCTCTTTAGATGAAGATGCAATCTAGTTGCTTTCTAATACTACTTTTTTTATATCTCTTAAACTTGTTACAACCCCTCTAAAACATTTAACACATCAATCCTTGCTCTGTATTATCTAATAATTATGAAAAAATGTGGCAAGGTGAGACTTGCTTGAGAGATGAAATGAACAATGTTAAGATATTCAAGTATATGTCCCAAAGGTTTAATCTGCATAATTTATGTGCCAAATATTTTCCATTGTTTGTGGGAAGAGCTTGTTGATATGCATGAAAGCTAAGTGTTAGTCAGGTGCTGGCTTTGACTGAAATGGCTTGTGGCACTTCTGTATGCATATCAGACTAAAAAGGACATAGCACAGCAGAAAGCTAGAGTACAAGCTCTCTTGAAAGCCAGCTCTATCAAAACTCCATTGATGGTCTGAAGATCTTACGTGAGCCCACTTCCTATTTCACAGAACCATTATAAATAATGATTATTAGTATCTTACAACTTAATGCTTTTATTTTTTAGCATTAAACAAAACCAAATAGCTATAAATATAAGAGAAAATTAGTTAAGCACAGTGTAGCAACAGCACCACAAACAAATAAAAGCTACTAATTATAAATCATTGTTAAAAGTTTACTCAGATATGTGTTTAAACTGAATATGAATTCTTTTCATAACTTTGATTTTTTATTGTCCTTAAAATGGGTGCCAAAAGGAGCAAGAAAGAAATTAATTAAAGGAAAAGTCTATTGTAGCACACACAGATGCAATCACAAATACAAGCTCAATGTGTGGTTTGAGCTGGCAAATGGCCTAACAGCATGTTTTTATCACAAAGGAAAGCATCAAATGTATAAACAGAAGCCATCATATTTAGGAATCAAATCAAGGACTGTGAGAAACTGGTGAGCTCTGCTGATCCACCTTTTTTCTCATGTTTATGATGCTATTTGTATTTTACTAAGAATCTGAGATGCACCAAATCTTGTATGTGCTGATTTTAGAGGATGCAAATTGAGTTTGCAAGTTGTAATAGAATATCCTATGGTCCTCTTTGCCATTTTATATCCACTGCTTTAGACAGTGTGCTGTTCAGAGACGACAGAAAAGCCAGAGTATGTGAGTCTTTCTTATTAACAAAATGTAAAAATGCATAGTTTAATGCCAATTACTTCAATGTATTATAGATGCAAAAATATTCATGTCCATATCAACAAATTAATGAAAAAACTGTGTGGCTAAGTAGTTTAGATATTTGGCTCCTTATATTTACCCTACTTGATCTCAATGTAATTTTTGACACTGTAAGCTCATAATATTGGATGTGAAGATTATCTAAATTGGAAGCAGAATAGATTTTAGAGTTTATTTTTCTTGATGTTAGGCCATGTGTTTGCTCTTTCTTATGGTATTACAAGCATTCCTTATGGCTTCCTTACTTATCCTATTTGTATTTATTATGAAGTTTTATCCTTTAGCAAAATATGTGTGAATCTCAAGTTACTTCCATATACTGTATTGGCTGAAAATACTCAAAAATAGTGCAAAGGTTCTGACAAGTTGCATAAGCCTGCACATGGTATATTCTGGTTTAAGATACTAAATGTTTAACCAATAAATAAGTAGCAGTAATATTAAAAAAACTATCTGGACTATGATCCAAATCCAAACTTAATGAAAATTTGACAAAGTCAAGCATCAAACACAGCACATTTGAATGTGCCATGAATTTAGATTTTTTTTACCTCTAGACTTTATTTTGTTTTGGTTTTATGGGAACTAATATTATTTTTTACTTCTATGTAAATGAAAGTATCGTAATGAGGTCAAAAATTCACTTTTGAATTAAGTTCAGATTCTGATTCTACAATAGCCAAGAAAAAACTGATTTTAGTATGGTGTGTCTATGGGTGTCTGTGTGTGAGGTTTGTGGAAAATCAAAATTGATTTTCATGTTCTAAAATTACAGTTTTCATTGGAAACTTACGCATTATGTGGCACT